>NC_067299.1:944500-1259333 GCF_020740795.1 Apus apus | reverse complement strand
GTTCCTTCCCTGCTGCTTGTCCTTTGCAAAAAAAAATGTGTTGATCTCTGAAAGTGATGGATACTATGAATGCCACCGTGGGTCTCTTCAGTTAGCTCAGCAGGAACTAGATGATCTGTGAAGACTTAATGCCATTTTCACATGCAGAAGCTGTCTGTGTAGATGAGGTTTGAAGCACAGTGGCAAGAG
Source organism: Apus apus (assembly GCF_020740795.1). NCBI lineage: Eukaryota > Metazoa > Chordata > Aves > Apodiformes > Apodidae > Apus > Apus apus. The sequence continues at coordinate 1,259,144 of NC_067299.1, read as the reverse complement.
GAGACGTGCAGGGAGCGATACGTGTTTTTCTGCCTGAATTCTGCCAGTTTGTCAGTGCATTATTTCAGTCTTCAGCACAGCCCCACCATTGCAGTGTCTGTAGGATTTCACAGCTCTTCTTTTATTTGTAGAAAGTACAGTGGGGAGTGGGTGAAATTGAGTCTGATTACAAATTATGTGGCTATGGGGAACGCTATAATCAGAAAAACAAAACCAGAAAAACTACATTGATGCTGGAATACCTGGCATTTGTCAGGCAAAGGACAGCACAGCCTGCTGAGCTCTGCCTCCAAGAAGTTTTTGGTCCTTGCATGACATTAAAGTTCCCCTCTGCTCTGTGGATAAACTGCTTTAAATGCCTATTGTTGGGAAATCAGGCAGCCCTGTTAAAGTTGCACTGTATTCAGGAACACATTCTGGGCCCTGCTCCTCAGGAGGAAACACATTCAGCCAGTTGTTACCTAGGGGGTGAAACAAGCTGTAGGACATTATGATCTTGGTGACTCAGATGGCCTGAAATTATACCCTGCATTGCAAATGAATGACAGGAGCAGAGTGCTAGCTCACCCATGAGTCACAGAAAACAGCATCTTAAAGAACCAAGCCATACTTTGTTATGCAGCCAAACCAAGCACAAGATGTGAAGTGAAACAGCACTGACCTGGCAGCATGAGAGCCCTTCCTGTCCTCTGGGAACAGCTTGAGAGACAGGACTGACAATGTGAGAAGGCAGGAGCTCCAGGACTGTTACCTGGTGGTCAGAAGAACAAGCCCTTCAGGCCCCTGATATGTTTTGTTTACACCTGCAGTGATTTGTATTCTGAGAGGTGTTTGACATCTCCCTGACTTTAGGAACATGTTTGCTTCTGGGGATTAGTAATGGATTCTGTTTTCCTGATAAACAGGGCTTGTTCCAGTGTTCTTGGTGTAGTTTGCAATGCACAGGTGGTATTATTATGAAAACCACCATCCAGACTGGCAGCAGGGTGGGTCTGTGGGAGGCTTTGTCTTCTGACATAGCTTGCTGTGGAGCAGGGGAAGAACCCGTGTAACAGCAGCTCTGGTTCTGATTCTTTTGAGCAGAACATTTTTGCATCACTCTCCCCACATTTGTGGCACAAATCTCTTCTTTCCTGGAGAGAAACGGAAATAGGTTGAAATTTGCATTAGTATTAATAATTTCAGCTTTGTTTTTCCTCCTTCTCACTGTTTCTTTTTTTCCTTTGCCTGTATAGTTAACTATTAAACCTCTTGACAAAAAGGCAGAGGTCTTCAAGTTCTTTTCCTCTCAACTCAAAGTGAACAAACTGGTAAGTGTCCTGCTTTCCTCCTTTAAAACTGAGCCTGGTGATACTGACTGATACCTGAGTGAGAAATATTACTTGTAAGAACTATGGAGAGGCCAAGGAGCACTGAGTTTCTGCCTGTGGTTTCCTGAGGGTTGCTCTGCCTGGGAAGTCAGGGCTGGTACATTTGTCCCCTCTGGGAAGGGGAGGTGATGAGGGAAAAGTGAAGGGGTTATCACAGGTGACCATTCCTACAGCTACATCTTGTGTACTCTTAGCCTAGTTCTGTTGCCTGTTCTTATTCAGGAAAATGGAACCAGAGAAGGATGAAGGACAGAGGAATCCCTCATCCCATTAGGAACTTTTCTAAACTATTATGTACCTTGGTATGAGCCTGCCCTGGGTGCTGATTTTCTTGGAAGGGAAGCAACTGCCAACTTGTCATGAAGTCAGAGTTGTCAGCTTCTGTGCTGTGAGGCCAATGTGGGCCTCTTTGTCCCTCTGGCTGGGGCACAAAATGCATCAAATTTGCTTTGCTTTTCCTATCTAGATTTTGCAATTGTGCATTGGAAACCATGACCTATTTATGAGGAGAAGAAAAGTGGACTCAATAGAGATCCAGCAAATGAAGGCACAAGCCAGGGAAGAAAAAGCTAGGAAAAAGGTAGATTCTTTCAGCTCCTCTACTGTTGAAAACACTGATTATTTTTCCAGCTGGTGCCCTTGCTGTCCGTGTGTTGCATCAATATGTGTGTGGGAGGTGAGAAAGTGCAGCAGGACTGAATGTGGGAACAGCTCTGGTGTGTATGCAGCATCTGAGGATGTAAGTGATGTTTGTGAAACTGAAGAGGTGGTCACAGAGATTTGGGGTACATAACAGATGGGTCCAAGGGCTTTCCCAGCAGCCTGAAATAACCAGTATTACCCGTTAGAGGAGTTCAGTGCTGCAAAGTGCAGGCAGCTTCAGCATTGCATCCCTGGTGTCAGTCTGGCAGCTAGAGAGCAGTCCTCTCCTCATCACATTCATTTGCTGTGCTGCCTCAGGCCCAGATGAGATTCTGCTGCAAAGCCACAAACGTGGTGTTGCTTGTTCTGTTTCCAGATGGAGAATCAAAGGCTGGCCAGGGAGAAGCAGCTCCGAGAAGAAGCTGAGCGAGCCAAGGAAGAGCTGGAGAGGCGTCTGTTCCAGCTGGAGGATGAAGCCAGGCAGGCCAACGAGGCTCTGGTGAGTAGCATGTTAGTGTGAATGTTCTTGTGCTTGATGGGCTTCCTTGGTTTGGAAGCATTTTTTTCTTATGGTTCCTGTGAGATGCCAGGAGTTATGGCTCAGACAAGGCTGGAGAGTTTCTGACCACTGGTGGAGAGGGCATGGTGGGATACCTGAGAAAACTCTCATCTGCCATAACCTCCATTTGCTGTGAGACACCTGCTCCATGTATTTGGTTCATAGTTCTTTCTTCAGGCAGAGAGGGAGGGAAGGAAGGAAGCAACCTTGGAGCTGAAACTGGGAGGAAGGGGCATGGTGCACTGGCAACTGAAGGGGCCAACTTCACATTTGGGTTGATGTCTTTGCCCAGCTCTAAGCAAACCTGTCTTCTTGCTTTGTAGAGGTGAGAGGCAGGAAGGAAGTTGGGCAGTTCTGGAGCAGAGGAGGAACACTAGACCCTGCAATTAGTTTTACTATACTTTTAAAGGAATATTTTTATCACTCTGGAGGAAAGATGTCCTGTTCCTGGCGGTCTGCAGGGGTGATCTGGTAAATGCTAGACAAGGTCACTAAGGAAAATTGTTTCTTCTTAGCTCCGATCCCAGGAAGCAGCAGAGTTGCTGGCTGAGAAAGCTCAGATTGCAGAGGAGGAGGCCAAACTGCTGGCCCAGAATGCTGCAGAAGCTGAGCAAGAGCGACAGAGGCTGGAGATCACAGCTCTGAAAACCAAGGAGGAGAAACGCCTGATGGAGCAGAAGATGCGGGAGGCAGAGCTGATAGCAGTGAAGCTGGTGAAGGAGTCTGACCGGAGGTTAGACCTGCTCCAGTGGGGTTGTGTGGTTCCTCCTGGGCTGCTTGGGTGGAGAGATGGCTGCTTGGGTGCAGAGATGGCTGCTGTTCTCAGAGCTAAGATCCTGAGGGAGGGATTGTTCCCAAAGCAGCACTTCAGAGGGACTAAACTTTCTTGCAATTAGTACACAGTGATGGTCTCTTGTATCCCTTTCAGATCTTTAAAAGTGTAAACCATGTAAACTTGTGTGAATATAAACCACTCTGCAAGTGTTTGTGGTCCCTAACACTGTGCTGCCTGCAGGTGCAGAGCAGTGTTGACAGAAGATGTTTAACTTTGCTGTTGAGGGCCTTCTGCTTCTTTTAGTATGCTGTCAAAAAAAGCTTGCCAAAATAAAGAGCAGTTATGTTGCACCTCTCCCTGCCTCAGGGAGGATCTCTGACAGCCTGGAGACTCTGTATCAGCAGGTCATAACTGAGCCCATGGAAATTAGGAGTAGGAAAAACATTAATTCAGCTAGTTTGTGCAGGATTGTCTTTGAAAGCAAGTGTCATGCTGTGTCCAGTCAGTTCTCCATGTGACTGCCCTACCACAAGTGTCCTTGGGTAAAGAAATCACTCACAGCAATAGATCTTGTTCTCTGGAAGCTGGTGAGGTGCCCGGCTCTGAAATCCACGTGTTGATCTCCACTGGAAATCATCAGTCATTCACACCAGGATGTTTGTCTTACAGAGCCAAGGAAGCAGAGCATCTGAAACAAGATCTGCATGAAGCCAGAGAGGCTGAACGGAAAGCGAAGCAAAAACTCTTAGACATAACAAGGCTTAATTATCCTGTAAGTTTCTGCTCTATTGGGCACCACTTCATCTTCAGAGATAATCAGATGTTGATTGCAATTTTATAGCCTCCATCAAGCTGAGTAGTGGCATGTCTGCATCCAGCTGGAGGACAGATACCTAGAGGACCAAGCAGTGCTTGAACATAGTGTAGCTAGAGTGGGAGTTTTATTTGTTTGGGGCAGTCAGTCAGGATGATAAAAGCTAGACAACTTAAAAAACAGGACTGGTGTTGGTAACTTGGTGAACAGAGACTGTCTTGCCTGCATTCATGCCTAATACTGACTCTGCTGTCTCAGGCAGAGCATTATGGAGGTGGTTGTCCTGGCATGGGAATTGCCCATGAGAGTCTTTAGGCAAAGCAGCTGAAGCTGTCCCCAGCAAGAAGGCAGTGCCAAGGCTGTGTCCCAGCTTCCTCTTCTGCTCCAGTCTTGCTGGGAATGGATTTCTGTTCTCTCCTGAAATAGATAGGAACAGTGCAGCCAGGTTACTACTCTTGGATCTGTGGGTTGTGGAGCTCAGCAGTTCATCTGGGCCCACTGAGGTAGAGGGGAAGGGCTGCAGAAGCATTTGTGTGTCTCAGAATCTGTGGGTAGCTTATGAAATGGGTCAGCATGGCATTCCTGCAGAAGCTGGGGACATAAACCCACAATCAAACAATCAGCTGCTACTGACAGTGCTTTTGTTTCCACCTTCAGCACATGATGAAGTACCCCCAATACTCAGCAGCTGACACCAGAGATGCCAACTTTGACAAAGGATCCGTAAAACTGGATTTGAAGGACATTGACCTGAAGAGACTCTCCTTTGAGATAGAGAGAGAGAGGTATCAGTATGCTTGTGGTGTAAATAAATGAGAATGTTAATAATGGAAAATACAGAAATGGAAAAAAATAATCTCAGGGAACCACAGTTCATCCTTTTAACAAGTCAGGGTGGCCTCCTGCTTGTACGTTTGGCTGGGGGTCTTTTGCTGGGCTGCTGTGGATTAGATCTGTGTAAGACTAATTATTTACACAGAGAAAGAGTGTTCAGGTGGCATCAAACTATGGCAAGTCCAGAACCCTTTTGTCTTGGAGATCATTATGCCAGGGGCGAAGTACTTTGCCTGAGAAACAGCCTGTTAGAGGACAGAAGTTTCCCTCTAGTGTTGAAGGATGGGCATTGCTGTGGTCTGGTGCACCGAGAGGCTTTTGCTCTCTTGGTCTGGAAGGAAGTGCTTGGTAAGAAGTTAAGTGTGTGAACGCTGAAGGGTGGAAAAGGGTTCAGGGGGACCAGGCTGACACTTGCCAGGCTTCATTTTGCCTATAAAAAATGCCTCTCTCCTCCTTCCCCACACGCCTGTTCTGGAGCAGGATCATGCCAATGAGCTTTTTGTCTCCCATGTGTGGACTACAGGCTGGACTACTTGGAAAAGAGCAGGAAATTTGAAGATCGACTGAAAGAACTGAAGTCTGAAATTCATGCTTTGAAACTAGAAGAAAAGCAGTCTGGGCTTTCTTCTCACTGGAAGGAAGTACTGGGATCCTTGGATCGCTCCTTAGGAAACGTATGTGCCCCAAATCCCTGCCCCTCTTGCAGCAGGAGCCATCACAGTGTGGGTGTGCCAAGAGGGGTTGCTGCATTTCAGCTCAAGGCAGGTGCTTTAGTGCCCTTGAAAGTAAAATATTAAAAGCATGAACAAAAAGGAGGAAAATTCAAGTCAAAACACAATCTAATCAGCATTTCCTGGGCAGGACACCAGTGCCATCAGCAAAACAATAATCATCTTATTTTACAGATTATGAAATCTTAGTAAGGGTTTCAGGTCTTGGAGGAAACCAAGCTGTTTACTTAATAACACTTTTAAATGTGGTTCCTCATAGTTTGCATCATATTCTCATTCACATGCTTTGTGGCTCCTAAAGCTGCAAAAGTCTTGATGTATGCTTTTTTTTTTTTGAGACAGTGAGGAACTAAACCCAGATTTTACACTCCATCTTCCTGAACCAGAGCAAGAACAGGACTGGCTTTGGCTTCCCAGGTTTTTTGACATGTAGCAAAAAATGGCTCTAAGTAAATGGTTTTGTAGAGAGAAGGGAGGCTTGGACAAATTGTGAGGGAAGGTGGCCTTTATTTTCTGACTATGCATCTGATGTTCTTTTTGGCTTAATGAGCATTGATATAGAGAGAGCATTAGATTTCCATATGTTCTTTTCTTTTAAAGACCCCAGCATGGATGAAAACCTTGGAAACTGGAGATTCATTGGATATAAATCTTCAAAGACCTTTCCCTGCTTACTCATTCAATACTACAAGCAGCTGGCCTTGTACCAACAAAAATCAACACACAGGGCCAGTGGAAAAATCATCTTTTGAGGCAAATTCCCTGCTTGCCAGCAGCCTGGGCACAGGAACCAGAAAACAGATTATAAAGGTAATCCAATTTATAAGTAAATTCCCAGATGTTCACTAAAAGTTTAGAGATCAGAGAAGTAAAGAGCTGATTTTATCTGGCTCTGTCACAGCCTCTTAAATGACAAGTCCATGTGTGGCTGTTGCAGGAGTTTGGAGACCCTGCACTGCTGCACCATTTGAGACTGGTTAGAACTTGAGGCCACCTGTTTCTTCTCGCTCACAGTCTAAGCTGGCATGCAAAGCTGGAAGCCTGGGGAAATGATCCAGAGATGCCTGGATGCAGGAGGAGGATCTGTGTTCAATTTTAGTTGTATCAGCCAGGCTTGGAAATAAGGATGTGCTCCCAGGTATAGAGAGCTTAAAAGCAGAAGACAGACACAGTGTGTTTTAAGGGGCAGGGAGTCAGATACCAATAAACACCTGAACAAGATCTCAGTTCTCTTCTAATGTGATCCCTGTCCAAAGGGTCCTGGAGAGCTAATGAGCTGGGTCTCATGAAAAAAACAACCTGCTTTTAAATGTCACGAGAATCTATCAGGCGTTCAAGAGCTGTGCAGGCATGTGGTCTTGGAAAGTGGGAAGGAAATCAGCCCTCTGTAGGCAATGCTAGTTGTGCAAGGCATTGGAAATAAGGCAAGCTTGATGTATTTGCTGCAGTCTTATAGGAACAACACTGAGGGGTTTTAGAATCAGGGGCTTCAGCATATAACATTCCAGACCTGAATCTTCAGGGTTGTGTACTTAGATCTAGAAGGAACACAGCTGAGTGTAGCAACAGGTGAGGAAGCAGTTCTTTCTAATGCAAGGAACAGAAGCAGCCTTAAGACTAACCTAATCCAAATAGCAGGGGTGAGGCAAGTCTGCTTATTTCAAGGAGGAGAAAAAAGCTATTGCAGAGCATCTGGCAAAAGGCTCCGAGTCGGAGGTAAAGGGAGAACCACACCAAAGGGAGTTGCTTTGCTCTAAGTAGGAGTTCAGAGTGGCACTAATTTTTCCTTTGGTTTTCCTGTAGGTTCAGCAGCATGACTCGGATGTGATCTACATTTGAAGGCTTCCTCACCAGACTGGTACAACCTGGTGGCCATCTCTTTGGCTGCTGCAAAACGCACCTATCGGAGGACACTGTGCAGCTCTGCTGACAGGCAGGGGCAGGAGAGACTCGGTGCTGTGGTTAGTTGGCCTGGGGCCATTCAGCTTCCAAGCAGAGAACATGAGCTGGGAGCACTGGAACTGCCAGTGTGAAGTGGCTGGTGTCTTTGGGTGCAATGGTAACATACAAACCTGGAGGAGTGTTGTTTGCGACTTACGCACTTTCGAAGAAACACTTTGTACTTGGCTCCACCTTCCTCCCGCGGGTGTTTGTACATGCTGAATTTTCTACTTTTGTAGAAAGGATGCAAGGCAGCAAGAGTCCAGGAGATGTTTGGGATGAGAAATAAATTGTACATGAGCTTGGTGTGTACCTACACAATAGACTAATTAGGTTTTTGGTCCTGTCCAGGGGACGTGGTTCCCACAGAGCTGCTCAATGTTTTGCCTGCCAAATATTTTCCTTTTCTTCCCCAAACATTTCTTGGTTGGCTTAATGATTTGCGTTTCTCTGCGAGAAATCTCAGCTTGTAATTGCAGATGTAGAAGTGGATGTCTTCAAATACCTCTCATTCCAGAGGGAATCCTGTTTGGAATGCAAAGCTCCCCTTCTCTCTACAGCTTCTGACTAGATCAAGCACTTCTGTTGCTTTTGCTACTCTAGCAAACTTTGCATTCATTAACTTGTTTCCTAGGTCTGTGTAACAGCTTCCAGATCAGACAAAGACAAAAGATGCTGCTGGTGTCTGCTGAATTGGACTTATTTCTGATGGAGAGGTGCATGCGGTGAAATGTCTGCCTCATTAGCAAAACTTACTTGTATTTTCTGGTTCTCTGTGTGTTTAAGTGTCTGTTTAACCATAAATCTTCAGCCTGGGGACTTCTGGGGAAGCAGACAATATGCAGCTGTGGCTAAAGTAGTAGCACAGTTGAGCATGTGGCACATGATGTAAAAACGAATGTTGTTAAATATCTTGGTCTAAAAGCTTAAGATAAAAAAAAAGTACATTCAATGAAAAGCTTCAATTTTCACTTCCCAGTAACAGCTGTGAGCTGAGTGCTGTGTCAATATTACAACAACATGAACAAGGCGAGTTCTAAGAACACAGACATTTTCTCTGTACACCTCCAACAGGCTGAGAGCACAGTGGGAGATCTGGTCTCCAGCTTTTACCAGGATGACAGTTCCATGGCAAGGTGCTCATCCCAAAGTGCTGCTCTGTTCTCTCAGCCTTCAGAGTTGCTGCAGCTGCTGGTGTGCAGGGAGGGGAGGGTGTCAGTTCTTTCACAGCTCTGCTAAGAGATGTTTGTAAACTAGTGGCTGTTACATGCCCAGCTTCTGGTCTGTCTGGGAAGAGCCTTGTCTGTGAGATGGAGAAGCTGTTGGAGGTGTCAGGCTGAAGGTCCCAAGGTTGGGTAGGTGGCACTGGCCAGAATTGGACAGTGGTGAGATAGGAAATGGTCCTCAAGGAAAACAGTACAAAACAACTCTGAACTTGGCATTCTCAGATTTGGGGATGGGGAGGAGTGGTGGGATTTCCTAGCTTTTTTTCCTGTTTCCTCCTTTTTTGGGTGTATGTTTTGCCAGGGATAACTTAAGTTTTTTTACCCTCATTTTGCTGCGTGTGCTTGGGCTTCCTTTTGCTGTCATAGGGTGAAGAGGGAGAGAGCTGCTCCACATGCATGATTGATTGATTTCTTTGGCCTTGGTCCTGTGTATCTCCATGAGGAAAATGCCAGGGCCACACTGCTGCCAGCTCAGAAATGAAGCCTGTCTGCACAAGCTGTTCTCAGCCTGCTGCCTCACAGGTGTTCTTGCTGTGCTTTGCTCAGGTGCAGCACCGTGTGTCTGCATGTTTGTATGGGTGGCTGAGAGATCAGATGGGGCAAGAGGTGCTGGGATCTGCTGGGGCAATGCTTGCACAACCACAGATGAAGTCATATGTACTGAGCTGTTGAAAAGAGAAGTGCCACCAGGGCATTAGTTTGCTTAAAACCTAAATAGGCATTTGCAGCAATCAAACTTTGTTTGTTGGTGCTTCTGATGCTCATCCTCACTTTCAGTGTTGCCCACTTCTTAGAACAGGCAGCTACAGATGTGTTGAAAACATTGTGAGATTCTTTCACTGGAAGAAAGTATGAGAAGAATGAGCTCTGTTTTCCTCCAGAGCAGGGAGGAGAACACAGATATCGTGCAATTAATGTTTAGAACAAGACTTGTCACTGTAAAGAGCGAGGTAATGCCCTGATGATGCTGCCATCACCCTTGAACGTGAGGCTGCCCGTGGTGAGGAGCTGCAGGCAGCAGATGGTGCTGCAGTGCTGCTCTGCCGCAGAGCGGAGACCGAGCTGCTGTAGAGCAGTTCAGAAAGACTTGTCTGGGAAACCCTGCATTGCTCCTTGGGAGCCTCTTCCAGTTTGGATGGTTCCACATTAGCCTGAGCTTGCTCGCGTTGTCTTCCTGGAGTTTAACCTAACATAATTTTTGATGGGAATTCAAAACGTGCAAGCTCTATACTCTGAGAAGTGGTTGCCATCACTCTGGGCTTGGTCCTAAAAACAAAGCTAAGAGGAGACAGCTTGTCACCTGCCAGGCCATAAACCTCTGTGCCTTCCCTGGGGAATTCACAGAAGGAAAAATTGGTCCTCTTCAGCTGAAAAGGACAAGAGACTGTCCAAAGAGACAGCTTTGGGGCTGGGCCATGGGAGTGGGGGGGATTCTGGGAGAGCTGGGGTTCACAGACTGGAGAGGGGATAGGAGTGAGAGGCCTGGAGGGACCAGCCCACTAAATAATCCAGCCTAGTGTGATTCAGTCCTACAACCTTTGGTTGAGAGGGAAAGGGATATGAGCTGACCCCAGAAATAGTCTTGTGCCAGCAAGTTTGAAAGAGAGGTTCCAGAGAAAGAGGAAGTCAATAGAAAAAGCCTGAAAATTTAAATAGTCATATAAAAATCTTTTGACTCAGCAGCCCAGGAAGCTCTGAGGGACTTGCAGGAAATGATCAGAACTGGGGATGCAGAGGAAACTGAAAAGAGAGAAATAGAAACCCTGATGATTCCAAAGGAGATTTTATAGTCTTAGGCACTGCAATGAAGGTGACTGTTCATGAGGATGTGGCAGTAAGAACAGGGAGCTGGGATGGGTAAATACAGGGAGTGGAGAGTCAGAGGTTGCAACGTTAAGCTTGCTCCTGGGGAGCAAAAGCAGCAAATAGCTTTGGAGCTTGCACTGCAAGGGGCTGTGCCTCTGCCCTCTCCTTCAGGGCAGAGGAAGAGGAGCTGTTGGAGGCTGGAGTGTCCAAAAGGGATACTCTGGAGGAAATCTGTAAGAAATGCTATTCTTCAGTGGTTCCAGAGTGCATGGTGGAGCTGATCAGGCCAGAGGGGGTTCAGAGTGAAGCAGTTAATCACATACCAAAACCCCGCAATTGCTGAAACCACCTTCAGTCCTGGAGGGGAACAAGTGACTCCAGCGTTTGTCCTGGGAATGAGAGAGCAGGCAGCTGCTGTCTGCCCGGGCTGATGGTGTTTGTACAGCCCTGTAGAAGAACATTTGATTCCAAAACAACATTGTGGTAAGTGACATGTCTTAAAATAGGACTGAAACACCTCTGTGGATTGGTCCTTGTGAAAACAAAACAGTTCAAATTCAGCAGGAAGATCACACCTCTAATAAGGCTGGCCTCTGGAGCGTGCTGGTGGCACAGCTGGACTGGTAACCATCTGAGTGGTGGTTGTTTTTTATCTCCCCTGCTTGGGTGAGAAGCCTGCATGAGAAACTTGCTACTTTCATGTGGAAATCTAATTTCCCATCTATTTGTATTCCCTGCCAGTTTCTAACCATATGTCCTTACACCAGCAATGTCTTCTTTCACCTCTGGCGTGGATTCTGATGTCTTCACACAGATCAGCCCCTCATTTTCCTCACCCCTCAACTCAAGCTCTTTGCATTTAACTCTTCTCATGTCAAATAACACCGGGGTCTTGTCACAGTCCTGTGATTTGAGACATGGGTCTTCCCACACCCCAGACATTTCCAGCTGAGAGCCTCCCAGACTGTTACTCCTTGTCCCCCACCGCATGATCGGACAGTCTGTGCTGCTGAATCAAATCCCTTCTCCATTACTCCAGTCCTCAAGGTCATTATAATCTCTCTGTGTGATACCCTGGCCTCTTCTAGATTGATGATAGCATCTCAGTTTGCCTCATCAGCAAATTTCCTTTGCATTCTCCTGCTCTTTGTGCCAAGATCATTAATGCAAATGTTAAGCAGAATCATTTTTGAGGGAGAAACTCAAGGAACTGTACTGGTAAACCTCCTTCAGTCTAACACATCCCCTTTCAGCTGAAGCTATTACCATGCCCCTTTCAGGCAGCTTTGTACCCACTTTACATTTCATATGCCAGCCACATCTTCTCTGCCTTAGCTCATAATTTACTGTGTGGCACCATTTCAAATGTCTCACTGAAGCCCAGACAAGTGAGATCTACTGCTTTTCCTTCATTGCAAATATCTGTGAACTTATAAAAAGAAGCTATTAGTTTGCTCTTGGTGTGCATCAGGACCAATGCTGCATGATGTACTGTGAATAGATTGTGTCTTGTGCCATGCCTGAGGATCTGGAGAGGGGAGTTCAGTGGGAGGCATACATCTGCAAAATACAAGATGATTTACATTAATCAGGGCTGGAGACGGCTGGGGTTTAACTGAGGGAGCTGATGGAGCAACATGCTAGCAGATGAGATCCCCTCAGGAGTAATTTGAAATACTAATTTCTAAGGTTAAATGAACTACAGCGACTTGGAGAGAAAAAGGCCTGTGGTGATGTCTTTGAGTATACAGACAGATTTTAATAATATTTGAGTCCTGAGTATGTGGCTCGTGTGTCTCTGTTCCTTTCTCTCTTCAGTGACATTCAGATCCCCTAAATGCCATTTTCTTGAGAGAACGAGCCTTAACATGTCCTTCTTTTCAAGAGACAATCTTTGGTGCTGCAAGTCCAAGGGTTAAGCAGAATATTGGAGTGTGTGAAGAATGGGACAGAAACTGGTTCTCCGTGTGCGTTGAGGAAAGCAGCAGGATGGTCTCCAAATGCCACCTTCAGCTCTGATCATTTTGGCTCGGGAGCCAACACAGAAGAGTTTGAGGCAGATGATGAAAACATCTAGTGACTTGGAGATGAAAGATCGAAAAGAGTGGGGCAAATAGATGAAGGGAGCTTAAAAATAAACATTCTACCCTTTCATACAGAAAAAAGGAACACCTACCTGGTTAAATCCACTGGAAGAGAGAAACTGCATGCTAGAAAAAAACGTTTTGACACAAGGCAAAATTCACATGTGAAACTCTCTGCCAGAAGGTCTCATCGAGGGCAAAAAGTGAAGAAAGGCAGAAGCAATTGCTATGAGATAACCCTGCTATCTAAGTTTAGATTTACTTTTTTTTTTTAGTGTGTTTTCATGGCAATAGGTCTTATGCAATCTGCTGTCTGGGTGCAGGAGGTAATGGTAGTCAGTGTCTGCAAGCTGAACACTGAAATCACTTCTTGCAGTCAGACAACTTCTTTTTCCAGTCCCAGCTGTGTCCATGTGGGCTCGGTCCCTGCAGAGGCTCTGCCAGGCTGGGGAAGTGCTGCAGGGTCAGCCCAGGGAGGCAGCAGAGCCCGGCGGCTCCTGCCAAGCCCCAGCCTGGGAGATGTGGCTCCTATTTTTCTTCAGAGTGAAAGATCAGTCTTTCCTTTCAGTCGGGTGTGGAAAACACTCGAGCTGAGGGGAGAAGAGGTCTTTGCTCCAGAGCCATAGAAAAGCCCCTGTCCTGGGTTGGGGATCTTTGTGCAGGGCATAGCCCAGGATCCTCACGGGGAGAAGGGACATTCAGGAATTTTAGTTAAAAATATTTTAGTGGGGGCTGTCTTGGGAATTCCGCTTTGAGTGCTGAGTTACTGTCACAGAACAATAAATGCAAGGGTCAGTTGCAGCTCCCTGCGGTGAGACTGATGCCTGTGACCTCTGGCCATGGGACCCTTTGCATAATTTTAATCAATGATGAGTGTCCCTTCCCAGACGGATGTTGCACACTGCTGTGTGGTTTCCTCTGCACTTGCAGGGGATCATGGTGTTGGCAGTTTCTTTAATTTCTGCCTGTGGCTTCCTCCTGCCTTGTGCTGGAGCTCAGGGAAGGCAGAGGATCCCTGCTGAGATCCCCATGGTCTGCAGATGCAGGCCCCTCATGTCTGGCAGCCTCTGCTGAAGGGGGTGCAGAGAGCATCCCTCTGCCCTGGCTCAGGTCAGAAATGCAGCCTGCTTCTGCCAGCTAGCAGGGATTTGTCCTCAGGGGAAACTCTCCACAGGGCTGGGGAGGCTTTCCTGAAGCTGGCTGCAGACTGAGGCTGTTGTCTCAGCTTTCCTTTGCAGGCTTGGGGACCAGAAGTGGTGCTGTCCTCCTACAGTGACTGAGACCGTTCCATGTCTTCTCTTCCAGTGTGAAGGAATCCCATGGCATTGTCCACCTGCCCTGTCTGGACACAGCACTTCCTTGCTCCTCTTTTCTCACTCTTCCCTTATTACTTTTTCATTGAAATGCAAGGCCCTGAGGGGCAAGTTCCTCCCCAGAAGCAGCCACCCCAGCACTGGTCAGATGTGGAGATCTGCTCTGCCCCCACGCTGTCCCTGCTGTTCCTGGCTGCTCTCTCAGAGCAGCTCTTTGCATGTCAATTTGTCACCCCTGCCTTGCCAGCTGCCTGCTGTCAGGGGGATAATGATGGTCCCTCTGGAAGATGTCATGTTTGCTCATCACTGACTTTCTAGTATCTCTCCCACTCCATGGAAGTTTGCCCTGCGAATCACGAGTGATTCAGAGGTGGCCACAGCCTGCCTGGAGAGGATATTAGGGGAATTTTTAGGGCCTTTTTGCTTTATCATACTTGCCTTTTCTACCTCTTCCTTACTTATTTGTTCTCTTTCCCCTTTCTTACCTGTGCTAAATTTTGATTGTCTTGATTACTTGACCATAATCTCTTGGTTTGTTTTTTTTATGCAAAGACATGCTAAAGAGGTGACATCTTGGGCTGCTTGCTCCCCTTCCTAACTAAGGGGGTTTATTTTCTTTTGTTTTTCAACTTGGTATTTGTAAAGCTGGGTCTTCTGGTCTATGCCTTGAATTTCTCTTGTGTTTCTCTGCTACATTAGAAAGTCATCTGGTTACAGTGGTCTGCCATCACAGGAGAAATAAAACCAGAAGTTGTTTCCTCACTCTCCCTTTACATCAGTTCCATATATTTAAGTACTTGAACACAAACTATCTGCTTTTGCTGAGCTGCAGTTTTGTGCAATTCATTGAAATATTCTCGGTTCCAGTTAGAATGGAAAGTGTTTCATCAGTGTCCAGTAAGAAGTCCCATCCGGTGCTCATCTAAATGGAGAACTGAAAGCTTGGCCAACTACTTCTATGGCAAAGAGGAAATATTTTCACCGTTTCCAGCAGAAATAATCTTTGCAATGGTGAGACTTTCTGTGGTTCCTACCGGATGAGAAGCTCTCCTCAGGGTGCTGCTAAAGCCACTGCCCACAGATCGTCACGCTTCCATTTGTCATTGTGGTGATCTCAGTTTCTAATATCTGCTGGGTTTGGGGTTTTCTCACCACCATCCTGCATTTGTGTTCCATTGCTCCTCTCTTACCTATCCCCCCTATCCTACCCACTCCTTTTCTCTCTCCTCGGGCAGGCAAAGGGGTTCCCACCAAGCCAGTGTTGCCCATGGCCATTGCTCATCCCCAGCCATGGGCCCCATGACACGGTTCTGCTCAAGCTGAGCTCAGCCATGGCTCAGGGCTGCTCTCCCCAGCAGTCTGCTCTCCTCCCTCCAGCTCCTTCTCTGAACGCCCTATCTCCTGACATGGGTGTATTTGCTTTTTGGGGGCTAAACCAATAGAAAGTGCTTAAAGTGAATGAAATTATCCTGCTTGGGAAGAAGTGGGCAAGCAGTAAATGCAACAACTTGACTTTCAGGAGGCTGCAGACCACAGCCAAAATTAAAATCCTTAGAGGGGTGTAATTATTCTGTTCCTTGTGGGGACAGGAAGGGTGGCAGGCTAGGCTACAGCCTGAACCCACTGCTCCTGGGCTACAGAGTCCGGTCCCTAGGGGCCACCCAGTCCTCCATGTCTCTGCAACCTTTCCAGCATAAGAATAGGCCTTATCACTGCCTTACCAGCCAAAAAGGGACAAATGTTGAGACCCCCAGTGACTTCCAACTCAAGACAACCTGGTTCCTCCATGATTATTTCCTCTCTTCCATGTCCAACCAAGAATCAATGCTGTCAAACCCCTGCCTGGAGCTTCCTGCTGGTGCTGCATGGCTGCCTGCTTGGGATTGCCAGCGGGGCTCTGGCCATGGGGCTTGGTGCCCCAGCCTGGCCCATGGCCTGTGGGGTGGTGGCAGCAGTGGCAGGGTCGGTGTCACGGGGGTTTGGGCTCCTCCTGGTCCCTGCTGGACACCTAAACAGAATCTGAAAGGCTCAGCCCTGTGGCCAACGCTTCCCCTTCTGCGGTTTCCTTCCCTTCTCCAGCTCAGCAAAACTGGGCAATCCTGACACAATTTCCCTGGTATGATGCGCTCATTTTCTTTCCTTGAAACCCCCTGCCCGCCCAGCAGCCAGGGATAAAAGGGGGGCATGGCCACAGGGGCCCAGCATCGAGCAGAGGAGAGCCCTTGGAGACAGAGCCCTGCAGCCACCCAGCTCCAGCCCCAGTCCATCCCATTCCTGCAGCACCATGAAGGTCCTCGCAGCCACCCTGGTCGCTCTCCTCCTCATGGCCACCTGCTCCACATCTGAAGCCCATCTTGGTGAGTCTGGCACAGCTGCATCCTCCCCAGGGCTGGGTGTGCCATCACTCCAAGGGGCAGCCAGGGCAGCTGGAGAGCCCCATCCCTGTCAGCAGGGATCCTGGTGGCTGTGGGCAGCGCTGGGAGCAGGACACCACTTCCAGTGCTGGCACTCACCCGGGGACAAGAGTCTCCTGGGGAGCAAAACACAGCATGGAGAATGGCCGACAGCAAATCCCTGGGGGACCCCAAGTGCCAGTGGGACAGTCTGTGCTGTAGCCTGGGGTCTTACCAGGGTTGTCTCTCTCTGCCCTCACAGATGGTGTCCCCACCACCTGCTGCTTCAGCTACCAGCAACGCCCGGTCCCACGGGGCCTTGTTGCCTCTGTCTATATGACCAGCAGCAGCTGCAGCCAGCCAGGAGTGATGTGAGTACCCACCACTGCTGGGGGCTTGGGATGGGATGGGCAGGATAGTGCTACCAGGGTGGCTGGAGGGGGATGGGGACATGGCCAGGGACCCCCAGGTGCTGCCAGCAAGATCCAGAGCAGGCAGCAGCCCGTGGTCCTGGCCAAGTGCTCCAACATGGGGTTTCTCCTGGCAGCCTGGTCACCAAGAAGAAGAAGGAGCTGTGTGCAGACCCCCAGGCACTGTGGGTGCAGGCCCTTCTGAAGCACTTCCAGACCCTTAAGAACTGACCCATCTCTGTTGCCACCTGCCCTGTCCTCGGTGCCACCCCCCCAAGGACTTGGCTTCCAGCCCCAGATGCACAAAAGGACTTGGACTCCAAGTGTCCTCAGCAAGCAAATGTATTCTATTTAACTTATTTAAGTTAAGCTAAATATTTTTTTTTGCTAATAAAAGGAAAAATACAAAAATAAACATTTATTTGGAAGTTTCTTTGGGTTGGTTGGACAGGGTCTGGCTCCATAACTTATTGAGACAAGGACATACAGATAATGGAGGGGTGCAAATAAATAGAGCTTGTGTGGAAGGCAGGTTCACGTGGAGGTGCCAGCTGAGTCCTTCTGCTGCCGGTACTGCTGGAACCAGCCCAGCTCTGGGGCCACACAGACCTTCTTCCCCTTCCACAGCTCCACCCTGGGACGGAGAGGGGCTGTGTGAGCTGGGGGGAGTGGGATCCAGCCGTGCCCTGGGGTTCCCCCACCAGCCTGGGGTGCCTGCATCATGCTGCCCCCCACAGCCCCCAGAACTGCTGATTTTTACCCATCTCTAAAACCTTGCCCTTCCTCCCCATTGTCCTGCCTGGCAGCATGTTAGGGCTGTTTGGGATAACGCTGTGAAGAGGGAGATGCATATGTAAAAGGCAGGGCACCCCCCACCCCCAGGACACCCTTTGTGGATGGTTTTGTGCTGGGTGACCCCAAAAGGCTCAGCGCCTGGCAGGGGAGGTGGGTGGGCAGGTGAGGGTGAGGAGCGGGGTGCTGGGGGAGGAAGGCTGGGGGTACTCACCGCACGGCCCTGTGGGAGCAGTGGGAAGGGGTCTCCTGGTAGCTCTTGATGTGCAGGGCCGGGATTTTCCACCAGACGAACATGTCCTTGTAGCAGCAGGTGCTGTAGGAGCTGCGGACTGAGGGCAGGCAGAGGGGTTGGTGGTCTGCCCTGCTGGGCACGAGGGGTGTGGGTGCTGCCCCAGGGACTCTCCTCCCTATGATGAGGGGCCCTCTATGGCACCCCCAGCTGTGCTGCTGTGCCCCAGGGTAGGACCCCCTCCCCGTTTCCCTGCCCACGGTGGTTACTGCTGAGCTCCCAGCTGCACTGCTGGGCCTGAAGCCATCACCAAGCCTGGTTCTGCTCCTTTTGAGCAGGGCTGAGACAGACCCTTGCTCAGGCAGCTGATGATGCCCCTCAGCATCCCACACCCACAGCAGAAGCAGGAGTTGAAGCTCTCATCCCCCTCCCTGACCCCCCCAAGCCAAGGTATCAGGAGGAGCTGGGGATGGCACCGGGAGAGCTGTGGGCAAAGCTTCCCTGGTACCTACAGGAGATGCCCTGGCTTCCAGTCCAGAGAGCCCCCAGCAGCAGGGTGAGCAGGGCCAAGGAGAAGATCTTCATGGTCAACTCAGGGCTGGACCAGCACCAGCAGCTCTTGCTGACTTGGGGCCACTGAGAGCTCCTGCCTCTCCTGCCTGTACCTCAGCATGATATACCCCAGCCAGGCTTTCCATGACACCTCTGGACTCTCCCCGGGGAAAGACCCACCCACAGATATTAATCAAGGGCAAGTGGCAAGTGGAAATTCCTTCTCCTGGCCCCTCCAGCCCCTGTGGTACCTGAGGGCTGCTGGAAATGTGGTGAGCAGCTGGCAGCTCTGTGCTGCTGCTGGTGCTCCAGGGCCCTGGTTTGGGTTGGTTGCTGCTGCTGTCAAACCACACAGGATGATGCTCGCGCTTGCCAAAGCCCCGGCTGAGTTTATTTTCAAAACCCACCCTTTCTCAGCTCTCCTGCAGGGCCTCTCTTGCAATTTTGCTCTGGGGTGAGTGGCTCGGGGGTGGCCGGGCTTGCCCCTGCCCACCCTGAGACCCCAAGTGGTGGTGGCTGTGCCCATCACTGCCTGTCACAGGGGCAGTGCCCAGCACATCTCCTTGTGGCATCCCAGGAGCCTGGGATGTTAGTGGGGTCCATCTGGGCATCCTTGAGCAGCTCTGGTGGCAGGTGGGCCAGGGCTCTCCACTCCTTAGGGTGGCTGACGAGGAGCCTGGGGAGCCCCCTCCTCCCGGGCTGTGCCTGCCTCTTGTCCCTCTCACTTGAGGTTTCCCCAAAGCCCACACAGACATAGTTTGACCCC
Organism: Apus apus; assembly: GCF_020740795.1. NCBI lineage: Eukaryota > Metazoa > Chordata > Aves > Apodiformes > Apodidae > Apus > Apus apus. The sequence goes on along the minus strand of NC_067299.1, from coordinate 1,239,904 downwards.
AGGCACCCCCTGGGCTCCCTCACAGGGACATGGTGGGGACTTTGGCTCTTCCTGACTCCTCACTGTCCCCAGCAGTTACAGCTGTGGTTTAACATGGGATGGGAAAGCCGCCAGCAGGATCTGCCCCCGCCCTGGACACTCGCACAGCCAGATGTTTGCATGTGTGATATCAGGTTTAATTCAGTTGTAGGTGTTGTACAAAAAATCACCGTGGAGCTGCTCCCCTTAACCCCTCTGCTGCTGCCAGGGCAGCCAACGCAGCCCCATCGAGGGGTACAGGCCGATGTGCCAAGCAGGGCTGGCAGCATGGGGGTCTGGACCTGGGCACCCTGTGGAGTTGGAACTCCTCATCCTGGTGAGATGCCAGGGATGGCAAAGGCCCTTTGCCCTCAGGGTGGTGGTGAGGGTGATCACAGCATGATGGGGAGGATGTCCCCAAGGAGCTGCTGTACCCCAGTGTGGTGTCCCCAGAGCCAGCTCTGCAAAGGGGTCACCTTTGCAGCATCCTGGCCCGCACTGGAGGGGACTCCCCGTGCTGCCTCTGGCCACCCCGCTAGCTGGGAATGGAGAAGGAGCTGACTTGGAAGCTCTGCTGGTATCTCTTCACCCATGCTCTGCTCGCCTGGGCACAGATCTCTCTCCCACTCTTCACCTTGAAGCTGGGGCAGAGAGGAGATGGGGTTAGTGGGTGGTGGGAGAGGGATCCCAGTGCTGATTTTCTGAGGGGCTCGGGGGCATAGAGGATCAAGATTGGACCCACCAAAGCAAGGCTCGGGGGCTGGCAGGGTCTAGAGGGGCTTTATCCCCAGGGCTGGGTCTAAGGTACTCACATGACAGCCCGGTGGGGGCATTCGGGGCTGGTGGGGTAGCAGGCGACCACGTTGTCCCTCTTGATCCTTCTTGTCTGGAAGTTGAAGCAACACTTGTCTGGCACAGCTGGAGCTCCTGGGGGGACAGCGCAAGTTTGGCTTTGCCTGGAGACCCCCACCTCCCACCTCAGCCCTCCCTCTTGTGGAGGAGCCCCCTTGCCCACCCATGCATGAAGCAAACCCATTCCCACAGCCCCGGGGGCTGTCCCCGTTGCCTCCTGTCCCGCAGGGACAGAGCAGCTGGCAGTGCTCACTCTGAGCCCAGCTCCAGCAGCACAACGCGGTGAGGAGGAGGAGGAAGAAGGCACTGGCCACCTTGGCCATGCTTGGCCAGGAGGGCTGCTCAGCACAGAGCTGTGGGATCAGGGCAGCCCAGCTGCTTTTATGGGGGAGCAGAGGGGCTGGCTCCCCACCCCAGGCCAGCGGGTGCGTGGCCAGGGGGAGGTCCTGGTCCCCTGCCATGTCCCAAAGCACAGAGGCTGAGCAATACTCATCCCCTCCCAGCACAGCCCTGGGAAGGGAAAAAACCTGTTCCCAGGCCCTGATTTTGGCCGCGCTGGGCTTGGGATTTTTCCTGAGCTCCTGCTTCCAGCGATAGGGCTGGTGGGGGGGTTGTTCCCAAAGTCTGGCTCCTCACACCTGTCCCCCGGGCAGCTCTGTGCCCCATGGCAGGAGGCCCAGGAGGGGGCAGAGAGTCTGGGGATCTTCTTTGGGTGGGCCCAGGGCCAGGCTCAGCGCCCCAGCAGCCATACGTCCTCCCCCTGCACTGCAGAGTTTTGCATCCCATCGCTTTGCACCCCAGCCCAGTAGACAAAGGGCCAAAGACCCCCCTGTCCTCCTAAAAAAAAAAAAAAAAAGGAGAAACAGCTTCTGTTTGGGTGCATCAGGCACGTACACAGCTCTGTGCTGGGGTTGGGGGTGTTTGGGGCAGGAGAGGCCAGGCAGGTGGTTCCGCTTCACTCCCCCAGTCCCAAAGCTGCAGCTCATGTTCTTGGCCATGCTGAGCTGGGAAAGGCCAAAGCCAAGCTGGGCTTTCCCCAGCGGGTTTTGCCTGGCTGCAGCTGTCCAAAAGAACACTTCTCACCCCAGCCTCAGCAAATCCTGGGGCACATTCCAGCTGCCAGCAGCTGGTGTGTGGTGGGAAGCAGCAGGGAGATGCAGACGTGTCCCTGCCAGCGTGGGAAACCACATCCCACCCTGCAGGGCTGGGGACACCGATGGCACCCTGGGGTGTTCTGGGCACCCTGGGCTGGGGAGGACATGGGGTGCTGGTCCAGGCAGGGACCTGCCCCCATGGGAACAGGGGCCACCTCCACGGTGAGGCCACAAGTGTCCCTCCATTTGCTCTTCTCCAAAGCCATTCCTAGAAATCAGCCTCAGGTTTTTGGGGTGCATGTGCTGGTAGCAGTGGGGTGCAGCAGGTGGGGCTGGGGCTGCTCTGGCACTGGTGGGTGTGGATGTGGTGGGGTTCATGTTCCCATGCCTGGCTGGTGGAGCAGAGCGCTTTCCCATCCTCCCCCCAACTCCCATTTAATCTCTCCTCCAGGGGACCCTGGGGAGAGCAAATGACTCTGGTCCTGGTCCGGAGCAGCTGCCTGGCTCCCTTTCCCTTCCTGGATCCATCCAGCACCAAGGAGCTGCTGGCCCAGCTGGGATAAATGTGGCTGCCTATAAAAATAATATTCCCTGCAGTAAGAAAATGAGACAGAAGCACAAGGAAACCAAAAAAGGGTTTATTGGACTGAGAAAGAGTCTTTTGAAAGACTGCTGTGCAAAACGCTGGGATACATGATGCCAGGGAATTCCAGGGATGATGTTCCTGACACCTGAAGAAGGGCACAGGGACATGAGGATGTCCCCATCCCACTGGCCCTGGGGGCAGTGCTGGCTGCCCCACACGGGCATTGCTCTTCATGGCTTCTCCACATCTCTGGACATAAAGCCCAGGCAGCTCCTGAGGAAACCACTGCTTCCACTGGGAATGCCTCAGTGCTCGATCACCCTTCATGCTCAGAACCATCCCCCACCTCATCTCGCAGAGCTCTGCGTTGCTGGGGCTGCCAAAGAGCTGCTGGGGCAGGAGGGGCACTGCCAGGCACAGCCCCTGGACAGGCTGCTCGCCCCTGGCTGGGAGCTGCTTTTCCACCGTGTTTGCAGATGCTTTATTGATGCTGCAGCTTTTCTCCTCGTTTCAGCTGATCAATAAATAACCCTGGGGGAGGAAGATCTAAGTGCAAAGCCTGCGGGATGGGGCGGCTGCTGCAGCTGGGGCAGCTGGAGCCACGAATGTGATCAAAGCAGCTTTGCCAGGTCAGGTCTGCTTTCTAAAAAGGATTTGTCTGATTTATTCTTCTCCCTTTTAAATCTCTGTCTGGGGCAGATCAGCTTTTCCATTACCTTGCCAGGGCCGATGGTGAGGTAACTCCTAAATGCACACCCCACATGTGCTGCTTCTTTTTTTAAGGTCCTTGCCTGGCCCGGTCACCCGGGACTTCCCCAGCGCCTTGTGGAGATGGTTTGTATTGAGACGGGTCCTCCCTCGCCTGTCCCCAGGAAGAGGTGGCTCATAGTCCCCCCCTCCCCACCACCCACACCCTGCAGCACCCAGCTGCCTCCTGCTCAGATGCTGTCACCTTCCCCAAAAAGCAGTGGAGGTTTCTTTTGTTTTTTTCCACGGCTGGAGACCCCCTTGGAGCTCTGCATCTCACCCCCCCGAGCTGGTTGTGCAGCCTCTGAGGCTTCCCCTGGCGCCCGGCAGCCCCGAGGCTGTGGGGATGGGCCCATCTCCTGCCGTTGGAAAATGCAGATGTATAGAAACAGTATGGAAAAGATGCTGCCATCCTCAAGCAGGGGAGATTTCACCAGGATAGTCAGGGCCGAGCCCCAGTTTCAGACACGTTAATCAATGAAATGATGTTTGATGAATGAGACCTGCAGCCGTGTCACCAGGCTCAGACCGGCCCGTCTCGCTCTCGCCCGGCAGCGATGCTGGGGGACTGGGAACCCAGCAAAGCCAACGGCGGGGGGGGGGGCTTTGAGGGAGATCTCTGGGGTTTTGGAGCCCTCTTAATTTTGGATCTGTGCCCTGCTCCTGGCTGGTGGCTGTGCCGGGGCAGCCCCTCTTTCCCAGCTGCTGGTGCCAGGCAGTGGGATGCGGGAATATCCTACATCCTGCTGGCTCCCTAACAGGGAAAGCAGCCCCAAAGGGAAAGGTTTCTGACCCAAAGCAGTGGGTGGGGGGCTCAGGGTGCTCATGGCAGAGCTGATCTCAAAGGTGGAAATCTTTCCTCTGGGATGAGGATCCCTCTCTGTATCCCTGGGGGCAGGGGCTTTGCTGCACCCATCTTGTGCCGGGGGGCAGCTCGTCCCCCGTCCCCCTCCCTTCCACCCCCTCGCAGCCCGGACTGAGCTCTCCCCCTTCCCGCTGTCCCCGCCGGGTGCTGCCTGACTCATTTCCCGTGGCCTCTGGCCCGCGGCATCCTGGCTGCCTCCGCACAGGGACCGGCCCTGCCTGAAAGGCTGATTTCACACCCAACTCCTCTGCCTCAGATAACGATCAGGGCTGGGCTGCTCGAGTTGAGTGATCTCCTCCCCCAGCCCCCCCAGCCTTGACCTTTGAAAACCCAGGGTTTAAAAGTAAAATAAACCCGGAGCACTATCTGCCTCCTTAACTGCACCCTGATTTCTGCAGGCTGGACATGCCCCACCATTGCCCAGCAACCCAAAAGGCCAGAAGCAGCATGTAATGGTGGAAAAAAAGAAGAAACTCCAGAAGATCAAGAAAGATGCTAATAAAATTCTGAGGAGCTGGGATTGAAAAAACAAACAAACAAACAAAACCCTTGTTCACACCAGGGACCTGCTGGATTCTCTGGATTTTCTCCAGGTACAAGACCCAAGGCTGGGCAGTGCTCGTGGGATGTGGGGAGGTGGTGCTGGGCAATAGGGATCAGCATGACCAGGAGGTGGAGGGCTCTGCTGCCCCACCTGAGCCCCCCCGTGGCCCAGCCCCGCGTCCCCACGCTGGTTTTCCCCTGGCTGCAGCTATCAGCAGCTACATCTGCTTTGTGGTGCTAGCGACTGTTCGTTTTCACACATATTTTTCTGAAACCACCTGCCCAGGGAGGAAAAGACACCCAGCGGAAGATGAATTCATTTTCCCCGGGACCAGCCTGGGGTATTTTCCATGTGCATCCTTCCCCCGGCCCCGCTCCCAGCCCGGGCAGCAGGGGCCTGGGCAGCAGCCCCCGCAGCGCCGCCCTCGCCCCTTGGCCTGAGTCACTTTTGGAAACGTCCTTGAGATACTTTGGCAACTAGTCCCTGGGTCCGCTGCGGGAGGTTCTGCTGAGTTTGCCGCGGGGAAAAGGAAACGTGGGAAGCTTTGGCTGTGGCACGGGCGGTGGGGATGAGGGGCGGGCTGGGGTCCCCCTGGGCGGGGTTTGGGACCCCGGGGCTGGCTCGGGGCTCACGGCAGCGGCCGGACCTGGAGCCGGGCGAGGTGTAGCCCGGGGTAGCCCTTTGGTCTGGCCGGATGGTTGCCCTGGCTCTTCTGGGCAGGGAGGGCAGGGTTTGGGGTGCCAGCCTGGGGTGCAGCAGCGGTGGAGGGGTCTCTGCACCCCCCGAGCCTCGGCTGGTGCTTCTCCTCCGCTTGGCACAAGATGTCAGTGCTGCCCAAGGAACGGCCGCCGGTGCCATCCCACCTCATGGCACGGCCGGGACCTGGTGCTCCTCCGCACTCCCAGACCTCCGGGAATCATCTGAGGAGAAACCCGGGAGCCAGGAGGAAGGCAGAGGGGGATCAGCCCTGTCCCCATGTCCCACAGCACCTGTATCTTGTGCCACTGACTGTCCCTTCTCTCCCCATGATGCCAATCCATGTGCAAGGGATGGAGAGCAGCTCTCCCAGCACCAGCATCCCTCAGGGAGATGAGCTGCTCCCTGCCTGGGAAAACAAATGCAGGAAAGGGGATACAGAGGAAAATGAAGCCAGGAATGAAAAACTGAAACCCTCTACCAGCCACAAGTGGAAAGGAGCAGGGGGGAAACCCTCAAAAGAATGTTGACAGGTCTGGAGGATTCTGGGACCTTGGGTGACCAAAAAAATAACACATCAAAGACCTCACGGATGCCTGCAGACACATAAAAACTCAGCGCCAAAATGTTCTATGAATATTTAACTACCATCAATATTTAATTAGCAGATACAGAGAGATTAAGAGCAAAAGGATCCATCCTCCACGTGTGCTCCAGTCCAGCTCCGTGGGTGCATGGGGACTCGTGGTGGGGGTCACAGAGCTGCCTGCAAGCCAGGCTTGGCCCTGAGATCAGGGTGCAGGGTCCTGCCACAGCTCAGCCCTGGTCTTTGGGGCCCCTTCTCCCAAGCTTTGAGGTGATGTTCCTGCCTGGGCGCTGCATTAGCTGGAGGGGCACTGGAGAGGGCAGTAAAAGCCAAGCCGCGGCGGGTTTTCCCAGCCAGGCGCAGGCACGGCCGGAGGGACGCGGGACAGACACATTTGCAGCCCCCGAAACGCCTCAAAAGTTCTTCTCAGCCCCTTCCTGGCCAAACTATTACATTTGCAAGCGGAATCGTGGGTGCAGCCAGGAGGGTGTCTGGATCCAGCCATTTTGCCTGGACCAGGTGAGGACGCGGGGCCGGGCTCTGGAGTTGGGTGGTGCCGGGGAGCCCAGCACTGCCTCGTCCCCTCTCTCCCTCCCAGCTCTGGTCCCTACAGCCCATGCCAGCCGGCCCTGAGCCGTGATGCCTCGTCCTCTGGCAGCCGGGGACATCCTGGTGGCTTTACTCTCCCGGCTGGGGTTTTAGGCCGATCTTGCTCCTCGAGCATCTCCTGAGCCGCGGGTGCTGGGAACGGGGGGAATTCCACCGCTGCTGGGGGCAGCGAGCGGCCCGCCAACCGCTTCGCCAGGCGCCTTTTCCTCCAGCCGGGGAAGGGTTTTATTATCCCCTCTTGTTTTTCGATGTGTTTGAAGCAAAAGCCCTCTCTGCCTCTTTCCCCCCCTCCCCCGCGCCGGGGCGGAGCTGCAGCCCGGGCGGGCAGTGGGAACCAGCCGGGCTGGCAGGGGCACCGGGGGTCCCCACCGAACCCCCCGGGAGGCAGAGCCCGAGGGGTACCCGGAGAACAAAACCAGCCTCCCAAAGCCCAGCCTGGTACCTTGAATCACCAACACAGTCGAGTCCAGCCGGTGAGGGAACCCGACACCCCGCAGCTGGGCTGTCCCCCCGCGGCGGCCCCTGGCCCGGGAGGAGGGGGATTATGTTGGATCACTCGTGTATAAAATTGCCGCTCGTCCGGCGAGGAGCCCGTGGGCGGGGGCAGCCGTGCGGGGCTTTGCTCGCCGAGACCTGCCGGGCCCTGGGCCGCCGCGGCTGCAGTTCCCATATCTGGGCCATTCACCACTCGAGACTTTTAGCGCCCGGAGCAACGGCATGTACTGCTGATGAGTTCTTTCTGCTCCAGTAATTACAGTGAGGAATTTGTCAGAACGAGCTTTCTAAAACCTTCTTGTCTTGTTCTGATTTTACCTGGAGTGTAAAAAGTCATTAGTATGGTAAAACGGAGGCTGTGCTAAGCCAGCCAGCCAGATAACGCGGTTTGCATCCGCTGCACACTCCGTGTGCACACACACCCCGGGAAAGGAAAAAGAGAGGGAAAAAAAAAAAAGAAAAAAAATGTGCTGGCTTTCTGATTCACCCAGATGGAGTTTTCCGTGACTGAAATTAGGAGGATGAGAAGGCAAGTGGAGAAGGTGGCAGGCCTGTGGGCACAGCGAGATGTGCTGCCACGGCTGCGCCTCTGGCCCCGAGCTCCCCGGCCCATGGTCCCCTCTGGGATGGGCCAGTCCTGCTGCTTGGGGCAATCTGGGTTTCAGCCACAACCCCTCTTTCAGGAGCTTCTCTCCTGCCTGCAGGCACAAACCCATTTTCGTCGGGGATATGTATCACGGTTTGGAGAGGCTCCTGCCAGCCCCACAGCCCGTGGTGGGGCTGTGCTGTCCCCGTGGAAAAAAGCCATTGCAAACCTCACCCGGAGGATGCCCCAAATCCCCCAGGGCTGCTGTGAGCACCCTGCTGAGAGGCACCCAGCCCAGGGTGGGGAAAACCCCTCCTGATCTCATCACGGCCTGAAAATAGCATCCTTTGTGGTTTCAAAGTCTCCCAGCCCCTTCGGGCTCCAGTTTCAGGGATATATTAGCAGATGTCAGGGAGAGTCTGGGGAACTCAGGCTTGAAATGAGCCAGGGGAAAAAAAAAAAAAAAAGAAAATGATATAAATAGAGAAAAAAGGAGCTGAAGTCAGGAGAAGTTGTGAGGTGGGTGTCAGCACTCTGCCTGCTGTTCTCAGCAGGTTTGAGGGGGGCACAGGGGGTCATCAGCCCTGCCGAGGAGAGAGGGCTGGATGTGATAAGAACCAGGTTTGTGGTTTTGGTTTGTTTAACTTTCCAGCCCCCCCCAAAATATTCCAAAATTTAGCAAAATGTAGTAAAGAGGATTTCACCTACAGAGCCCTCCCTGATCTCCCCGCGGGGATGGTGCCTGGCCGGGCAGCACGTGCAGCGCTGGTGCTGCTTCATCCCTATTCTGCCTGAAACCCAGTGGGAGCTTCAACACCCCCCTCGTCCCCCCCTCCCCAAGGCCTTTGGGAGTTTTTGTTAACAGGAAGGCTTAAAAAAAAAAAAAAAAAAAAAAAAAGAGAGAAGCTTCTGTCTGGGGCTCTAATCAAAGTGCTTTGGTATGGATTTAATTAAATTAATAACTTTTGGGGGCTGAAAGGAAACCCTGTGGTGGGGGTTGCTTGGATTTCAGGGTATTTCCAGCATCCCTGAAGGCCACTTCAAAGAGAAGTGATTGCAAGGCAGAGCATCTCTCTCTTCAATGCAGACCTCAAACCTTCAGATTTCCTCCCTCCTCCTTTACTTTCATGAGCAACTTTGCAATGTTCAGTCAAGTTTGGAATTGTTTCTGGTGTCACCAGATCTGTCTTTCAGGCCCAGAAGTCCTGGGAAACAAGGGGGAATGTTTCATCCCCAGCATTATCTCCTGGAGACACAGTGACTCCTGGATGCCAGGCAGGTATTTTGGTGTTTAGATGGGTATCAGGGGAATGATGTTTATAAGCCAGGCAGCAGATTAATCCCCTGCACAACAAAGCTGGGCTTCTGATTTTCCCCTTACTTTTGCCTCCCATAGAGTGGAAAGACACATTTTTCCTTTTGCTGCACACCAACTCTGCGTGCCTGAAGGGCCCTGGTGTGCAATTTGCAGCATCTCTGATTAGTGTTAATTATTCCCTCTTATTAACAATGTGAGACCCCATATCTGTGTGCCCTGGAAAGTCTGCTTGTTTCCTGCTCTGCTCCCAGGGTAAATGGTGGGTGAATAAGATTAGGAGCTGTGAGTGCACCATCTAAAAGCCTTAACTGGCAATTCCCAGAAATGGCAGGGAAATAATTCAATATTATTTATGTGATGCTGCTGTGTTGGAGCCGGGCTTGGATCACAGCTCCTGCAGCACAAGGAGCTGCCTGGGACACACCAAAGGGGATCCTTGATTCCAGCCCCCGGTGATTACACTCCAAACAGGGTGTTGGAAGCATTAAAGGGATGGATTTGGGAGAGCACTCATCCAGCTACTATTTTTATTTTGCTGAGAAAAACAGCAGGTTTGGGTTGGTGGAGGGAAACAAGACACCAGTTCAAGGTCAAGCTCCAGTGGTTTTGGCCAAAAAAGCAGAAAACTAACCCCATGTGGGTGGTTCACAGCATCCGACCTCCCAGTCCCAGAGGGGGATTTTCTTTCCTCCTTTTGCCCCAGCCCAGAGCCCGGAGGCAGCCACAGCCACTGGGCTGTGTGGCCAGGGACCAGCTGCCCCACGCTCCCTGCTCTCCATGGCTCTGGATCAGCCCTTGGATTATTTTTCTGACCTTTTTTTTAGCCCCATGCAGTTTCCAGCATTTTGTCTATCGCCCCCCTCTGCAGCACTGCCCGTCACCCTCCTCTCCCCGCTCCCTCTCACGGATGGGGGGGTGGGGACTGAGGATGCTGCGGGGTGGAGCATCCCTAGGGAATGGCTGGAGGGCTGATCCGAGGCGTTGCCATCGTCTGAGTGCTGCAGTTTTCTCCCTAGAGAAGGTACAAATATCACCTGTCGAGCACATCACCTGGGGTTTGTTCAAGGGGAAAGGGAATCCTGTTATTCACCAGGGAATGTTCCCCACCACGGGCCAGGGCAGGGTCTGGAAGCTGCCCCATCCCACCCCTGTGCCACCCAAACTTGCTCAGCCTCTCAGGGCATGTGTCTTCACCTGCATGTCCCCCTCGGCTGAACAGCAGGTGCTCAGAGAGGTGCCCCTACTTCTAGGAAAGCACCAACTGGCTTTAGGGGGCCAGGCCAGGGCTCTTCACCTCCTCACCCCCCTGCCCGGATCCTTTGGCATCCCTGGGTGAAGCACCAGTGATGGGAGAAGGGGGGTAAAGTGGCCAGAAAGTGCTTTTAATGAGCCTCAGAACCACTTTACTCCTTGCATTGTTTCCAGTAATAATGTTGGTTTATTACAAAAATCTATTACCAGCAAAAGCTGCTGATAAACCTCCAGTCCTTTCCCGTGAGGTGTAATGTTCCTCTGGGAGAGCTTTCCCTGTTCTGCTGCACCTGGCCCTTGTCTGCCATCACCCATCTGGGCCTGGGTTTGCCATTCTGGGCAGGTTGGGTTGATTTTTAATCAATGGGATTTTGGTTTCAGGTGTTGGATCCCACCGGGATGCAAAGGACCTAAATGGGAGGGGGCAGACAGGGAGGTAGAGTGATGGGAAATGGGATTTTCTCTCTCCCCTCCCCGAGTTTCTGGCAGTTTTAGAAAGGCAGGAGGAGAAATCACCTTTGGGATATTTGGAAACTACTGCTTTTCCCCTGTCCCTAAATTATGGTCAGATGGGAATGTGGGGGAATAAGGAAATTAAGTAATGAGGAATAAAGAATAAATAATGAGGAATAAAAAGGAATGAGGAATACAGAACACAGAGTGAAGAATAAGGAATAAGGACCCAGGGACCTGCTGCCCCAGACCCTGCCTGGAGAAGCCCCCTCCTCATTGCCAGGCTCTGGGGCTGCTGGTGCAGAAGCTGCTGCTGGAGCCTCCCAGCCTGGGTAAGTGGGAGCCCGGGATGGAGTGACAAACTGCCTGCTTTTTAGTGGGATTAAAAATAGCCAGCGGGCTCCTGGGATGGCACCAGCGCCTGGCAGAGCTGGCCTGTGGCCGGGCTGATAACGGAGGCGCCGGCTCCGGAGACAGCGAGTCCGGCCCCGGGGGCACCGGCTGCTCCTCGCGGCGGCGGGAGGGGCAGGGCCGTGGGGGCTGCTCCCGGGCCCGGGGCTGCGGCCCAAAAGGAGGAGGGGGGCTAGCAGGGCTGGTTGTGTCCTTCCCTCTCTCCCTGGGATCCGCTCTGGGAGTGTGAAGGATTTTTTGTCTGGGTTTACACACAGCCAGGGCTCAAATCACAGCTCTGCACTGGGGGGAGGCTCCTTTTGGGGTCCTTCTGCTCATTTTGGGGGTTTCTCAGCTAATTTTAAGGTCCTTCTACTCGTTCTGGGGTCCCTCTGCTCAGCCACAACCTTTGCATCTCAGAGGCACCTAATAAAGGTGGGTAGGGCAAGAGGAGGGTAATTAATTACGATCACTGTGAGATGGGGCAGGGCAGGTGCTCAGACCCAAACTGCCCCAGTTTTTCCCATGGGAATTGCCCTACTGGGAAGTATCCCTGTCTCCCCCTGCCCTGGGCCAGCCCTGGCACTCATCCCCTCCACGGAGCTTGCGTAGTCTCTCTGGCTTCTGGACATGGAACATAAATCTTTCAAGGCTGCAAATTTATATATATATATATTTATTTATTTCCTATTCTGGGTGAAGAAAATGGATTTTTTTTTTTTTTTAAGCTCTCTTCAATGTTACTGGTGTGGAGAGATAGGATGGTTGTGCATCGCAGACCCCTCCCAGCCCAGCCAAGCAGAAACTTGCTACCTTCCCTTGCCTGGCCTTTGTGTAGTCTTGTATTTTTGCTGCCTGATTCTTTTGGGAGAGTTTGATGTGTTCCAGGACAACGTCTGATGCTACAGAAAGGGACCTGTGCAGCTGGGGTGCTTTAGGCACCCTTCAGAGGAAGAGCACAGCTTTCCCGAGGGCTGAGCTCTGTGCTGGAAAGATGCTGGGGTGGTCAATATTAAATCACCTGCTCACAGAGCCAGGGAAGGAGCTGGAACCCTGGGAGATGCCAGAGGAGGGACAGAGAGAAGCCTGCAAAGGGACCTTCATCCTTCATGCCCAACTCTTGGGGAGGAAGGTGAGGCTGAGGAAGGACAAGATGGTCCATCAGACCCTCCCAAGAATGTCCAGCAAGGACTGCAGACGTCAGAAAAGCCATCCTATGCCCAGCCCTGTTAGCTGGGCTGATGTAAAGGATGCATCAGACACATCACTGCAGACGTTGGGGACTTTCATTGAGATGTGACCACCTGTAGCCAAACACTGAATCATCTCTGGCCAGATACCGCCAAGGTCAGGAGCGTTTTGTTCCAGAAACTGCTGAGCTCTGGTAGAAATTGTCGCTAGAAGCCTTTTGTCACAAAATTGTCATCCTTTCCCTGCCTGCCTCTGAGACAGCCCAGCAGCTATTCTGCTGGAAAATCCTCCCTCTCCCGACCGTTCCCCATCCTCCCCTTCCACGCCTGGACTTTCCAAGGGCTTCATTTGATTTCAAATGGCTGCTGCGTGTTGGGCAGAGAAGTGATGCTGAAGGAGGCTCCTTTGACCCCGGCTCTATAGTCATTCCAGGCTCCGGCCCCGCTCGTGGCTCAGCTGCTGCTTCCGGGGCTCCCTGCGCTGGGTGCGGGATCGCTGGGAGCCGGGAGGCTCAGGGCAGGGCCCGGGGGATGCAGGCAAAGCCCTTTGCCTGGCTTTCCGGGCAGTTTTTTGTATCCTGCAAATGCCCAGGTGCACAATGAGGGGTTTTCCTGTTAGTTTGGGGCATATTTTGAGTGAGATACGGTTTCTGCTGCCTCCGGGGCTGCTCCTGTGCGCCCCCCGCCCGCTCCAGCCCGTGCGGGCAGTCCCGGTGCGGGCAGTCCCGGTGCGGGCAGTCCCGGTGCGGGCAGTCCCGGTGCGGGCAGTCCCGGTGCGGGCAGTCCCGGTGCGGGCAGTCGGCTGCTGCCTGCCCTGGAGAGCAAAACAGGGACCTGAGTCCAGCTTCTGCTCCTACCTCTGCCTTCTCCCTGCATTTCTCCCCCTCCCCAAATCACAGCAGCCCACTCCCGCTCGGGATCTGCCTCCTCTGTCCCCAGCCTGGGGCTGCGGAGAGGGGTGAATCCACTTTGCACAGAACCAGATGGGAACGTCTGCTGCTGAAGGAGCTCCTGAAAAATTAATGGTCGTAAATGGTGTTCCAGGGGGTTCTTCCCCCCCGTGAGGGAGGGGAGCAGCTCAAATCCCAGCTGAGAGCTACTAATGGCAGGAAAGAAGGGGCTTTGCTGGGTCCTGCCCCAGATGGGATCCCGCAGCCCATCACGCAGCGCTGGGGCTGACCCAGATGAATTAGCAGCTGCTCCATCCTTATCCCACCGGACACACCAGCCGGGCGGGCGCTGGGAATGGGGCTCCGGGATAAAAGCCGGGCTCAGGTTTCACCTCCCGAGGGCAGGTTGTGCTTGCCGGGGGACGGGGGGGAAAGTGGGGCAGGCAGGGGCCCCATCTGCCCGCAGCAGAGCCCCAACAGCCACTGGGAGCATCCGGAGGGAATTAGGGCTGTGTTTGATGACTCCTTGATTGCAGTTAGCTGCCAGTCCTGGAGGGACACTCCATAGGAGATGGTGGTGTGACCCTGAGGGGATCTGGGATGAGGAGCATCTGGGGGAAGGCCCCGGAGAGAGAGAGAGAGGAAGGAAGGAAGGAGTGGGTGGAAGAAGGGCTGAAAGGACAGACGGATGAGTGAGGGATGGAAGGATAGGGGTGTATGGGCAGAGAGAGGGTGTAGAGGGATGGATGGATGGATGGGAAGGTAAATTGTTGACAGAGAGGTGCACAGGGAGGGGGTGGCTGCTGGCTGGACAGGCAGCAGGTGACTGTCCCAGTGACCAGATCTCTGCTGCTCTTGAACTCACCAAGTTGCTAAATCCTCCCCCAAAGCTCCAGGGGATTATTTTTATCTAATAAAATAAAATAAAAAAACCCCAAACAAACAACAAACCCCAAAATAAACCAGAAACCAACCCCAAACCCAAACAAACAGCAGAGCAAGAAAAGAAACGCTATTGCTGGGCTCCCTGGCTGCCAAGATGAACGCCCCCTCCTAACGAGCTGCTGTAATTAGGTGCCTTAGATCCCCAGTGCTGGAGAAACGTGATGTTCATCCATTTTCTGTGAGGGTGCTAGGATGTTCCCCCCTCACTCCAGGGTTTGGGGTGAGATGGGTGCTCTCAGGTGCACACGAGGCACGGCCTGGCACCCCACCATGGGGATTTACACCCTCAGTCTGGCCCAGGATGGAAACTCAAGCTTTGGCATTTGCCTTTTTTTTCTTCAGAAATACAGCAAAAAATGGAAATGGAGAAATATCCCCACGGGGTAAAAATTTTTTGGAAGGAAAGTGGGAGAAAAACTCACTGCTGATCTATCAAGATGTTCCCCTCTGAGCTGCTGAGCCCACAGGGTTTCCTGCTCCCCATTCGCTCCCCCGCTCTCCCATGCTGAGCCCCAACAACTTTGATAATGTTGACTTGTTATATCAGATAAAATATTAAAGGCCTATGATATAGCCTGAAATTAATATTTTAATGGAACGTAAAAGTCGAGGCAAAGACCAATCCAAACAGTAAAACTGAAATGAAACGTTTTTATCTTGCGAGAAGGAAAGGGTTTGGCACCACTGCTTTGATTCACCCTTCCGCTGGTTTTATGCGCTATTAAAATATTCATTTTAATATTATAAATATTGCATCCAATATCTGATGTGATGTTACAGTGTTTGGGGCACCTGAAAGTCAAAACAATTTGCTTGGCCATGGGTACCACGGGCTCAGGACCTGCAGCACCTCAGCCCATTCCTTGCTTCTCCCACCCATTTTCCTCTGCCAGCATCGCCCTGGGAGGAAGGAGCCCCCTGGGGTGGCCCTGGAACCATGATGGGGACAGTGCACAAGTGGGCAGAGACAGGGGGGAAGAGCAGAAAAGAACCACAGACCCAAGTAAGAGGAAGCCAGCTGGACAATTAATTACAATAAAAGGCTTTTTTTTTTTTTTTCCCCTTCTTGCCTTAGAAATAATAACATAAAAGTAATTTATGGCAATTGCAGGATTTCTCTATGTCATTATCAGAACTCTATAGGGAAAAGTGGATGATATAAATGTATTTTGGGTGCTGCTTTGAAGGGGTGGGAATTGATGGAATTGATATATATTTTTAATCACTTTTCAGGGTCAGCCATTCAGCTCTGGTGCAGAATTAGCCATTGGGCCAAGGTGCAAGTGCTGCAGCTGCTGGCCAGGCCCTTGGAGAGCTGCCTGTGGGTGAGGGGCTGCCCTGCCTGTGGTAATCTTCATGGGGAAATAATGGGAAAACTGGAGGCTTGGGCTGAGGGTTTCACTGTCCTGGGTCATTCCCAGGGCCTTTTTTTCAGTCCTTATTGCTTTATAGGTGATTGATCTTCTTTGGAGGGTCCTTGGGGTCATGACATGAAAAACAACAGCTCAGGGTGTCCCCCTGAGTGCAACCACCCAGCCCTGACTCTAGGCTTTTTTTTTTTTTTAAAGCCACCCCAAAAAGTGGGGTTTGGTGATGTGTTCAACCACACTGCTGTCTGGGGTGGGGTTTGCACCCCTTGGCCTCTCCCCACTACTGGTTCATGCCTTTCCTAGCCCCATCCTTGCGTTACCAATGGAGCCAGGAAGGCTCGGATGTGTCTTGGGGGGGGGAGGCATCATCCCTGTGGGTGTCTCAGTTTCCCCTTGTGAAGGGACAGGGGTGTCCCCCCAGACCCTGCACCCATCACCCAGAGGGTTCTTGGCAGCAGCCCCTGTGCCTGCCTGCCTGGGTGGCTCAGCACCTCCACAGCAGATCTCACAGGGATTAGGGTTGGATTTGGCGATTAGCACCTCCCAGGCACCATTATCCCAGTGATTAGTGCAGCCCCGGGATTACAGGCAGGTGACATGCAGGCCAGGGGTTGTTGGGAAGAGGCCAGGCTGTCCTGGCACTGTGGGGGCTCTTGTCCCAACTCAGCACAGTCGCTCTTCCTTGGGGTTTGCTCCCACAGCTGGGATTTATGTGCACAGAGGTTGGTGGCTCCAAAGGGCCTCCAGCCCCGAGAGTTTGCACCCCAAGGTCCTTCCCCAATGAAGCCAATGTCCCCAGTTTGAGCAGGATGCATAGTGGGAGGTCACCAGTACCAGCTGGTGTCCCCAGACTGTCTGGGGTTGATGTGGGAAGCCAGACCCAGCCCTGCCTGGGTACCCCTGAATGTTTTTGGGGGTAAATTCTTGGGAAATCCACCTTGGACTTTCCGGTGCGTTGTACATCCAAAGAGCTGGGGATGCTCAGGTGGGTCCCCCATGAAGTTGGACAGGACCTGTGCTGGTGTCACACTTTATAAAATAAAATGACCAGAAATAAATAGCAGGAATTTAAAACAACAGCTAAAATGACAGGATTTATCTCCAGCTTCTCCCCGGTCCCAGTGGCAGCCCCGCCAGCTTCCAGCCTCGCTCAGGAGAGAGAGATCACAGCCCCAGCCCCCTCCTGCCACAGCCGGGGTCATAAATAAAGTCCAACCGGGGTAAAAATACTTATTTCTGTAACAGTTGAAAAATATCCCAGCAGCAGAGCTAAGGACCTGCCAGAGGCAGGGTGGGAGGGATGGCTCCCAAACGCCCCACTCATAAAAGCCCTCCCCCAGCAGCGGGAAAAGGCCCCGGTGGTGGGGCAGGATGTGTCGTGGTCTCATCATCATTCCCAAGGCCCATTTTGGAGTGGGGAAATGGAGGCTCTGCCCCATTGCCCTCCAGGGGAGGGTTGAGCCATGGCCCAGCCACTGCTTTTCTGTGTCTGCCACTCGGCCATCCCCAGGGATGCAGGCCCCGAGTCAGCCCTCCCCGAAGCCCTCGGGAGATTGGCTTATCAATCGCAGGGGGTTCATACAGACCAGGGGTGGTCCCGGGGCTGTGGGTGGGGGCCTTTCCCAGTCACCAAAAAAATGATGCTCTGGGTTTTGCCGTGGGTTTTGGGGCAGACCCCACCGCCCTCCCCTTCTTCACCCTGGTCCCTCTGCTGTTCCCCTGCATCGTTTGCAAAGAGCTGCCAGCAGCACCCTAAGGTGCAGGGGCTGCACGGGGGGCTGTCCTCCCCCCTGGGCTCTGCAGGGCTGCTGCTTCCTGGGGGCATCTCTAGCTTCTGTCACTGCTCAAGGTCAATGCCATTAATTGCCATGAATTATTTTGGCGTTAATGGAGATGTCTTATGCACTTCCACTGTAAATGAGGCTGCCAGGAGGAGCCAGTGCTTCCTGGTGAAGGGAGATGGGGAAACACAGCAGTAGGGAGGGGGGGTGAAGGCACTTGGGGTGCTCACGGGGCTGGTGGAGGCAGAAAACCCCACCCTAGGGCTGGGGGGCTGCACCCTGTGAGCTGTGTGAGGGGACACACCAGCACCCCCGCCAGGTGCCATGCATGGAGGGGAGTCTGGTGGTCCCAGGGGGTGAAGGCAGCTGTGCTCCCCAAAAACCTGACTCTGCCTTGGCTCTGCACTGGCAGCAACAAGCTGGGACACAGGGAATCCCCTCCCAGCCATGCTGTGAGCACCCCTGGGCCCTGCCGGGGGGTCCCTGGTGGTGGGGAGGAGACCAGGGAGCCCCCGGGAGACTGGGGTGAGGGGGTGTCTGTTCCCCCATCCCCAGGGGGGACAGAGGTTTCCCACCACCCCTTCCCCCCCGAGTGTAGAGAAGAGACCAAACCCGGCTGCCCCCTTACATTCCGGGGTGATGAGGCATGTGCCCCTCCATGCACCTCTCCCCCCCATCCTGCCCTGGGGGGGGTCCCCAAACCCCATTCTTTATTCTCACCCCCTCGCGCGGCAGCGGGGAGGGCAGGGCGGCCGTGCAGCCCCCCCGGGCTGGGGTGGGGGGATCGGCTGGGGGGGTGTCGAGAAGCGGGAGGGGGGGGAGGTTGTGCCGCGCATCGCGCCGCACGGGCAGGGAGCGGGGCTCGGCTCGACCCCCACCTCCTCCCCGAAGAGGCGGAGGAGGAGGAGGAGGAAGAAGAAGGCAACTCCCCTCGCTGCCCCCCCTCCCCGCGCTGGCACCCACCGGAGCCCGATGCGGCCGGCGAGCGGCCACGGGAGCGGCCAGCGGCGGGGCCCCCCGGGGCGGGCACGGCACAGAGGGGGGGCCCGGAGGGGGACAGGGGGCAGGACCCCCCAAAAAAACTTCCCGCTTTCCTTAAGGCTCCAGCATCTCCTCTTTAATTTTCTTTGCCAGCAGGAGGGGTTCGCCTCCCTTCTTTAATCGGAGGAGGAGGGGTATGGCAGATGAGGAGGGGACCCCCCTCCTTTGCGTGCTTATGGCCGGGTCCTGCCGCCTGTAGCCCCCGCAGGGGGGCAGCGGGTGAGCCCCAGCCCCCCTCCCCTCAAACTTTGCCTTCAGATGCGGCGACCCCGCCGCCCATCCTGCCACTGATTAACTGCAGCTGCCTCGGATTAATTATTCACCCGCCTGCTTCGGGTTGTGGTTGTTTGTTACTGCTGTGGTTTTTTTCCTGGTGGAGCCTTCTAATTCTTATTTATAATATTTTTTTTTAAATTTATTTTTAAGAACCGCACTTGGAGATCTTATTTTTATTCCTGGGCACGGGGGGGCTGGCGACCTGCTGGCCCTGCAGCATCACCCTTCAGCAGCGCGGCTTGCCTGGGTTGTTGCTTTTTCTTTTTTTTTTTTTTTTCTTTTTTTTTTTTTTTCCTTTCCGGGCGGGGTCACACTTACTCTTCTTAACCCCCCCGCCCGCGGCTCCACAGGAGGAAGAGAAGGAGGAGGAAGAGGAGGGGGACCCGCCCCCGCCGGCAGGGCTCTCCCCCTGTCGCCCTCCAGGCGCTGAGCGGGGGGGGGTTGCGGCAGGTTTGGGGTGCGGGGAGGGGTGGGGGGGCCGGAGATGGGGTGCTCTGCTCACTGAGCTGGGGAGGGGGCAGAGCCGAACCCCTCTAACCTAAGCCGGTCCCCCCCCGCCTCCCCCCCAAATTCCACCGTTGGCTGCTGCTCCCGTCTCGCACGTGGTTGGATTTAGGGGATTTCTGCGGTTTTTTGGTGCTCGGTTTGGATTCCTTTTATTTATTTATTTTTAATATTTTTTTTTTTGGCCACGGGAGTGGCTCGGGGCCCGCCTGTGTTTCCCGCCCCCCTCCCCGGCTTTCTGGCTGCCCCCCACCTTGCAATGGCCTCTCCGGAGAAGATGCCCCCCGGCCCGGCCGCGCTGCTCTGCTGCCTCTGCTCCCTGCTGCTCCCCGGTAAGTGCTGCCGGCACCGGGCGCGGGAGGGGGGGGTGGGGTGTTTGGAAATGTTTATATTATATGTGCATCTGCATCATGGGGAGGTTGCACCCATGTCCCCCCTACACCCCCATCTGCCCCCCTCCCCGCCCCAGAGGCAGCCCCACCCCCACTGTGCCCTGCTGGGACCCCCCTCTCCCGCAGCCATCACCTCCTCTGGTCTTTTGTGCCCCCCCCCCAGCGAAATTGGTGAAGATTAGGGTTTATTCCTGGCTTAATGAAATGACAGCTTGTGTTTGCAGCAGGCTGCTTCCCGGGGCAGGAGTCGGGGGTGGGGGTGGGGGGGTGGGAGGAGGGAACAGGGGGTGAGGGGGCTCCGGTCCCCCCGCCCCTTGTCTCCTTAACGCAGAGCTGCTTTAGCAGGAAGATCAGGGCCTCTATTTGCTATTATCCCCTCGCTGATCCCCCAGACCCCCACCCAGGCACTTTCCCACCCTGTGCTCAGTTACAGGGCAAGAGCTGCCGAGGTGGCATCACTGGGGGGGGGTGGGTGCAGCCCCTGCCATCCTTCTCTTTCTTTCTGACGCCCTCTCGGGGAAGGGTTTTGGGGCTGGTGGTACTGCCCCTGCCTGCGGCCTGGGCGGGGGTGGGTGGGGGGAGCTGCTGTTGAGCTCCCTTGCCCTGAGTTGCATCTAAATCATTGCCGAGCCATGGCCGAGCTGCGGTGACATCCTGGCCCGCCCCAGTGACAGCCCAGGGGACGCTGGCACCTGCTGCTGGGGGGCTTCATTTGGAGAGTGAGGCTGAAGTGGGGTCCCACACCCTGGGGGGCACGGGGCTGGTTTCTGTGGATGTTTTTTTCAGATGGTTTGTGTCAAAACAAGCCCCCGGATAGCTGAGGCAGAGCCCCATTCTACAGCGGCCAGCTTGGCCAAGCAGAAAGCAGGGGGCTGCTTGGAGTTTGGGGGGAGCCACCCAGACCTCTCCTGCCAGCTCAAATGAGACCTCCAAGGAGCTGGAGGGTCTCTGGACCGTGCCCAGCTCCGTTTCATACCGGCAGCCTGTGACCATGGCACTTGGAGGCTCAGGCAGGGCTTTCTTGGGCATCTGCAGCCCCCCGAGGCTCTTTGAGGAGCTGCTCACCCCCAGTGGTGAAAGCAGGAGGAGGGGGATGTTGGGAGCATTGCGGGAGCTGGCAGGGGGGTTCCTCCCTTAAAAAACTCTGACCTCAACACAGGAGCAGAGGTGCTCCAGGCTGGTGAGCACTGCAACTTTATGTAGCATCCTTTGGGGGGCAGATGCGGGGTGGTTTTTGGGGTGCTGCCGGCGCAGGGTTTCCTGGGCAGAGCTCTCCTCTTTGGCGGGCTTTGGAGGTTTGCAGGCAGGGGTCTGGCAGCTGGGGGGGAAGCACCATCTCCCTTGCTCCTTGATTTGCCTGAGTGCGATACAGCTGTTGAGGCTCGGTGCTTTGCCGGCTGGTGACGGGAAATACCCCTGTGGAGGCGATCCATCGGGAATCGCCCCGAGTGCAGGGGCTGGCTGTGGTCCCTTGCTCCCCATCCCCTCCCGGGAGCATTTCCGAGCCCCTCCTCTTGCTGCTGGGATCCCACCAGCCCGCTGGCTCAGGCCTCTGGTTTTTCCCAGAGCAGGATGTAGCCCCCGGGCTGGGGGATGCCATGAGTGGGGGGTCCTGGTGGCGATGCCGGGGGGCAGCAGGCGAGGGTGGGCTGTGCCGGCCGCGGGGCCGGGCTCGCCGCGCTGCTGCCTCTGCTAGGAGTTCTTTCGGCTCCTTTCGGGATGCGTAGCTGCGCTCTCCGCTGCTTTGGCCTTTTCCTGGACAAATTAAGGACTCGGAGGGAGCTGGAAAAAGAGGCTGAGAGCTCCTAATTCTCCCAGCCTTTCTTACAAATCGCTCTGGCTGGCCGCAGAGGTCAGCCCGTGGTGAAGCAGTCCCTGCTCTCCTGCCCGAGGTTTTTTTTTATTCCCTTTCCCTTTGTCTCTTATTTACCAGCCGCCCTCCGCGCCAGCCTCGGCCCCGCTTTGCTCCAAGAGCCGTTTGGCTGCTGGCCCCGGATCAGCTGCTTCCAGAAAGGGGTTTTTTTGGCACCTCCGTGGTGGGGTGGCCCCAGGGCTCCCGCACAGCCCCCGGGCCGTGGTGGGGGTGCCGGCGGTGTGTGCTCGGTGCTGCTGTGCCGTGAAGTCGCAAGGGCCCTTTCGGAGTGCAGCACGGGGGGAGATTTACCCACCGGTGTGGGAAAGAACTCGGGCTGAGCCTGGACTCCTGCATCTTCTCTCTGCTGAGCCGGGTCCCCTGCAGCGTGCCTCAGTTTCCCCTCTCCCTGAGCCAGCACTCGCCCAGACGCAGTGATGCCGGGGTGCTGGGGTTATTCAGCACCTGTCCCAACAGGCAAGGCAGGCTCAGGCTGCTGCACTGCACCTACAGCCCCGCACCTGTGTCCTGCAGCCGGCGGGCTTGGGGCCGTGCCGCTCATCCCGTATCTCCCACTGGTTATTCCCACCATGGGGAAGCCCCAGGCGTGGGGCTGGGGGTGAAGGACGATGCTGTGGTCCATTGTGGCTCCATCCCTGATGGTAGGGGGCTCCAACCAGCGCAGCCCAGCCCCGGCAAGGGGCAGGTACCGACCACCCACCAACCTCGTTTCGTCTCAGCGCATCTGCCGGCTCCAGGTTTTTCAGACCAGCAGGTGGAGATCTGCTGCCGGACCCGGAACGTCCACTCGGCGTTTGCGAGTTTAACACCCGAACCGGGGCCGCACGCCCCGTGTTTGCTCGTTCCACAGCCCCGTGGAGCAGCCGAGCGCCCTGAGCTCCAGCGAGCAGCAGAGATGGGGCAATAGGATCCTCCCGGTGTTAAGATGAGAGCACAGAACCCGGCCTCTGAGCTGAGGTAAACCTGGCACTGGTTTTACTTTCAGTGCCACAGAAAAGGGGTCACGCAAGGGCACCCCAAAGCTGAAAGGCTTTCATCTCCGGGGTGTCTTTGCTTGATCCCAGGGCCCACCCCATTTCTCCCTAGTCCTCTCACAGGGAGGTGAGCAGCAGAATGTGCCTCATCCCCGGAGATGATGGGTGAGGGAAGGGCTGCTTGTGTGGCAGAACCTGTTTTGTTGGGTTTTTTTCACCTCCTGCAATTCCGTGAGTGAAACAGCCTGTGATGGGTGCGTGGTGTGTTCCCTCCCGCGCGGTGCCCGTCGCCGCCGCACGAGCATCCCATCCATCTGGAAAAGGTCACTCTGGCTAATCTAATTGGAGCCCTTTATTATTAAATACACGGCTCCACTAACGAGCAGCCCCCCGGGGAGGGAGGGAGGTGGCAGCTCCTGGGCTGGGATGTGCTGGGATGAGGGGCTGAGGGGTTTATGGGCTGCCACCTCTCCCCCAAACTTCCCAGGTTTGGGATGCAGAGGCTCCTCCTGGGGATGTGGCTCTCCTGGGGGCTGATCCCTCCTTTTTATTTAAGCTGTTGCCAGGCCTGTTGCTGCTCCCTGCTGGGCACAGGTCCCTCTCTGCCGGCGGGGTGCAGAGCCCCTGGCTCCCTGCCCCTGCCTCCCAGGAGGGTGCTGTCATCGAGGCGATTCACAACCCCCTGGCGGAGCCACCGTCTCCTGCCGGCGAGCGTTTTCCCGTCACTGGGACATATTTACCATCCTTGGCTTGTCAGAGCTCTGCTAACAGCCTGAGCAGGTGCTGCAGGGGTGGCTTTGCCCCTCTGTGCAGGTGCTGTCACCTCCTGGCCCCTGCAAAACTTAACGGGGCTGATTTTGCCACCATGAAATGGGTTTGGCTGGGCTCTTCTTTAGGTTTCCCTTAGAAATAAATAAATAAACATATGTTTTCCCTCTTGAAAATAGGTAAGATTTAAAATGCGGTACCTGCCCCTGCCAGCTCGGATGTGCTCCTAGCCAGGTACCAGCTAAACTAAAAAAGGAAGGGGATCTATTCCAGCCCTGTGTGCTCGATGCTGTGGCAGCTTTGCTGGGTGGCAAAGTCCTGAGACGGTGAAGTCCCCAGCACTGTGCCTGTCCCTGCTTTTAGGGCTGTGGGGGTGGACTGGGTTTATCTGCAGCTCCTTGGGTGCCTCTGGAATGGCAACACAGCCTGACACATGTCACCAGGGGGGAAATTAATCAGTGTCTAATCAGTCTGAAACGTGTCACTTGGCACAGTCTGGGTTGGTAGTGGAGGGGGGCACAGCCCAGAGGCATATTTGGAGTTCAGGTTTGGAGGGTGCAGGGAGAATGTTTCTGCTCCCAGCCATGGTGGGAAGGGACCAAGAGGGAATAGGGGGGATCTGAGCAGGACATGTGGCTTTGTGGGGTGGGGGGTCATTGCGTTGCCTCTATCCCCGCACTCTGATGCCGGGGGCTGCTCCCTTGGGAGCTGCTTCCCCTGTCACTGCTTCCCTTCAGGGCTCTCTCCTGCTGCCTCTCCCCCTGCTTCTGGCTCTCCTGAATGGGTATTTGGGGAAACCATCTGTGCCTGCCTGCTGCTGGGGAGCTGCTCCCACCCCTCACCATGGTGGGGGGACCCAGCCCAAAACCCACCACAGCACATGCTGGAGGCTCAGGGACTGGGGGCTTTATCCTGGCTTCTCCCTCTGCTGCCTTTTGGAGCCTCTGGTCATCCCCGTGGTCATTCATGGTCAGGTGTTTTCTCATTGTGGGTTTTGTTGTTGGTTTGGTTTTTTTTCTCCCTCTCCTTTTAATTCATTTCTTCGTTTTTCTTCCTCCTCCTTGAAGGGCCTCTCCTCCTGTCCCCTGGCTTGTCCCTTGCTGTGATTTGTGGAAATTGCTCTAAAGTAGCTGCTGTATAAAAGCCTTGCCTGCTCAGGGAATTTATGGCAGGCTGCTCCTCTGCACGGCACAGCCCATTTAGGCCATATTTATTTATTCCTTTAGGTTCCTTGCTCTCCCCCCCCCCTTTAATAATTTCCTGGGGGGAAATGCAGAGCTCAGCACCACAGCCTGGCGTGGCACTGGGATGGTTCCTGTTGCTTAGTGCTGGAATGCAGGTTGTGTGCTGGCCTGGTGCTCAGTCCCACCAGCATTTCTTATTTATTGCTTCTGCTGATGAAGCTGAGCTGGACCTTTTGGAAGGAGGGAGGTCTCAAGACCTAAAACAAAGGAGACTATAGCAGTGCCCACCAGGCATAAGCACAACCCTGTATTAGCCACTAGACAATCTACTTGGAGAAGGCTTGAATCACTTTTCTTGGCCAGTGCCAGCTCAGTTCCTGTTCTGGGCTGGTTTTGGGGAGTCTGGAGCAGTTTAACCTCCTGGGCTGAGTGTTGTGGTCCAGGAGTGCCTCCATGTCCCCACATCCCTCCTTTCCCCCAGGGCTGGGGACTGGGGTGTCCCCATGTCCTCACGTCCCTCCCTTCCCTGTGGCCACAGCGTCTCACTGCTCTGCACCGGGGAAAAGTAATTCTACATTTGTAACAATTATTCACTTAATTGAGTTGCAATTAGCTGGGGCTGGAGATGGAGGCTTTTGGCGTGTCGGAGGGAAGGGAGAACTTGTTGTCTTTCATGTCTCTGAAAACAAATTTCAAAGCTTTGGCTGCTGGGAAACATTTTGGAGGTTTCCACGAGGGACCTGCCTGAATTTTCTAATTTCAGCTTGTGTTTTATTATGACTGATTTGTTCCCTGTCTGCTTGGAAGCATGGAGGAGGGGGCTCGTGTTGGGGCAGACTGAGTTTTGTGTGGACGTGGAGGCCCCCCCCTTCCCCCTTTTTGTTGGTTATTAGGGTCTTTGGAGGTGCTTGACTGCACATGGGTGGGAGTGTAATGTGGCAGGGATAGGTGCTGTGGGGTGGGGAGGGGAAGGGAGATGTCTGTTCCCAGCACAGATGGGGGGGGCGGTGTGTGAGCCCAGCCCTTCCCTGGGAGCTGGGGCTGCCTCTAGCTGGAGTGTCCAGCTGTTGGGACATCTGGATATGGGAGCTCCATGTGTGGGACATCCTTGGAGTGCCAGGTGGGGGACATCCCTGGCATTCGGGGCTGTTGCTGCCTGTGTTTGCCTCTTGTGCTTGGCACTGGTGGCTGTGGGGACAGAACTTGGACCATCAGATTTTGGGGCTCTGAAGCCTTAGCTGGGGATCATGCAGGATGCTTGGGAGAGCAGGTGGTGGCTTTATTGTGGCTTGAAATGAAGTGCAGGTTGGGACATGGGTTCTGGTGTCCTAGTGGGGGACAGCCAGGCAGGGCTTCCCCCCAGGGGCTGCGGGGTTTGCCGTGGTTTGAGGTCATGCCAGGAGGGTTAAAAACTCCCCCACCTTCTCTTCTTCTCTGGAGCTTTTTTCCTATATGCTCTTTCCCTGCTAAGTGGGGATATATGTGTGCTGGGAGCCCCCCACTGCATCCCACAGGATAAGCTGGGATAAAGATTCCCCCTGGAGCGTGGCTAAAGTGATCCCTATGGCAGACAGCTGGGGCTGGGGCTAAGCTGGAGCTCAGCACTGGTTCTTGGTGCTGGATGAGGGGAAGAGGAGGAGGAGGAGGCTCTTCAGCTTTGGGATGGTGGGTGAGAGGGTGCTGCCACTGTCCCGGTGTGCCCTCCTGGTTGGGGGAATGGCTCAGCACATCTGGCCATGAGGTTGCAGCTGGTGCAGGGCACATCTGGCTGGGCAGATGTGGGTGCTCGAAGAAGAGGAGGCTGGCAGCTGTGTTTCCATCTCCCTCTTCCTGCTGTGGGTTGCTGGTCACCCCAGCTCCTGTAGGCTGGGAAAGAGGGGACACACAGGAGTCCCGTCCCATCCTGCTGTGGGGCTGGGGTGGCTCCTCAGCCCCGGGGGCTCCAGGTAGCCCCGGGCTGGTCAGAGCCCGGCCAGGCACCCAGATCTGCTCTTCTGGTTGTGATACCGAGCTGTGAGGGGAGAAGGACCATATGGTCCCCTCTGTGCTGGCCTAATAAACCCAGCAATGCAGGTCAGGCGCTGCAAATCCACCGCAGAGCGGAGCCAGGAGCTGGGGCTTAACTCTTCTGTCCCCCCACAGCCAGCCAGGGGTGGGGGCATGAGAGCTGCCCTCCCTTCTGGGGGCTGCTAGAAACCATGGGCTGGGGACAGTGCTGTGGGGACTGGAGTCTCCTGAGCTGTGTTGCTCGTCTGTCCATCCTTCCTTCCATCCACCTCCTCTTCTCCCTCTCCCTAGAGCTATTCTCTTGCTGCCCAGCCATTTCTCATCTCTCTCCTTCCATCCATCTATCCATGCACTCTATTCTCTCTGCTGGTTCATCTCTCCTTATCCACCCTTTCTTCCTTGTTACGTTCCTTGCATCCATATATCCATGCATCTGCTTCCTCCCTCTTTCTCTCCCCACCCCCTGTCCCTCCGTGGTGCAGAGGCTCTGCCAGGGCTGTGATCCACCCTCCTGGCACCCACCTTGGGCTGGATAGAGCTGGGCTAGACCCTCTCCTGGCAGAATTAGCTCATGGCCAAGGAACTGAGGTGCTGGTCCTGTCCCCCTCCTGGTGACAGATGATGGTATCACCTGAATGCGTGTCGTCTGTGGAAGGGAATCACTCTCTGGGTGCTGCCAGGCTGCCTGCACCAAACTAATCATGACTGTTGCATTAATTAATCTCCATCCCAGCTCGTCCCTGCTCCCTTCCCTCTTCTGCCACGGTCGGGGTGCAGGTCTGTGCATGGGCTCAGTGCCGGGTGTCCCCACCACAGCAGAGCTTGGCCCCTGGTGCCTTGTCTGAGTCGTGAGTCTTTTCTGCAAATAATCTCACACTTCGGTGAGAAATCCCCCTTCCTACTTGCTGGGGACGGCAGGAGCAGCTGGGATGCAGGGAGGACTCTGCTGGTGGATATTTCTGAGCAGAGTGGCACCCATGGGTGCTCTCTGGGGCTCAGCACCCTCTGGCTCTCCGAGAGGTGGGAAAACAGAGCGGGATGGGCTCAGCAGCCGATGGCCAGCAGGGTTAGTGTGGCAGGAGCCAGAGCCGTGCCCACCCCGCTGCTGGCACGGTGGCCTCGCTGGTGGGGCTGGCAGCGTGTCCCCGGCACAGCCCGGCTCCCGGGAACCCTCTGCCTGGCTCTCGGACAAGTTTCATCCCAGGCAGCGGGTATCTGCAGGGGCTGCTCGTCCCCGTATCCAGTGCTAATCCTTTTAGGAGCCCTCTAAGCTGCTTAACTCCCCCACGCTCCGCAGCAGAGAGTTCCCCGGGTGGGCTGCAGGGTCTCTCGTTCCCTTCAGCCTCGAGGGGACCTGGCCAAGGCCACGGTCCCGGCTGGAAAACGCCCGGGGTCCCGGAACGCTCCCGAGCCCCCAGCGGGGGAGGCAGCCGAGCCATTCCCGGCAGCTGAGCCGTCACATCCTCACCTTTCCCCGCCGTTTGACAGGGATAATTTGGGCTCTCCTGCTCGGGAGCCGCTTGGGAGCGGTTGCAATCAGCGCCAGGAACGTGGGGCTGGCGGAGAGCCGAGGGGAGAGGGGGGGACCGGGGTCTCCTGGGAATTGCTGGCAGCTGCTGGCGGATGCAAAGACCTTGAGATGTCTTCCCGGCTCCCGCAGCTGCCGGCGCAGCGTGTCCCCTCGGCCCTGCCCCGCGCCCCCCGCCCTCCCCAGCGCCTGCTGCTGCGGGAAGGGCTCGGTGCGTTTCCTCTCCACTTGCCCGCGGTGGCAGCGGGGTAACCGGGTCCCTCTGAGGGGCTCGGGCAGCTCCGGGGTCACCAGGTCCCTCTGAGGGGCTCAGGCAGCTCTGCCCCCCAGGAGCGTGTGGCTGGCAGGGGCTGCCTGCTCTGCCTGTACTGTGCTCATTCTTTTTTTAAGGCAAAATGGTCAAAATGAAGGACAGAAGGGAACAAGTCTTACGAGGAGCAGCTGAGGGAACTGGGGGTGCTCAGCCTGGAGAAATGGAGGCTGGGGGGAGACCACTTTGCTCTCTACAACTCCCTGGAAGGAGCTTGGAGCCAGGGTCTCTTCTCCCCAGCAAGGAGTGATAGAACAAGAGGAAGCAGCCTCAAGTTGTGTCAGGGGAGGTTTACATCTGATATTTGGAAAAATCTCTTCCTCAAAAGGGTTGTCAGACCCTGGCCCAGGCTGCCCAGAGTGGTGGTGGCATCACCATCCCTGGAGGGATTTAAAAGCTGTGTAGATGTGGTGCTGAGGGACATGGGGCAGTGGTGGCCTTGGCAGGGCTGGGGGAATGGTTGAACTCGATGATCTGAAAGGTCTTTTCTAACCAGAACAATCTGATAATTCTGTGATTCCTAAGGGCCATCAGACCTGGGCACTGCTGGAGATTGCATAAGGTGGCACCAACATAATCTTCATCACTTTTCCACCAGCTCATGTCCACGTCTGGAACAATTTGGGCTGGGCTGGGTCTGGCTTTTGGGTGGCACCCCTGGGTGGGTGACTGGTGACAGCAGCTGTGACACCACCCTTACAGGCAGCTTGTGGGGATGGAGCAGGTCTGGGGCAAAGGATCCAGTTCACCTTCCCTGGGTGATCTGGGAGCTAAAAGCAGCAGAAAAGCTGTGATCATAGATACTTGGTGGGATCTGCCAGCCAAAAATCAGCCTGGACCTGCTGAATTTTTTGGTAATGAGGCTCTGGGGGTATTTGTTTTATTATTATTAATAATCTCTAAGGTACATTTGGAAGCTGGGATGTAACCAGCTATGCCCTGTTCTACAAGCAGGGCCACACTGTTCCAGCTGGTGCCTTGGCATGGGTGCTGGGCTGGGTGACCAGGGCTTTGGGCTCCCCAGGGGTGATACTGGGCTTGGATGTGGCTTCAACACAGCCTGGCACAGCCTCGGGCAGCCCCTGAGCATCCCTCTTGACTGGACACCCCACCCCATGCTGAGGGTGGGTCTGGTGAGGCTGGGGCCACCCTCTGGGATGCACAGCGATGCCTGAGGTCCTGGGGAGGTCTTTTGTGTTGTTGGTTTTCAGGAGAGAAATCAGCCAGGCTCTCGCTAAGGGATCCGGGGGCTGAAGCAGCAGCTCCTCCTTGCCACGGGCTGGACCTCTCCTGCCTGGGTGTGCTCTGGGGCTCAGGGGCTGCTCTGCAGGGGATGCCCCACACTAACCCCCGTCTCCATCCCCTTTGCAGCCCAGGTCAAGGGGCCAGCCCCCAGCCCTGAGCCCGCCGAACCCTCCGGTGCCGTGATGCTGCCCGTGAGCTACCGCCTGTCCAACACCCGCTTGGCCTTCTTCCTCAAGGAGCTGGGATCCAGCCCGGCGGGCAACGGCAGCGCCCCCCTGCACCGCTCCGAGCCCTTCGTCGTCTTCCAGACCAAGGAGCTGCCCGTCCTCAACGTCAGCCTGGGGCCCTTCAGCACGGGGCTGGTGCTGCCCAAGGAGCAGCTGCAGCCCTCCAGCACCCTGGAGGTCCCCGACCGCCTCACCGTCAACTGGAAGGTGCGCGCCTTCATCATCCAGCCGCGGCTGGTGGCCAGCCAGCCCGTGGTCCAAGTGCTCTTCTACGTAGCCGGCCGGGACTGGGATGACTTCGACGTGACCGACCGGCTGCCCTGCGTGCGGCTCCACGCCTTCCGCGACGCCCGGGAGATCAAGAGCTCGTGTCGCCTGCGGGGCAGCTTGGCCACCTGCCTGGTGCAGGCAGAGCTGCCCCACGCCTGGTTCGGGCCCCCGGCCACCCCCCCGGGCAGGCGGAAAAGCCCCGAGAGCCTGGAGGTGGCGGCGGAGAGCCAGCAAGCCGAGCTGTACTACACCCTGCACGCCCCCGACGGGGCCGGCCAGTGCCTTGGGGACACGGCCCCTCGCCGCGGGGCCGGGGGGGCCAGGAGCGAGGGTCCCACGCAGCACCCGCTGCTGCGCATCGGCAGCGTCAGCCTCCTGCAGCCCCCCCCGGGGCAGCCCCTGCAGGAGCACCGGCTGGACGGCAACGTCTTCATCCGCCTGCCCGACAAGCCCCTCAAGCCGGGCGAGGTGCTGAGCATCCTGCTCTACCTGATGTCCAACTCCACCGTGGAGCACTTCACGCTCAGGTGAGGTCCCCAGGGCGGCCCCGCACCCGGGAGCTGCTGCTGCTGCTTTTCCAGGGGGTGGTTGTTTTGGTTGGGCTGTGTGAAGGCAACTGTGGGCAGGAGGGAGAGGATGAGGAGGGTGTGTTGCATTTTTTGGGATCTGCCAGGTGCTGGACGGGGTGACCCTGACCATGGCTCTCTGCAGGGTGAAGGCCAAGAAGGGTGTCAACTTGCTCAGCACCAAGTCGAGGAGTGGGCAGTGGCTGGTGAGCTCGGAGCTGCTGACTGGTGGCAAACACTCCACTGCCACTGTGGATGTGACCAGGGTGGATGGCATGGGGCCCAGGTAGGAGACCCCACCCCCTCTGCTCCCCTTAGCACCAGGGGGGTTGGGAAAATTGCTGGGATCTGCCCTGAAGTGGTTCTCCCTTCAACTCCCCCCTGGGTGCCTGGTTGGCTGTAGTGCCAGATGGGTGCTGGCAGGGGAAACTGAGGCATGACAGTGCACATCCTGGACTGTGTGACTTGGAGGTGTCAAAGGGGGATGAGCAATTGTGGGGTAGACCCTCAGGCCATACGCTCTGAAGTTCTGGGTGTACCATTTTGCAGCTGCATCCCAAGCTCTGAGCTGGGTCAGATGCTGGTGGGATGTGGGGTGGATTTTGGGGATAAATTGTGAAGCCCTGGAGGATCCTCCAGTTTGGGGTGGAAGTATTTTATTTTTTTAAGAAGTTTTCATACTATGAGAGGCAGTAGGTCTTTGCTGACTGTTCTGGTGGCTCCTCTGGGATGAAAGGGGAGCAGTCCCCAGGCATGGTCCCATCTGGACCCTGAAGGTGATGGATGAGTGTTGGATGGGAACATGAACCAAGACAGCACCCGGGATGTGCAGAGCCAGGTGTGCCCTGCTCCACACAGGGACAATGCCTGTTCCTGGGGCTTCAGGAAATGCTCAGGTTGGTTGAGGAGAGTCCAAGGATAGCAATGACAGGGATCTGAAGGAGTGAGGACACACAAAGCTAAGCTGCAAACCCAGAGGCTGCTCAGCCTGGAGGAGACGTGGGACTGGCCTGCGAGCATATGGGGACTGCAAGGGGCAGGAACAGGGGATGGACATGGGTCAAAACCACCATCAGGAAAGACTCTGAAGTTCTGGAAAGCAATTGTTCCCAAGCTGTGACATCTCCATCACCATGTCTCTGGGAAAAGGGAGACAAGTGTCCTCAGCGTGGCCACCCCAGCAGCTGCCAGACCTGCAGCAGTGAGGGCTTGTGTTGCTCTCGCCCTCCCCCTCTCCTCGCCTTCTGCTGCTGCTTCAAATCAGCCTGGAAAGGCTGGAGATGCAGGAGGAATGTGGAGTGATCACAATCACCTCTTAGACAAACAACTCCATCAAATGTTAACGGAATGGGAAGTGTGGAGGAATCAAAGCCATGTTGCCCTCCAGGCTGAGCAGCCAGAGGGATTTGCTTTGCCAAGGACCTGGGGGCTTTGGGCAGCGCCAGCTTTGCAGGGACAGCCCTGAGCTTTGGGATGATAATGGTCAATTTTGGGTGTTTTGCACCTCAGCATTTCTTCTCCCGCTGGGAAGATTCCCATGAGGATCTGCAGGTTTCTATCAGAGAATTCCCTAGTGGAGTGCAGGAGGCTGCTGTGTGTGGGAGCATGTGTCGTGGTGGCACCCACAGCAGGGTCACTCTGGGAGGTGGGGGGACCCTGAGAAGGGACCTGCAGCCAGCTCACTGTGTCCCGTTCCTGTCCCACTGCCTAGGGATGGGGACTCCTCCTCTGAGATCATGCAGCTGGATTTTGAGATGGAGAACTTCACCAGCCAGTCGGTGACGCGCCGCATCATGTGGCACATCGACTACCGGGGCCGCAACCCCCCGCCCGACCTGGAGAAGGTGGTGACGGAGCTGACGGTCATCCAGAGGGACATCCGGGCCATCGTGCCCCTGGCCATGGTGAGCAGGTTTGGAGCCCTGTCCCTGCCCTCTGCTTAGCTTACCTAGTTTGATGTTGGGGATGAGTCGGGTCCCCCTGAGGGATCTCCCACCAGCCCATCTGCCCCATAGCACCTGGACATCCATACATCCCACCCGCTCCTCCCCTCTGCCCCTGGGGGACAGGCTGCTCTCTGATGTGATGATGCCCTTTGTTCCCCATCCCCAGGACACAGAAATCATCAACACGGCCATCCTGACCGGGCGGACGGTGGCCATTCCTGTGAAGGTCATTGCTATTGAGCTGAGTGGTGTCATCGTGGACGTTTCAGCTATGGTTGAGTGCAGGTCCAACAACGAGGACATCATCAAGGTGGGTGTGGGGAGGCGGGGGTTGTGACCTTAGTGAGGAGCTGAGCTTCCCCCAGGGGTGCTAACCCCAAGAGCTGGATGAGCTGGGTCTGGTGGCTAAGCTGATGTGCTGCACGAGCCCCCCATCCCAGGCATTGTTGGTTTCAGTCCATGTGTGCCTCTCCCTGGGACCTGTCAGGAGAAGGACAAGACACTTTGTCACTGTCCCTGGAGAGGCTGTGGCATGGTGAGGGCTGCCCCAGGCAGCAGCAATAACTGTGGCTTATCAGGCTTTTAGTGCTGATAAGGTGAAATATTGTCACCTTGCCATGGGAGCTGCACATTCCCATTGGTGGCTTCACTTCTGCCTCTAGGTGCCATTTATCTCCCGCGTGGATTGGATGCTGGGCTGAGCTCAGGCTGGGGCTTGGGGCTGGCCCCAGAGAGGAGGTGGGGGACAAGCCGGGCAGCTGGGGGTGATGGGGGGAAAAGGGGTGCTGAGCAAGCTGGGCTGCACAGGAGAGATGCTGATTAGGCCAGTGCAGAAGCTGCAGCAGCAGTGGTTGCCCACAGCTCTGCCCCAGCAGCAGCCTGTCCTCCACCCGGCCAGGAGGGCTCCATCTCCAGCCCCTTCCATCCATGCACCTTTTTCTGTCACTGTCCACCTGCTCTATTACTCTGTCATGATTCCATCCACCCTTAGACATCCTTACCTTCTCCCCAGCACCTCCTGCCCTTCTCCCTGCACCCACCCAGCCAGCCCACCCTCTCCATGTCCCCGCTGTGTTGGGAAGAGGCAGGGAGCAGGGCTGGGGGGCTCAGCCCCTTCTCCCCTTCTTTGCCAGGAGCCACCGGCTGCTCTCCCAGCTGAGCTGGAGGTGACGGGCAGAGCCCTGGCCCTGCTGCCCCGTGCCCTGCTGGGACTTGCTCTCCCCAGGGGTCCACAGGGGGGGGTGGGGGTGGGGTGACAAACAGTGTCACAAACTGTTTACCCAATTTCTTCACTAAAACTCTGAACTGTGTGATTTACGGTGCCGGGTCTAATTTATGGAGACGGGTCCTTCGCAGCGTGATAAAACACTGGAGCAATAATACACTTCAGGATGGACTCCAAGACACTTAAACTGTTTAATGTGCTGCCTTTCTACTCATAAATCTATTTACATGCTGTCCCCAGACCTGGGGGGGAGCAGACACATGCACACAGGCTGGGATGAATAATGCATGGGCAGCCCTGCGGCCCCGCGCCTCCTCGTGCCGGTTCTTGCTGAGTTATTTTGTGTTTGTGCTGCAGCTCGGTCTCCGGGGGAGCTCTGGGTTACCTGCTGAGACTGGGGAGCGCGGTTGCGGCGTCAGGGCTGTAAACCTGTTCCATAAATCAAAGCCTACAGTGGGATGCACTGTCTGTTACTGTAAATAATTGAATGTGAGGGAGGGCTGGGGAGCTGCTTCTCCCCAGGCCGCCTCTGACTCCACGGTGGTTGGTTGCTCTTGTGTGCCATGTGGAGGGGAAATGTCCAGCGGGACATGGCTGTGAAGGTGCCAGGGCCACTCATGAAGGATTGTTGTCACCTCCATCTTCATCTGTGGGGGCACAGGGCAGCAGCCCCTGCTCAGCCCAGAGAGGAGAACCCCATCACTCAAGGTGGCACAGGAATAACCCTCCTTCCCTGCTGGCATTGTGGCCTTGGGGACTGTGTATGTTGTTGAAGGACACGCCAGGAGTGGCTGGGCTACCTCTGCTGCCAGAGATGCTCACCTCACTTGCTATGTGAACCTTTCTTGGGAGCCCACCATCCACATCTGCTTGAGGAGCCCAGGTCAGTGGGGCTGCAGCCTTGGGGGACCCTTGTCACCCACAGCCACCACCAGGACCTCTGGCCAGCCAACGTGGGGTCCCACCAGTCACGGTGGGTCTTCCCACTCCTGAAGCCCTTGGAGAAGATGTGTCCCCCTGATCCCATGTTTGAGGCTGTGCTCCAGGGGGAGCTCCTGGCTGCAGGAGCAGGGCTGTGGTGCCTGGGCTCCCAGCCCTCAGGCTCATCCTCCCGCTTCCCGACGCTTTGCTGCGGATCCAGGAAGTTTCTCGGAACCAGCGTGTGCTTCACGGAGAAGCCAACCAGCAGTCACTCCATCATCAGGACAGGCCTGATGGGCTGGGAGTTTGTTGCTGTTGTAGTTTTAACCCCCCCCCTCATTGCAAAGCAAGTTGTCCCCAGCAGGAGCTGGGGGGATTTATCAGCTAACACAAGCAGCAGCCCGTCACGTTTCCTGTGATGAATGACACAATATCCACGCGCTCTGTTGCTGGAGGATTTGCCCAGGAGCTCATCTTTATTCAGCCACCGCCCCGCCAGAGCTGAGACTGTCTCTTCAGATGTGCTGAGCTGGTATCTCTGGTGGGAAGCCAAGGAACAAACTCTCCTGCATTGCACTTCCCTCCCACACCCGGGGAAGGGGGACTTCCCAAGGAGCTGTGCCTCTTCTGCCTGCCCTGAGGACCACAGGCAGCTGATGGTGGGCTCCTGCACCCGAAATGTGGAGGTCTTGGCGAAGTCAGACCCTGCTCCTGGACTTGGAAATACAAAGTTCCTGCAGTTGAATGACCAGAGATGCCCAGAGATAAGGTGGGCAGACAGGGATGCTGTCACCTCTGTTGTCATCTACCATGCAGTGTGGACTCAACCCCTTAACAGCCATCTAAGAATCCACATGGGAGAGCAGCTTGCTGGAAATAAGCCCTTCTGAGAGCGCCTGTGGGACTGGCTGAGCAAACAGGGGTTATTCTTCCCCAGAAGCAAACAACTCGGATGCAACCCCTGATGGTGTGGGGAGGGGGGGGTCAGGAGAAGGTGGTGCTGACCCTGGTGGCCTGAGGCAGAACACAGGTGCTGCTGTGGTGGCTTCCTCAGCCCCTCATGGCCTCGCTCTGTTGGCAAGAAGTGATCCCTGCAGGATGTGTTGGTTTTATAGCAAACTGAACTAATGGCATTTGCATAAATGGCAATTAAAAGAGAGGGGGAGAGGGAGGGAGCGCGAGATGAACAAGTGATTCCAGGAAGTTCTTCCTGAGGCTGGCGGGAGGGACAGGGATGAGGCAGGGCTGGGTACCTGCACATGGGCATGTGGCTGTTCCCTGCTCTCTGCCTGTGCCCTCTGGGTGTGGGTGGAGGAGATCTGGGGGCAAATCTCCTGGATAAGCAATTTGGGGTCTCTACGAAGCACCCACGGCTGCTTCTAACTCAAGCCTGGTCACAGGGTACAATTGGATGCTGGGGCCAAAGGAGCTGAAGCACCAAATGAAGGTGCTAGCAGAGGAGCTGGTGTGTGGTCCACAGCTCTGAGCAGGGACTCGGGGAGGAGAGAGCATCCCTGCTCCTGGGGCCACCTTTACCTGGGTAGTGCCACAGGGAAGTCTGCTCCTCCAGCACTTCCCGTGCTCTGGGCAGCCTCCTGCCAGGCTCTCTGGGGTGTCTGCAGGAGCGCTGCAACACCAGCCTCCCTTCTCCCCAGGTCTCCAGCAGCTGTGACTACGTCTTTGTCAGTGGGAAGGAGTCCCAGGGCTCCATGAGTGCCCGGGTCACCTTCACCTACGAGCACCTCTCTGCCCCTCTGGAGATGACCGTGTGGGTGCCCAAGCTGCCGCTGCACATCGAGCTCTCGGACACCCGGCTGAGCCAAGTGAAGGGCTGGAGGGTGCCCATCCTGCCGGACAGGAGGTTGGTGCTGCGGAACCACCGGGCCTGGGGACTGCCCAGCCTGCAGAAGGCAAGGTGAAGGTGGTGGTAGTGGGCCAACTGCCTAGTTCAGCTACTTAATGAGGTGATTTTAAAGATGATGGAGCCAGAATCATCTCAGGGGGTCCTCAGTGAAAAGGTGAGAGATCATGGACACAGGCTGCACGTTTGTATGGAAGGAGGGAAGATGCACAATGAGGTTGGTCAGATACTGGAGCTGGTGGGGCACATCCACCCTTGGCAATGGTCCCCTGCATGAGGCCAGGAGCTGCCAAGCTCCAGAGTCGGCTCTGAGGTCTAGAGACTGCCAGGTGTTCATCCCAACCTAAGATATCTTGTCCTCTCAGCTGGTTAGGGGGCAGAGATGCTTGCAACCCAGAAGGGTTGCTAAAGCTCTCTGAGTCCTCATGGGCAACTGGCATCTTTTAGCCACCATTTTTTGGGTGACCTTACATTTCTCCCTGCATGGTGACCCCTCTCCTGTCCTGGAGGGGCTGAAGAGCTTTGGCAGTGGGGACTCTGGCAGCATTGCCCACCCACTGCCCCATCCCACAGGTTGGTGCGGGACAGTGAGCACGAGGAGGAGGAAGAGGAGCGGAAGCAGAGCCGGGGCTGTGCCCTGCAGTACCAGCACGCCACGCTGCAGGTCTTCACCCAGTTCCACACCACAGCAGCAGAGGGCACGGGGCAGGTGGTCACCATGCTGGGGCCGGACTGGCTGGTGGAGGTCACCGACCTGGTCAGTGACTTCATGCGTGTGGACGACCCGCGGGTGGCCCAGCTGGTGGACAGCTCCAGGCTGGCCGGGAGGGAGCCGGGCGCCACGCTCTTCAAGGTACCCACCTCGGCAGCCTTTGTCCACCTCAGGCAGGGGTGGCAGGTGGTGATGGGCACCCTCGTCCCCTGCAGGTCGTGTCCCCACTCATGGAGGCGGTGCTGGGCGAGACGCTAGTGACGGTGGCCGAGGAGAAGGTCAGCATCACCGACCTGAAGGCCCAGGTGGTCTCCAGCCTCTCGCTGTCCCTGCACCCCAGCCCTGGCAACAGTCACACCATCATCGCCCGGACGTCTGTGCAGCAGACCCTTGGCTTCTTCAAGCAGGTGAGGCTTGGGGGGCCTGGTGGGGAACTAGAGGTGGGGCGAGGGCTCCAACTGCAACCCCTCCCCTCCCAAATCCTGCCCACAGCTATCCCAGGGCCCCACAGCACCCACTGTCCTCCAAACACCCCGGTGACCCCTGCAGCACCCCAGAAACCCTCATGCAGACCTGTGAACCCTGCCCAGCCTGGGGACAGGACACAACCACGGGCACAAAGGGATCTGGAAGAAATCCTGTCTGGTGCCCAGCCCAGCTCTGGTAGCCACATCTGGCACTTCTGGGGCTGGGATCTGGGATGAGTCTGGGCAAGCGTGGGGAAAACTGAGGGAAGAACGGGCAAAATGGAAAAAACTAGGTGATGGTTGGAAGGACCATGGTGGATGATAGCATGATAGAGTGAGCTGCATGGACAGAAGGATGCAAAGGAGGGATGGATGGAGGGATGGGTGCAGGTGGGACTGGCATTGTGCTGGGCAACTGGTGTCTGTGTTGGTCCCACAGGAAGCGCTCCTGACCCTGTGGATTTCCTACAGCGACGGCACCACGGCCCCCCTCTCCCTCTACGACCCCAAGGACTACAACCTGGTGGTGAGCAGCCTGGATGAGAAGGTGGTCTCGGTGACGCAGGACCATGCGTTCCCCTTGGTGGTGGCAGAGAGTGAGGGCGTGGGGGAGCTGCTGAGGGCTGAGCTGGTCATCTGCGAGAGCTGCCAGAAGACCAAGCGCAAGAGTGTGCTCTTCACAGCCCTGGTCAGCGTGCGGGTCCACTTTGGGTCCGAGGAGGACCCAACCTATGACTATGACCAAATGCCCAGCAAGCCAGGGCTGGTGGAGACTGGGGCGAGCACCACCCTGCGGGCAGAGGTGGAGAGGAAAGCAGAGCCCAGCGAGGACAGCAGGATGTCCAGCGCATCTCACCCCACTGAGGACTTCCCCACCATCCCCACTGGCTTCGTTCAGGTGACCAGGGGATTGACGGACCTGGAGATAGGCATGTATGCCCTCCTGGGTGTCTTCTGTTTGGCCATCTTGGTCTTCCTCATCAACTGTATTGTCTTTGTGCTGAAATACCGGCACAAACGCATCCCACCTGAAGGCCAGACCAACATGGACCATTCCCACCACTGGGTCTTCTTGGGCAACGGGCAGCCCTTGAGGGCTCACAGTGACCTTTCCCCCCAGCCCGAGAGCCCCGGGAACCCCCTGGAAAATGTCCAGACCTGCTGCCACGGGGACCACCACAGCAGCGGGAGCTCACAGACCAGTGTGCAGAGCCAGGTCCATGGGCGTGGGGATGGTTCCTCAGGGGGCTCCACACGGGACCAGAGTGAGGACCCTCTCAACTCGCCCACCTCCAAGCGGAAGCGGGTGAAGTTCACCACCTTTGCCACACTGCCCTCTGACGAGCTGGCCTACAACTCCATCCCCATCGCTGATGAGGAGGACTTGGAGTGGGTCTGCCAGGACATGGGGCTGCAAGACCCTGAAGAGCTTCACAACTACATCCGCAGAATCAAAGAGATCGCTTAACCCAGGGGCAGAGTGGAGGGGGGGGGAGGCTGCCACACTGTGCCATGTCACACACCCCACCCTGGCACCCACCCCACCCTGGCACACCACACCACAATGGCTGCTTCCCTGGGGCTGGAGACCCAAACTTGGCTCTTCTGTGCAGTCCCTCTTCTGCACATCTTGTGTCCTCAGGCCCTGGCAGGGCACCACCCCCCAGGCCTCTTTCTTTACGTGCCCATTTCCCTCTGGTTTTCCAAGGGTGCATCAGCCAATGTGAGGGGGCAGCAAGGAGGGGGAGCTGGGGGGGCAGGAGATGGATGGGGTCAACACCTCAGGGGGTGTGTCCCAAGGTGAGCAGGGCCTGTGCTGCAGGTCCTGCTGTGCAGGGGGAAGAGATGACCTGTGCCCTGTCCCTCCCCCCCAGCCCCCGCTGCCTTTGCTGCACTTGGTGTCACAGTTTTGGAGGCGCGTTCAGGGATTTGCTGCCCCACGGGTGCTGGGTAAGGCAGGAGGGGCAGGTGGCTGCTGGGGGGGCAGGGGGTGGGAGGGCTGGAGCCCCATGGCTGTGGGTCTGGGACACCACTGTCCCCCATCACTATGTCCCAGCCCCAAATGCCCACCTGCCCCACTCCCTTTTGTGGCAGTAATATTTGCCTGGGGACACTGTGAGGCTGCCTCTGCCCCCCCCCACTACCCACCCAGGAAGGGCTGTTGCCCCCCGGGGGCAGTATGGGGACAGCCAGCCACCATCACCTTCCCCCTGTTCCCAGCTGTGGGGCTGGCACTGGGGCCCCCCCACCCACCAGCCCTGCTGGGACCTCCAAGGATGGGGAGGGGGGCTGGGGGGGATCCCCACTGCCCGTGGAGGTGGGGGGGGGGGGGCTCCCACAAGCCAACCCAGTCTGGGTGTCCAGTGCCAGCCCAGCAGGGATGCCCAGGGCCAGGCTCAGCCCCGTGGTGCCTTCTGACAGCCACAACCCCCCTCACCCCGCGCTGGCAGCACCTCCCAGCCCCACCAACTCACCCGAGAGCCCCCCAGCCCCGGGTCCCCCACCTCCCAGCCCAGTGCTGGGCACCCTCAGCCAGCTCAGCCTTGCGTGGTCGACCCGGGTACCAGGGTGGGGGGGGTCCTGGCTGCGGGCACCGGGCGCGTGGAGCTGATGAGGGGGGACAGAGTGGGGGGGAGAGGACGGGTCTGGAGCTGGAGTTACCCACCACTGTGTCTCTTCTGGTTTTGTTTTTTTTTCTGTTTGTTTTTTTTTTTTCCTTTTTTTTTTTTTTTCTTAAATAAAAGACTAGAAAAAGTAAAAAACAAGGAAACAAAAAGCTGAAACCAAAGGGCACTGCTGCTGTGCTGGGCTGTATCTCTGCTGTGGTGGGTGCTCCCAGTGGTCTGGGGGTTTGGGGGGGGGGGGGGGGGGGGGGGGGGGGGGGTGTCAGTCCCAGGGGTGTGAGGGTCTGCTGGAGGGGGTACCCAGGGTGCTGGGTCATGGCTCTGCTTTGAGCCCTACCTCAACTCTGGGCCCTTGGAGGTCAAAGCTGTGGATTGGGGGATGCTCTGCCCCATAATCCTCCCCTCTTGGGCACCCTGCTCAAAGACCAGGGGGCAGGGACCAGGTGAGGCTGCTGCACCATCCTTGCTGGCCCCCATGCCTCAGTTTCCCCACCAGGCAAACGGAGCCTGTGGTGGAGTGCAGAGTTTCAAAGGCCTCTTGAAAGAGTATATCAATTTTGGGGCAATGAAAATTTCTCCCTGAGTGGCCTTAAAACTTACCTGATAGCTCTATGCTGATTTATACATATATATATAAAAATATATACATATGTGGGGAAATTGAGATGTGCTGAAGGCTGGGCAGCTGTTGCAGTTGGGTTTTACTCTGCCTCATTATCTAAAGGACCCAGGTCTGCTTGAATGAGCCACTGACCTGATAGTGGCTCTGAGGAGTAAAATTAATACAGCTGATTTCCCTGCTTGGAACTGCCAGATCTCCCTGTTAAATTAACATGAATACTTGTTAAGAAAAAAAAAGAAGGATGAAAAGGAAGGGGAAAGGTACGAAAAGTGTGTAATAAAATGCTATAATTATACTAAGAGCCAGCAGCGCCCGACTCGTGCTGCGTGTCCCAGGGCTGCAAGGGAGGGAGGCTGCAGAGCAGGGGGTGGGACACAGGAGGGGGAGCTTGGCTGGGCTGGACATGGGGTGTCCCCATGGCTGAGCCCCTGCCAGGCTCAGCCTCCTTCTCCCGGGGTCTCTGCCAGCCCCCCAGCAGTGGCTGCTCACCCACCACCCCCGACACCATCAGCGCCGCTTTTCCAGCCCGTCGCTTCCCATCGCTGCTGATGGAGCCAGCTGGGATCTCCAAGAATCCTTGGGAAGGCAGTGCCTGAGGACCAGGGGAGCCCTTTGCAGGGGCTGATGATGGACTTGTGCCCACATACACCGCAGCTCATGTCCTAAAAATGCCAGCAGCCCTGCCAGCAGCCCTGCCTCCGCAGCCAGCGGGGACGGCTCGATGTGGGCGAGAGATCTGCCTGGGGCAGCTTCACTTCAGAATGAAGAGAGCAAAACCTGCAGAACCTCCTATGCATTGATTTAAAAAAAAAAAAAAGTATATATTTATAGATCATACATATGTATATATGCATATGTAATATGTTTGTGCATATATACACATGCATATGTATATATTAATGTAGATATGTATCTGTGTGTTTGTGCACAAACAGCCACACACTCTTGCCCCTGAGCACCCCAGCCCTCCAACAGTCCCTTGGCCATCAGGAGGAGCAGGGGACACACAGACACACACACATACAGACAGACACACACAATTCATCAGGAACTGCACTGGGGGCAGTGGGAAAACACTGGGGATAAACCCCAGGAAAATGGGACTGCTGTGAAAGCACCAGTGAGTCTGACAGTGCCTGGACCCTTCCCCAGCTGGTCCTCTTCACTCCTACTATAGTGACTCTATTTTTTTTCCCATCAGGAATTATCAGCTGGGACATGGAATTTAAAACAGACAAGGACCCAAAAGAGCAGCTGGAGAAGGTGGGACTTGTGCTGCAGCCTCGTGCTGGGGGCTGGTG
The DNA here is from genome assembly GCF_020740795.1 of Apus apus. Classification (NCBI taxonomy): domain Eukaryota; kingdom Metazoa; phylum Chordata; class Aves; order Apodiformes; family Apodidae; genus Apus; species Apus apus. The sequence continues at coordinate 1,197,794 of NC_067299.1, read as the reverse complement.
GCACCTGCTGGGACAGGCCACTGGTCACCTCTGCCCCAGCACCCAGCTAGTCCTAAACCTGCACCTTCCCCCAGTTTGCTTCAGATCACATCAAATAAACCCCCACAAAGCAGCCAAATCTCACTGAAGAAAAAAAAGAAAGAGGAAAAATAATTAAAAGGAGCCTCTGTCCCAGCTCCCCCCACCCACGCTGCTGTTTATTCCCACTGCCTGTCTCCTGGTGAGCGGGTCACTATCTGCTCCCAGCAGACAGGGACTAATTTGCATTTTAATGCAGCGTTTGAGGCAGCACAAACCACCCGTGAGGAGGCAGAGCTGGGGCTGGGATGCCCTGCACCCCAGTACCTCCCACCTCCCACGGGGATGCTTGGCCCCCCCGCTTCTGCGTTAAAAAATCCTTTAAGAAAATGATGCACTTGAAAACAGACAAACAAACAAATCCAACAAAACACCAAAAAACCCTACCAAACCCTGTAAGGAATCCAGCCCTTCATGCTACTGAGGGAGAAGGACGCAAAGGAGGGTGAAAAAATAGGAATTTTCCTCCACTGAGGTCAGCCCAGCCTTGCCCCAGGTCCCCCAAAATCGTCTCCCTCATCATTTTTCTCACGCTTTTGCTTTTCTTTTGACTGGCAACACCTCTTGGGACCCCCAGTCTCACCTCCTGAGATGCCTCCAGCCATGTCCCCACCCTGTGTGACCCTGTGCCCATGATGGGACCTTCCAGGTGGGGACAGGAATGCAAAGCCCAAAGGGCTGAGCAGGACCTAACTGCTTTGCCAGCCCCGCTCTGTGTGGAGCTGCCCCACATCCCAGGGGATGCAGAGCTATTCCCAACAGCAGGGGAGATCCATTTTCCAGGAATCCAAGCACTAACCAGAGGTTTTCCACAGTCACCTCCTCCAACTGACCGGGGAAATTTAATTAAGCCCCATTGGCTGTTGTCATTGAGTGGGCAGGATTTGCACAGCAGGCAGCATAATTACTCCATAATTGCACCACTGCTTCTGAGGGCTCCTGGTGATGTTTTTCCCTGTCTCAGCAAAGATTTCTCCCCAGGGAAAGAGGAGGGATGCTCCTTGCCCCAGACCAGCCGGCACTGAGGACACACTTCCCAGGAGCAGGAGTCGTGGTTGTGTGGGTCCTGCTGTGCCCCAGGGCAGGGGCCTCGGGAGCCAAAGGAGGAACTGCACAGCAAGATGGGGGCCTCCGTGGTGGGAGAAACCAGCTCAGCCTTGAGGGAAACAATGGTTTGAACTGGGATGTAACTGGGAAGACCAGGCTGGGGACAGAAACAGCATCTCTGTCACCATCCTGCATGATGGGGACACGACACAAGAGCTCTGGCCCCTCAAAGCTCCCCTGGGCAGCCCTGCAAAATGGCTTCTTCCATCTGTGCCTCAGTTTACCTCAATACATCCTTGCCCTGCTGGGAAGGCTGTGACTATATAGGCTCAGGGCTGCAGCCTCAGATGTGGCCTTATTAATGAAATAACTCATTGCTAAGTTAATGAATCACAGCCAATTTTCACACCTTCTCCCCACCCCTCCCTGTGTTTACAGGCTCTAATTCTGTCATGCAGCACAGTTAAAACTACACCTGCCTTAGAGCAAATCAAATCCTTCTTCAGTCCAAACCTTCCCCCAGCTCCAGCTTTGTCAGTGCTGTTCACCAGGCACATGATGTCCCAGCACTCCAGGACCCTCTGCCTGCCCCTTGCAGGGGTTCAGGTCTGTTTGCTCCCACCCCCCGAGCGCGGGGTGCCCAGCGGGGAACGTGCAGTCACTGGAGGCAGCACAGATCACACTAACGATGGCAAATCCAATTAGCCCAGGGTTAAGCACTCTGCTGATGAAACCCAGGGGTTCAAACTGCTGAGCCAGCAAAAGCTCAGCACGATCAATGCCACGGAACCCACGGCCCCTTCCTGGGAGCCCGTTTCTCTCCATTTCCCCAGGAAAACACGTCACCTGGCAGGACCCTGCTGAGCAGGTGAATAAACATCTCCCCATTTTGGGTCTGGGGGGACAGAGAGATCAGCTTTCCCAATGCCCCAGCACACAAAATTAGGAACAATTGCTGCCTGTGTTGATCTATCACATGGTCCTGGGATTGCTTCAGGAATGAGGAGGAGTCTCTGAGTTGTGTCTGTAGGGGAGGGGACACAAATGATGTTCGTAGGTTGGTGGAATCCAACCCCTGGTTTATGGAGCTGAAGTCCACCAGGGAGCTCAGGAGAGGAGAGATGTGCTGGGAGACACAGAAAAGCACCCAGTGAGAGCTGGCTCCAGCTCACCTGCACCCTTTGTCACCTCTGCAAGGTCCATCTGAGTCCCACTGCAGATTGTCTAGTGGATACTAAACGTTGTGCCTCTTCACCATGCGTCTCCATTTTGCTGACCCCACTTCCTCCCAGTCACTCTGGGCACTGACCAGGAGGTCCAGAAGCATCTAAAAGCAGAGGCAGCCCCACAGGGGATCAGTGCATTCGCCTCAACTCCCTCTCCCCACCTGAGATGGCTGCAGGGACCTGCTGGCCACTGCTGCTCCTCAGGATTAGGCCAAGTGAAAGAGCAGAGGGAAAAAGCAACAACCCCACAACAATAAAAACCCTCAAAATGCAAGTGCAGGGAAAGGTGATGGAGAGGGAGAGGGGCCAGGGACCACTGGGGACCACAGTGGTGTCACCCTGAGTGTCCCAGGCTGACTGCAGAGGCTGGAGGCTGAGCCTGCTCCAGACAAATCACCTGCTCCAGGGAGGATTTTCATTATTCCTCCCAGCCCCTTGTGTGATTCCAGCTTCACAGCTCAGAGTGCTCGATCGGTAGGTAGGACCAGCCTGTCCTACATCCCAGGAGTGTGCTCCCAGCTTCTCAGATTTGTCCCTGCTCTGCCTGATTGCTCAGGGCTGACACACCATGACACTCCAGGAGAAAAAGGACAAGAAAAAAAAACACATTAAAAAAAAGAAATATTTTCTTCTGACATGTTTTCTTGGCTTGCAATGAGCTGCTTCGATCTTTTGATCTGAAGTGTCTCCCCTCTGACATGGCCTTTGATTGCATTTATTTATTTTTTGCCTTAAAAAGCTGGAAATCAACCCAAGCCCTTTTGATTTTGACTGGAATGGAGCAGGAGAACAGATGATGTCTCTGAAGTGATTTTCTTTTTTTTTTTTTTCCCCTGAACCACTCCAGAACTGGGAAGAAAACTCCCAGATAGGTCTATAGTTGGCCCAGCATGTGGACCATGACGCACGAACCACCCCCTGACCTCCACAGGGCTCAGAGACATATAACACAATGTGGGACAATGTGGGACAGATCCAGGCTGGCTGTGGGGAGCTCCAGCCATTTTTCTTTCTTATTTTTCCTCTCCTTCCCCCTTTCCAGCTCCCCCTCCCAGCACCATGTGATCTAGAGCAAGATAACAGCTTCAATTGCTCCAAATTGCTTATTGAGGCCTCTGCAGTAAATCAATGATTTAAAATGGGATCACAGCACAGCAATCCCACCAGCAGAGGAATAAAAAATAAATGGAGCTGGTCAGCAGTGAGGAGAGGTGAAGCAGCCAGGGCTCAGAGCATCCAGGCTCTGCCACCAGTGATGGGGACCAGAGCCACCAGCATGAGATAAGGGAGACAGGACCACTGATCTGCTGGGAAAGTTGCCTGGGTAAAGCCAAGCGAGGGACGAGCTTGCAAAGGTCAGAGCAAGCTCCTCTTGCTCCTCTGGAGCAAGCTCCTTTCTCGCAAGGAAAATCTGGTGCAGCTCTTAAGCATCAACCAGGATCTATGGTGCTGGACTCCCAGATGTGGCACACAACTGTCCCAACAGCAAAGTCCTGAACTTCCTTGCACAGGGCTGGCAAACTGAGGCACAGGTGTGTGGACACTCCCAGGGCTGGGTGAATATATCCACAGTCCTCTCAGAATCACAGAATCCCAGCCTGGCTTGGGTTAGAAGGCAGCTTAAAGATCATCTGGTTCTAATCCTCCTGTATGGGCAGGGACACCTCCCACCCAACCAGGTTGCTCAAAGCCCCATCCAACCTGCCCTTGTAGAACTCTGAACAGCTTGTTGGTTGCTACCAAAGAACATGAGTTATCATGTCCTTAAATAACCATGTCGTTGTTTTTAAGTGCTCAGGTTCTGGCAGTGAGTGAGTGAGAGCAGAAATGCTGTCACTTAGCAACCTACCCAGTTTGGAGCACGAGGAGGGAGGTGGCAACAGGGGATCTTTGTCTTTCTTCTCCTGGAATTTCCAACTCCTCTTGGTCCTGAAATTTCTGCATACGTGTCTGCAAGACGAGACAGAAATGAAGATGCAGGTAAACAAAAGCACTATTAGACATGTCAGTAGGTGGAAGAAATAATGTTCTTCCCTTTAGGTTTCTTTTCTCTCCCTTGATTGATGAATTTCCTTTACTGCAGTAACAATCACACCTTCATCTGTATGGTCAAGGCAAGAGGTGGCCCTGCCTCACAGCAGGACAAAGAGACAGGGATGCACTGGGTGGAGGGATGGACAGAGGGAAGGACAGAGGGGCTTTTCGTATGCCTGGTGCTGCTCATAATGTCCCAACTGGCAGAAAACATCAATTTGGTGGGCATCCCTTGTGCCTTTCAGGGATGGGGTGAAAGGAGACCTATAAAATGACAGGACAAGTTTTCTGTTGCTCTCTGTGGTAATTTCCTGTCTCTGGCACCCAAATCCAGAGCATTTCAGTCCATAGAAGGCTACTGTAAAACAACTGGAAGAGAGAGCTGGGCACAACATGTCAAAACCCAAGAGCAGGTTCTGGAGAAGGCCACAGCAACTCTGAGGCCTTCAATTATCTGTGGGGTGGGATAAAAAGTAGGTTATAAAAAGCATTTAGGGAGTCAGTCTTGGGGAGAGCAGCGAGGCAGTGACGCTCCCGGCGAGGGGTCCCAGCACGTCCACCCTCCCTGCTCCAGCCCCCTGGGCCCTTCTGGCTGCTGAGTGGGTCCCCTTCCAACACACCCTGTGGGAAGTGGCTCAGCCCTGCTCTAAACCAGGTGTCTGGAACCTCCCCCCGCTTCTGCTGTAATAGCCCATTTATTAAATACAACAAACAAGATGCCACCGACCTTGCAAATACAGCTGGAACAGGCCCTGCCGTGGTGTGCCACTGGTGTCTGCTGTGCCACTGCTAGAGAACACTCCTAATAATTAATTGTTGATTATTCTGGAGTCCAGGACTTGCCTGTTACACAAAACATGTAATTAGCTATATTAAAAAACCTCTCTGCAGGGCTGGATTCAGCAAACTTGGCCCACCCTGAAGAGCAATTAAGTGCACGCCTAACTTTAAGCAGGTCCTTTTGTCTCACTGACTCCAGATCAAGCAGACACCTACATCGGTTGCTTATTCTGCACCTGATTTATTGGCTCATTCATTTAAAAGTGTAACGTAGCACTGCTGACAGTTCAAGCTTCAGAGACCTGTCCAAGAATAATTTTTATGAACAGAGACGGAGGCAAAATCTCACTGACAAACTGACATCAGGAAGTGTCAGCTCTGCCCATGGGGCAGCTGCGTGGGGAGAGCTCAGTGTGGGCACATGTGCCTCTTTGTGCAGCATCCCAACGTGCTTTGCACTCTCCTCCATCTCCAGGGTGGTTCTTCCACCCCTTTGCTGGACCTTCAAGAGAGGGCTGGAGGGACAGCAGGGGCAGCAGAGATGACAGAGCTGCCTTGTGAGGTGCTGAGCAGCAACAAATTCAGTTCCCACTCAAAGGAATATCCAGGATGGCAGGATTTAAGGACCAGCAAGTGTCTCAGTTCCTGCCAAAGCTGGAGGTCTGCTGGTGTGCAGACAGGCTCCTCACCTGTGACAGTAAGAGAGGTGCCACCAAATCATGAGGGGGAAAAGCCCCATCTACCAAACCTTGAGCTGCCCATGTCGGGGACAAACTGAGCAAAGTCTCTTCTCACTTTGCTGCTCTCCCTGCCTGTAAATACTTCAAGGTAGCAGCTGTAAAAGTACCTTAGAGAGAAGGCAGTAGTAAAATCATATCAAGCCTAGGGGCTTAAACTGATTGAAGGATACATTTTCGAAGCTGATAGAGCCACAGCAGCAGCAGAGTGCTTGTGCACCAAGCAGCCAGTGGAGCCTGATCACATTTTGCCCTTCTAACTGTCCAGACAGTTGGAAAAAAGCCCCATTAATGTTTTGGGAAGGATTTCAGGAGAAGTGCAGAGATGGGGGAAGGTGTTATCCAGAGGCAAATAAGTCTCTGAGATTTTCTGTGCAAACAACCATGGAAAATAATAGGGATGCTAACCTCAGTGCCATGCTGTGACCAGTGCTGGTTTCTGGCTCATCCAGGGCTTCTGCACCAGGCTGTGAAAGGTGATGGTCCTGGAGCTGCTTCTGTTGGGACAGAAAGGGAGAGTGAGACAGTGGCTGTCCCAGCAAGGGCACAGCTCAAGTATTTGCCATCTTTTAATAAAAAAATAGACTTCTGCACACCTCCTCTCCATTCATTTCCAGCCTCCCTGCCTTCTCCAGTCCCTTCCCAGAGGGATAAATCCCATCCCCCCATCAGCTAGAGCTGGGGCATAGAGGGGGCTCAGCCCTGCAGGGACCTGGATCTGACAGCCCAGATGAGATGGGGTCTCTGTGCCCTGACCCACCCTGGCATCTCTGCTCTGGGTCAGCGAGGTGACGTTCTCTGGCTGACGTGCCCCCGCCCCGGCTGCCTGACACCAAGGATCGATCACTGCAGCTGCTGCTATTGCTGGGAGCAGGAAAGAGAGCACAGGGAGGGAGGGCTGGTTTGCTCTGCAGTGGGAATTCCCCCAGGGGACATGAGTAAATGTGCCAAAAAGACCCTTAAGCCTCTTCAATTACCCCTCCCTTGCTCCTTCTCTGTGCTCGCTGAGGGTGGGAGGGGACCGAGCAGGGCAGCTTTCAACCCCAAACCTAAAGGCCAAAGTCTGGAGTCATTTGTGTCGTGAAGCCTCCAAGCCTTCTGGCCACAGAAATCTGGCTGTCAATGGGATTAAACATCCACTTTCCCCCTGCCAGAGATGGCAGACAGGGGCAGGGCAGGACACAGCCTCCCACCCCATGTATGATGGACTCATACACTGAACCCCTTCCCTGGGGCAGAGCCTGCCACGAGCTGAGCCCTCCACACTCTCCTTCTCCCTGGGCCTTCCCCAGGGCTGAGCCCGAGCATGTCCAAACTGCTTTGTGCCCAGCTCTGATACATGGGCTCAGGGAGCAAAATCCACCTGAGTGCCCATCCCATCCCAACCCATCCCACTCCATAACTGCTGTTGGCACAAGGGAAGGGACAGCAAGAAGAGAGCAGGGGCAAAGGGCAAAATTACCTTACTGAGCAGCAAGGAGTGATTTCAAACAGCATTAGCCATTCTCTACTCACCTCATGGTGTCACTTTCCAGGGAGAAAGAAGTGGCCAGGAATGGGTAGCCTGGACCTTGCACCTGGATATGATAAAACATAATCCATGAACACTGGGGAGACAATCAGTGCTGACCCAACCAGTCTCAGCCATGGCTCACTGCCCCCAGCTCAGTTCTGAAACAGGTCCTGGGTTTGAGATGAAGTACAAGGTTATGGCAGAGCTTAACAAACACCACAGACATGGTGCTAATAAATGCTGATTTGAATCCGATGGAAGCCAGGAAGAGTTATCCTAGAATTTATTAATTAGTGTGACTATGAGGTGTTTGAAAAATGCAAATGCAAATCAGAGGCTCTAAGGGGGAAAGGTATTTAAGGAGGCAGAGCCTTTGAAGCTGCTCTCAGGGAGATGTGCCTGGATTCCCACACCAAGGCTGGTCCTCACCCCAGGACTTGCTGCAGCCCCTTCCCAGGACCCCCCAGCCCAAGCTGCCCATGCTCCCAGCACAAAACCCTGAGCCATCCATGGCCCCACACACATCTGTCAAGGTACAATGGGGCTGTGGGGGCAGGGATTGTCCCTCAGCTCTGCCCCCCAGGTGATTCAGAACTGCAAAACTCTGCTCTGCTCTGCTGTAAACAGCAGCTCTTGAGATCCCTCAGTCCCTGCACAAACACCTCCCCAGGGAGCAGGATGCTGCCCTGTTGGCTGCTGGAGGGGCTGGCACGTGTTTCCCCTGAAGGGGAATAGGTTTTCAAAGGGAATCTTAAAGCAGCTCTGGCTGCTTTCCTTCTAGCTCACATTTCATTATTGATGTTATTTTACCCCCAATATTCCTGGCTGCCATTTCCTCCCCCACCCTGCAATTCCCCAAAGCCCAGATTGTGCACTGAACTCATTCTTTACCCACCAAAGCAGGGGCTGGTGCTTCTCTCTGCTGCAGAAACCTTCCCAGCACCCTTCTGTAGGACAGCAGCTCCCAGAGAAGGGTGAGCTGGGGCTCTGCCATCACCCCCGTGAGCAGCACCCTGGGACAGAGTCAAGCTGGGCCCAGCCATACCCCAGATTGCAGGGAAACATCAGCCCTGGGCTCCTTGGGTGCAGCTCTGAGCACAGAATCGATGCTCAGCAGTGCCAATGTGTCCAGTGAGGGTGAGCCTGCCCTGTGCTGAAGGTTACCTGACCATCCCAAAGCAGATCTCTCTCTTTTTCTATCATTCAGCAGCATGATAATCATGTGGTGCAGTTTCCACTACAAAATGCTGCAGGACAGGGGCAGTCTCAGGGTCAGGCTGAGATCCCACCTCTGCTCAGTGTCAATCTGTGCCCTGTAGCCAGTGAGAGTGGCTGGATCATACAATCCCAGACTGGTTTGGTTTGAAAGGGGCCTTAAGGATCACCTAGTTCCAAACCCCCTGCATGGGCAGGGACACCTCCCACCAGACCAGGTTGCTCCAAGCCCCTAAGTGCCCTTGTAAGAAGTCCCTCCCCCAGCTTTCTAAGGTGGACAGAAGGGCAGAGGTTTGTCTGGAGGAGGCCAGGAAGCATACACAGGGATGGGCACAGGGGGCTTTTCTAGAGGTGGGCAGCTGGCTACACAGCCCCACTCAAAAGCTTTCCTTCTCCCCTGATGGCAGATTCCTCCCCCCCCTCCTACCTCTGCAGGCTTTGCAGCCTCTCCCAGCTGAAGCCCCCCGTGCAGGCACTGGCCAGGATGGGGGCAGGATCCTCCTGAGCCCAAATCCTGTCTCATCCCACCTTGTCCTAAGTTGCATCTGGGAAAAGTTCAAAAAGAAGCAGGCAAAAACCTCCCCAGATCACACCAGCCTGTTTGGAAAGGAAAGATTTTGATTCCAAGTGACAGCTCCTTTGAAAATTTCCTCCTGCTAACGAAGAAATGTGAACAAAACCCCTTTTCTTTGGGAAAAAAAAAAACCACAACAGGGAAACCAGGCTCAGATCAGAAGGGAAACCTGTAATGGGAGCAGACACCGTCCCTGCCATGGCTGAACTGGCCACCAACACATTGTTTCAGGTCAGTGTACAACAACACAGGCTCTTCTTGAAGCCCGAGAGGCCGCGATGGAAAAGCACTGCCCCAGTTAATTGGGGTGTTTTTAATTAGGGCAGCTCTCCTGGGCTGCAAAGCCAGGCTGCTGCCCGCCCCGAGCGGAGTCAGCCCTGCCCTCAGCTGCCGCTGCTTTGGGCTTGTTGGAGCAGAGATGTGGCATTTGCTGTCCAGGTCACCCCACCTGCTCAGCTCGGGTAGCTCTGGAGCTGGTGGAGAGCCCAGCCAGGGGGTTGCCTTTACCCTCCAGAGCAGCAGTGACACCAAAACTCACGTTTGGGCGGAGATGGATGGACACATCCTCCCTCTTTCCAGGAGAGCAGGAAAAGGAGCCAAGATGATCCGAGGTGTCCATCCCAGGTGAGTCAGGGGGTCTGGCGAGGCCACACTGGTGGGTGCTCAGGGGGCACATGGTGCAGCAGAGGAGAAGCCAGCAGTCCTCCAGGATACCAGCACAGACTCTGCAGCGAGACTTTAATAGACTTATCTTACCACAATAACGTATTTTATTTTTCCAGTGCACATTCATTATTCACACAGTTATTTCCCCCCAGATTATGTATTGCTGCCTGGGCTCTGTTCTCCTGCTTTATTTTCACAATGTCAGCCCTGGTACCTACTTATTTTTACAGCATTGTCACCTGCAAACGGGTTGCTATTTAATCGCCAAAACTAATAATACGGCTCAGTGGAGAAGTCAGAGGTAGGAGGCTCGTTCGCTTCCCAAGTCCCTCATCTGAAAAAGCCCAGCTGTTGGCACTGAAGCATCCTGTGTGCAATGAGTCTGGGGGCTCTCAGACCACCTCCTGCACAGCTCCTCTGCCACAGTGGGTGAGTCTGGCAGCTGCAGCACCCAAAGCTGCAAGATGGGAGTTTGCTGGAGAGAAGGTGAGGAGCACACGTCGAGCCTGCTGCTTCATCCCAGGTTTCAGAGGCACTTTAAAAGGCTCCCAAAACCTGGCTCCTGGTCAGTCACTGGACCAGAGCTTCCCAATGCCACATGGCCCAGCAAAACCAGTTGACTTGTGCTGGGCTACAGAGTCCATGATTATTTCTTAATTGCTCAGACCTGGAATGATCCATGGCACAAAAAAAAAAAAAAGCTGTTTATTAAGCAGGGACATCTGTGAAGCAGGTGAGTGCTGGTGCAGGAGGATGAGCAACATCTGCTTGGAGGCATAGAGCTCAGTCTGCACAGAGCAGCTGCAGGAACTGCAGCTTGGTAAACCAATTTCCAGCATTTCTGGATTTCCAACCTCCTGGCATGCTAAAACAGAGTGCTCCCTTCCCATGGCTTTATGCTGAGCCCACAGTTACCAAGGGCACATGGGCACATGCACACAAAGCTGCCGTGCCACCCCTCTCCTACAGCCACAAACACCACAATATCAAACCACCTAATGCCCCAATGAGCTGTTTTTGAGCTGGATCTTGGCCAGTTTTGGCATTCTGGTGTTTTTGTGGAGGATGGTGATTTAATTTCATTGCTTTCTTTCCCTGGGAGAGGGAGGTAACTTCCCCCTGGAGGAAGCGCGGGCTCGTGTTTGCATGCACACCTTCCCTGTTGGGAAAAGCAGCACAAACAACTTCTCCAAGCTGCTAAGTGCTCTGAAAGAAGAGACTTCTGCTTTTTCCTCTGCAATGGTTTCAAGTGTTTAGATTAGCTGCACACCAGGTTTGATCCTCAGGCAGCAGAAGGGAGCTCAGCACCTTCATCCCAACCTTCTTCATTCACTTAACTTCAGCCTTGCAATCCAGACAGTGAGGAAGGGATGAGGAAAGTGAAGCCTCCAAGCACCCAGGGAGAGAGTTTTCCTTGCAGTTGCTTTGTCAGTCCCTCCACAGGGGCTGAACAGACTATACAAGGTGTCCTTCCAGATGGGTGAGATCACATCAGTTTTCATCCTTCACCTTCCCAGTGGGGTGCCTTGGTACTTTGCAGGATGCTCCAGCTCACACTCTCCTGTCCCTGGGGCTCAGCTGCCCCCAGGTCCTGCTCTGCTCTCAGCCCAGCTCCCAGCTCTCATCCACCACTGGATCTGTTTTCCCTCCCAGCCTTTTACAACTCCTGAGCCACACTTCACCCAGAGCCTGGATGCTCCCCACCCAGGACATGTCCCCTTCCCTGCACTGCTCCCCCCAGCACAGCCCTGGCTTCACTGCACGAAGTTATTCTCCCTGGGAATTCCTCTCCCTCACCTTTAGCCAGAGCATTATTCTGCCCACGTCGCTGCGCTCGCTCCCTGCCTTCAATGAGAGTCATAAATAAGGCAGAAGGCAATGCTAAAAAGGGAGAGAAAACCTCTCTCTTTTATTCTAGTTTGTTGCAGAGTCAAGATGGATCCAGCTGCTCAGGATCCCTTCTCTGGCCCTGGCTGGCTGCTCCCGCCCTCCCTGCAGATGGCAAGTGCCAAAGTGCACCTGAGTGGGGACCCCAGCACATCCCAGGGAGGGGATGGACATGTCCCATTAAGTGGTTTGTGAGCCCTCAAAATAGAGGTGCTCCTGGTCCCCAGAAGCACTGAGCTCTGCACCCCAGAGAGGTTATTTGAGGAAAAAAAAACAAACAAAGAAAAAGAAGAAATGATCCTCCAGCTGAAACCCCTCTGACCCCACAGTGTGAAACCCCGAGGCTGAGGCCACCTCCCCCTGCAGGGCTCACTGTGTCTCCAGTTCCACGAGCAGGTCAGGCTGGGTTTGGTCAGGAGCTGTTCCAGTGACTCCAGAACAGGTCACCGGAGGGGGCTTCTGCTGGGAGGGGTTTTTGGCAGCATCCTGAGGCTCTGAGACCACAGGTACCCTCCCTGGTGGGAGGGATCCTGGGCTGCTGCTGCCAGCCCTCAGCCGTGCCAGGCTGCAGGTGCTGAAACAAACAAAAAAGGGCATTTTGGTTTCCATAAGCCTGGTTTCCTAAGGCAAGAGCTGCATGCAACTGCAGTCCCTGTGCCTCAGACAGCCGGCGCGTCCCCCGTCACTTCATACCTTACCAGGCAATTTGAACCAAATTTGACAGTAATAATAGGAATCTGAAGAGAATTATGTTCCAACAAGCTTGGTGAGGATCCACAGCCTGGCAGAGGAGTGAAAGACCTAATTAACAGCCCCGCTGAGAAAAAGGTCATGTTGGGAGTGTTCCCCTGACTAGACATCAGAGAATCTACAGGCAATTAAGTGCAGTCCCAGGGGAAGCCGTGGCCAGTGTCTGCATGAACCAGCAGGGAAGTCCCCCCCGTAAGGAAACCCCAGCTGGCAGCAGCTCCTCTGGGGTCTGCTGGGGCAAGTTGGGCTGAGAAAGCTTTTCCCCATTTGGGACACCACACCATCCTCTGTGGATTCTCTGGTGTTTACTATATGGTTGTCCTGCTTGGCAGCCTTCTCACCCTGTCACCTCCTGTCCCCTACTCATGGCTGTAGCACAGGAAAGAAGAAGGAACTTCAGCCAGACACAAGGAGCTCATGGGCATAAAATGGCTTGGATAGGAAGGAACCTTAAAGATCCTCTAGTTCCAACCCCCCTGCATGGGCAGGGACACCTCCCACCAGCCCAGGCTGCTCCAAGCCCCATCCAACCTGCCCTTCAACACTGCCAGGGATGGGGCAGCCACAGCTTCCCTGGGCAACCTGGGCCAGTGTCTCACCAGCTAGATCCTTCCCTCCATCCCCACCCTCCACCAGGGCATCCCAGTACCTGCTGCCCTACATTCTCCCAGCTTGTGTGTGCTTGGAGGACTGATGGGTTTGTCCTGCCATCTCCACTTAGCTCTGTGTGGGTGCAGGGATGTGCTGTACATCTCTTTAATCTTAGAACATCACTTGTTACATCCAGAATCCAACTGAATGTTACTACTGCAGCAAAGAAACACCAATTTGAATCCTCAGGAGATTTAACAGAAAGGCTTGTTTCAAACCTAAACTTCAATCTTCCTGACATGTGTTTTTTTTCCTTATAAAAAATTGTCTTAAACAGTAAACGCAAAAGCTCCTGTTTCTGTCAAATTTATAGCAAAGCGGGTCCCCCACAGACCATCAATCCAGGGCTCAGCAGGACCAGGGTGGGATTCAGCATCATCTCCCAGGGGGATTATTTGTTTTTTGGCTGTGCCCACCCAGGCTAAAGGAGGCTGCCCCAGTGCACAGCGGGCTGGTGAGGAGTTAAAAAGCAGTAACAACCAGTAACAAATTGTCCCATCTGCTGCCTCCCTCCTGCAATCTCACCTGCATCAGCTGGAGGGAAAGGCTTTGTTTGCCCCAAGATTAAAGTTCCCTTTCCCTTCATGCCTCTCATCTCAGTCTTTGGAAACAACACTGCTTTGCAGTGCTGCATTTAGGCTCCTTCCCATTTCCTTCTCTCTGATAAGAAATAAGTTGCCAAAGCTGATGGTGGCCCCCAGGCAGCTCCAAAGGTTCCTGTTTGGGACCAAATTCCCCCTTTACTGGTGTGAGGGACAGAGAAGCTGTTGGAATTTTCCTCCAACAGCTGGTTTCTTCTAGAAACACCAGAGAAAGGCTGAAGCCATGCACAGACAGAGGAGAATGTGACATGTTTTGGCTTAAAAAAAGGCTGGAAAATTAAAGCACCCCCAGCCTGCTCTGTATGGCCACTGCCTTGCCAGCCACCCCTGGCTCACCAGCACATCTCCGTGCGTGGCTGAAACCCAGCACTGGAGCTTCCCCTTCTCTGGTACATGCAAAAAAACCCCAAGCCCAAGAGATTTGCAAGGAAAAGGAAATCAAATAAATGAACTCAAGTCCCAGTGCTGGGAGAGAGGCAGGGCCTGTGGAGGCTGGCCCAGCAAAGGAATGAGGGGGAAGAAAATAACAAAATAAAGGCAGAAATAGTCAATGTATGAAGAATTAGTAAAGAGGTAGAATAAAGCTGTTAAAAAAGGAGGGGAAAAAATAAAAATCAACCCTCTCGGGGGGGGGGTAGTAAAAATATTCGAGCAAAAGTAGGCCATTTGCTAAACAATAAAAGGGATGAAGCAGATGATACCTCTAAAATGGCTGAGATGCTGAACTGCTTTTTAAAATCTGCCTTTATCAAGAGAAATGTGGAAAAGTGGTTTGGACAATTAAGAAGTAACAAAGGCCTCATAGAAATAGCTCCAGGGGGGAACAGAAAGACTTGGGGAACGGGAGCGTGGCAGCAGCAGCGCGGCAGAGCGTGTGAAGGGATTAACTGATGGAGGGGCTGACCCTGGGCTGGGGACCAGGGCTGCATCCTGCCCGCTCCTGGCACAGCACCAGGACCTCCTGAACTGGACTCAGAGCTGTGGGAAATACGGGAGAGGGGTGAGAGGAGAGGCTGAGGAAGCTCCCAACAGATTATGGTGCTGCCTCTTCTTTGCCTTTTAATAGCGAAGCCAAATTAGAGCTGGCAAAGCAAATAAACCCTTGCTGGTATCAGGAGGAGATCTCACTTCCTGGGGGGGCAAATGGAGGAATAACAGAATTAAATTAAGCAAGAGGAAGTTAAAATTGAATATCTGAGAGGAACATTGCTTGGAATAATTCTCTGCTCAGCTGGGGATGGGTGTCCTGGAGGGTGATTGCAGATAAGGTCTGATGGCACCTGGATCTCTGGCATCCAGGAGGATTTCAGCCACAGTTGTGGGGGCTGCCCTGATGAGCAGAACAAGCTGCCCAAGGGGGTCTCAGAGCCCACCATGCTGCAGGGAAGGTGATCCACAACAGCCACATGGGGCCAGCCCAAAATCCAGCCTTTTCCCAAACCTGGCCTCTGGGCCCAGCAGCCAGGAGGAAAAAGTGTGAGCGCCCTGCTGCTCCCCTCCCTGCTGCTCCCCTCCCTGCTGCTCCCCTCCCTGCTGCCAGGATGGAGCCCCAGGGGCCAGGACAGGGCTGCCCAGAGCAAACAGCACCCTGTGAGCAGCTCTGGGCTGGAGAACAGATCCAGCAGAGAGGAGGCAGTGGGCGACAAAAGAGGACAGCCTGGGTGGATGTAACTCCAGCCACTCCCTTGGATCACATCCCCAGCTCTGACCCAGGTGGGCTCTGCTCGTCCCTGCCAGCCTCACCCCCCTCCAGCCAGCATCCCTGCTCCTCCCACAGGGAGCAAACCTTGTGTCCCTAACTCTGCTCTCAAGAAACCCATTACAGAGCAGGGAAGCACTTGGCAGCCTGTCTGCACAGGAAGAAAGCAACTAAGGGGGGAAAAATAAAAAGAAAAAAAAAAAGCATGGAAAAATCTCAGAATAAGGCAATTTGGGATGTCAGCACCTCCAAGTTTTCAGAAGCATTTTTAGCATCAAGTTTGGAGCTGAAGGAAACAGCTGTAAGAACCCTGACAGCAGGAGAGACAGGAGGTGGGAACAGACACCCTCATATTTCCTTGGCACTTTCCTTACGCTGCCCTGAGTCACACAATTGGCAGCTCCTCCCCCTCAATCTGAAATGAGAGCGAAGCACCAGCAGCCCCCAAAAAAGCCTGTCCCCTTCACAGCACCAGAAGGTGGACAAAAATAGGTCCCTGTTATTGCACTGCCAAATGTACTCGTCACCACCCAGGAGCCAAAACCCCTGTAGGGGCCCAGGGACCCCTTTTATTGCATGTTCAGCCCAGGAGGGGCTGAACAAAACTGTTGGTCTCCCACCAGATCTGCCACCCACGTGTCCAGTGATCTGTAAGGAGGAAGAGACCATCGACCCAGGAAAGAGCCTGGGGTCTATCAGCTCTAAAAATGCAAAAACTTTAAGGGGAAACTTTCTGTTCTGTCTGGGAAGGTCAGGAACTGGGCTTACATTAGCTCTGGCATGGAGCTGTGAGTCCATCTGTTGTCTGAGTTGGGCCCACCTGCAGCTACATGGTTGATGCAAAGGGACAAAGAAGGCCACCACATGTCCCAGAAAAACTGCTGAGGTGACTGTGCCCATTACACCTTGACACCAGGTGTGCAAGACTAGAAGAAGCAAAGAGGACCCTGAGCTGTCATCTGGGGTTGTGATTCCCTGGATGCAGATGGAACCCTTGGCAAGGAAGAGAGCTGCTGGCCAGGAGCCATGCAAGCACTGACTGGTGTCTGGTACCAAGTGCCATTGCTCCAGGAGCTAAAAATTGTATCCTCAAGTCAAACAGGAGAAATTGGCTAAAAAGCAAAAATTAAGGGACTCAGCATGTAAAATGTTGGCAATGTGAGTGACTGGTCAGAGGACATAACACCAGGGTTGACCTGACAGGTCTTTGTACATCTGGGAGAGAGTCCTGTCTCAGCAAAAGACACAGAGATGCTGAGCTGAAGGGCTGATGTTCAAAGGAGCCAAAGGTGCTTTCTACTGAAGTCTGGGAAGTTGACCACAAAGAGGGCTGGCTCCTGGGCAGGTGGCTGCTGGTAGATGGAAAGATCAGCCTGCTCCATGCACTGGGAAGGGGGAAGGTCTTTGCTACTTCAACCACACCACTCATGTTGTGAAAAAGAGAGTCAGCCAGTCCTTGGTTTGGGTTTTGTTTGAGGAAGAAGGTGCATCACTTCATCCTGGGAAGAAATCTCAGGCATTCACTTGCTAGAATTTCCTTGGAAGATGTAAGAGAGGGTGAGAGACCAAGACAAGAGGTCTCTGTGAGCAGAAGCCATCCAGCTGGAACAGGCTCTCTGCTAAGGAGAGTTTCCTAGTCTGTGCTGTCAGGAGTCATGTTGTAAATGGGCCTTGGATGTACTATCACCTTGTCATACTGTACAAAGAGCTTGGTGGATCAAGTGGAAAAATGATGACCTTTCAGAAGAAATACTATACTGGAGACAGGGGAAAAGAGCAGTTGGTCAGAATGATGGGAATCTGCTGGGTTTTCTCTCAGCTGTGCAAAAAGTGTTGTGTTTTTTTTCTCAAGAAAAGCTGGCTCTGCCAGAGGTTTGGGCAAGAAAGGCACATCCCCTGACACCATGGCACAGGTTTGTGTCAGCAGTCAAACAAGGCCAAGTCTTGATCCATCGCCTCCCTTAGTTCCTCTTTTTGCTCATACTTACTAACCTGGTTCTTCCAGTGCCACTCACTCATCATGGTTATAAGCTTCAGCTCTTTTTCCTCAAACAACAGTGAGAAGCACAACAGTCCAGACCTACAGTCATGGGTTTAACACATTTTGCCTCCCAGGGCTGCAAAGAACATGCAGAGAAATTGTTCTGATGGCTCAGATCAGCGGAGGGGTGGAAAGGGCAGCAGGAAGTATGATGGTGATGGATGGAGAAAGGGTGACTGTGGGGTGGTGAAAGTCCCCTGGAACCTTCCTACCTTCCCTTTATTGGGCCGTCGGGAATGAGGACTTGCAAATTTGTTTTTAATTTGCTTCAGTGCAGCTGAGGAAAGCTGGGACTGGTGCACTGGGATTCCCTCCTGCCTTTGTGTTTTTTTTCCAAGTGAGCTCCATTGGCCTTGCATGAAAAGGACACGCTCAAAGAGTCTGCTTTTGCCTTGGGAAGAAAGCACTCTCATTTATTTTTTTTTAAATAGACCTGGATAGCTTCTGAATTTTGTAGGATGGCCCAGGAGCCCTCAAGAATCAAGGAGAATAAGATAGTGAGGTTGGTGTTAACAGACTGCAAAGTGGGCTGTGAAGAGCCAAAGAGGGTCTTTCCTACCCAGCTGGAGATTCAGCACATTTTGATTTTTTCTCTCATCCTGGCAGGTACTGAAGAGGAATCAGGAAGAAGCTGATTCGTCACCAAGGGAAAATCCTCCTTTCAGTCAGTGCTGAGAACTGGAGTCTGCATAAGAGCCTGGAAGATTAACATGGTGCAGAAGAGCAACCTGAAAATCCCAAGTGGAAGCAGTGCTTCCTCCCTGCATGTGTCATGGCAATTTCCTCCTGGTGCCATCAGACACCAAGTGCAGACACGTGGGACAGACTCATGGCCCCAATCCGATGCATGAAGACTTCCAAGAACTACACAAGGAAGAGGAGCAAATGGAGATGTCAGCCCTGCTTCTAGCACCATTCATCATGTGTCATGTGGCAGAAGATGCCTTCCAGATCACCCTGGCTTGGCAGATGCCGACAGGCTCCTGACATGGCTTCCACCATCCCTTCCACACCATCTGGCACTCACACGCTGGGTCCCAGGAGGCCCTTCCCAACAGCTGCTCTGCTAATAACTCCTTATTAATAGCAGGACTCTGGAAGGGTACCAGTGATGCCCCTCTTGAAGGTGATCCTTTCAGGGATGGATTTGGCTTCGCACATAGCCCAGCTCACCTCCACCGCTGGCACCAATGGCTTGGGCAGCACTGCTTATGCCCCATCCCTGGAAGCGTTCAAGGACAGGTTGGATGGGGCTCTGAGCGACCTGGTCTAGTGGAAGGCATCACTGCCCATGACAGGGGGCTGGAACTAGACGTTCTTTAAGGTCCCTTCCAACCCAAACCAGGCTGGGATTCTATGACTGCGTGGCTGAATGGCTGGTAGTTCATGGCCATGGGCTACGTTACTTCCCAGCCTTTCTGGGCCTCATACATCCTGGCTGCCAACATTCCTGGTTCTCACCCACCCAGGAGCTGCTCCCCGCCCCGAGGCAGGAGCCATGTGGGGTGATGGAGTAAGATTTTTCACTTTGCTCCTATTTGTAGTTAAAGAGAAGCAGTAATTAATTCTAAATCTGCCTGAAAGAGCCTTATGTGGTAAGACGCCGATAAGACGACTTTATTGGGCTTAGCATTTAGGAAGTTGTGTGTGTGTAAATGGGTGAGGCTATCACCAAGGCTCATTTTCTCTCTCTCTTTTAGAGCAGGGAACTGTCTGGCTCCCCTTCTGCTCTCCTGCTCCTTTATGCACCCCAGCCTCTTCCCCAGCCACAAGCACCAAAGTTCCCTGCTCTGCAGCAGGGGATCATTGCTCCACACAGGACGAGCACCTTGTTTGGTTGAGCCCCCCTTGCCCCACAGCCCCAGGGTCTCCCCACGGTTCAAAGGTTTCTCCACTCTGTCCTTGAGCTTCAGGGAGTTGTTTTTTGCTCTTGCTGGGGCCTCAGGCCGGGTGAATCAGGGTTGGTCCCCAGGCACACTTGGAGCTGAGGCGCTGCCCTGCAGCAATTTGGGGTGAACTGGGTGTGCAAACCTCCCAGTGACTTGCAGGGCACGTGCTCATCACACCCCAAAACCACCCCACGCTGCTTCCCAGGTAGCACCCAATAGTCCTGGGGAAAAGACATTCCTATTCTCACTGCTCCCGAAGCAAACGGGCTTGCTCCCCATGGCACCAGCAGCCCTCTCTCTCTGACCACCTGGGTCAAAGGGTTTGGGGACAGGATTTCACCTGGCTCAAGGTTCGCTTATTTTCCTTCATGTGAGTCACCAAAAAGCCACCAGCCAGCAGTGCCATCCCCAGCCCAGCTCTCCACATCTGAGCCACCCCAGCCAGCTCTTATGCAAAACAGCCCATTCCACAGCAAGATTTCTCACCCTGATCCCTTCATTTACTTACAGGGCTATCAAATGACTTCCCAGGAGCTCATCTCTCTCAGGAAGTGCTCTTGTCAAAATCAGCTTAGCTGGGAAGAGATCCATCATCAGGAGCAGGGAGCTGGCTCCGGGAGGACAAACATCCGTGGTACTCGGGCCGTGTGAGATCTAGCAAATTTCATGAAGGTCAGTTATCAGATGAGAGGAGAAATTTCATCAAAATGCCCCTGATTTTTGGAAATGTCTGATTGAGCACAAGGCTTGATGGGGGCTGTAACGGGCTCCCTTCTGTCTGTTGCTGTCTGGAATGAATTTGTGCTCTCTGAACAGGAACACGAGCAGGGTTTGGAGCCGCAGCCAGGCATTGTTTTATGGGCTTCAGGTTTGTTTCTTCTCAGCTCCTTCATGAGGGGACAGCAGCAATGATCTGCAGTTAACCAGCAACGGTTAAATCGGCACAAACACTTGTGTCAATGGGAGAGTCACTCCAGCACTAAATGGCATTAACTGGTGCATGCCCAGTAAAGGGACAATCAGGGGAGTTCAGCTTGGGCAAGCAGGTCTGGCTGGAGACACCCAGAAACGGGTCTGGAAGGAGCTCAACTGTTTCATTCTGATGTTTTCAAAAGAAGATATTTCACTTCAGAATACTCTTTGGATAATTTTTAAGTAAAATGTTTTGACTTCTTTTTAATGGATTTAAAAAAAAACATTAAAATGGTCTGATTTAAAAGGAAAAAAGGCTGATAGGCCCTAAAATTATGTTTTTGAGTTGGGGGGGAAGAGGGTGTGTGGGGCCTGTTAAAAAACCTCACGGACAGCAGCCTCTGGGGCAGCAGTCAGATGTCACCTGGACCTGTGAGATGCCACCAGGGAAGTCACACAGGAGAAACCACACTTGGGTGCAACATCCCAAGGAGGAGCATCTCCATCAGCTGGTCCTACCTTGGGTGAACTTCTAATGGACAGGAGCACACAAAGCCTTTCCAGTGCTCTAGAAGGCACCTGGAGGTCCTTCCCAGCTTCCTTCAGTTGCTGTACCAGGATCACAGTCCTGCTGCCAGGGGGGCTTGGAGGGTCTGTCCCCCTTCCACAAGCAGAGCACAGTGCCAGGGACAGCAGGGGCTTGGTAACGAAACACAAAGCAGAGGGGTGATGAGGCACAGCAAGGAGCCCTTCACACCTGCCCTAAACAATATCTGACAGCCGAGGAGGAATTTGGATTATTTCCGTTTGGTTTTAGCATTATTCCTATTCCATTTAGCTAAATAAACAGAGGCTGGATTTAAACTAATTTAATCATGTGCATGCAGCCAACTTGCACAGCCTAAAGCAAATACTAATTTTTATTGAACTGGTGTGGTTTGAGTTTAGAGGAAGAATCTGCTAAAAATTTCAGAGGGTTTCCCACCCTTTCCAAAAGGCCAGTAACTAACTGCTTCTTGTGGGGAAATGAGAGGAAGTACCAAAAAAAGAGAAAAAACCCAAAAAGGCCAGTTTTCAATGAGACACCTGGATTTACAGTGAAGTTTCAGTTGTGCTGGGCTGGCTTTAGAGCCACTAGATGTGCTGGATTTGTCTGCACGTGGGATTTAACAGGATCTTTCCAAAAAGGTTCAAAGAACAAGAGCAGATCATTACTAAAAGGGCAATGATGCAAAAACAGGTATTAACGACAGTGTAGATTCCTCCCCTGCCCTGTCTCCCCCTCCCACTGTAGCAGCGCAGGGGCAGAGCCAGCAGGCAGCGCATCCCGGCGGGGCTCGGGAAGGCAGAGATCCCCTGGCAGCAGGTGACACCTTCATGGATTTTCCCTCTGGAAGGTGCTGAGATGACTCAGCGGTGAGTTTCATCAGTTTATAACTAAGCTTAATCCAGCTGGAATAGGACACCCAGTACTCCCAGTCATGGCCTGCCCAGTGTCCTCCTCCTCCACAGGGTGGGGACACCAGCTCTGTCCCTGCACCAGGAGGGTGTGAAGGACCTGCCTTTGCCATCTGCCATTTGCAGGAGTAACCTAACTTCTGTATTTCTGGCAATTCCCCTCTCCCCCCACCATGGGCACCCAAGTGCAGGGACGTGGCAGGCAGGGTTTCCCCCTAGCAGGGACACAAGCAGCTGGACGTGGTCCTGGGCCGTGGTGCAGCCGGCGGGAGCTGGATTCCTTGCCATGCTGTTACTCACGTTTGTTTACTGCAGGAAATTCATCTTTTCAGCTCATGCTGGGGATTAATTAATGGTTATGGCTTCTGTGACCCTGTGATTAACTCATTTTCACATAATTGCTTGAAGACAAAACGATGTATTAGCAGCTCTTCTCCGTCCCCATCCCTGCTTGCCGTGCCCTCCGGAGGGATCCAGCAGTCAATAACAACTTGGTTTTTTCCTTCCTCTTTTTTTTTTTTTTGCCTTTCCCTGCTTTGCCTGTTCCTCTCCCAGGCCCAGGCCTGTGGCCCCATCCAACCTCAGAAATTGCTTTTCACCACAGAAAGAGAAGCTGAAACTTGCTTCAGTGGCTGGAGAGAGAAGCAGGGCTCCTGGGATGGGGGCTGCGGGGCTGGCAGCGCCGAGACGGGAAATGGGGCTTTGGGGATTACGGTGCTAAATCCAGGCTTTCCTGCACAAAAAGTTGGCAGACTGCAGAAAAGGATCCTCAAAGTGAAAAGCTGCCTTGGGGTCTGCCTCCAAGCAGGAAAACCAGATTAAATGTGGTAGATGGAAAGACTTCCTTCCTTCCTGGGATGGAAGGGAGGAGTGCTGGGAAGGTGGCTTCTGTCCACATGCTGCCCACCCTGTGCAGGCCCAGCAGGAATCAGAGTGAAGTGTAAATCAAGCAATTATTTCCTTAATTTCTTTCAGGCTTCACATTTTTCAAGTTGCCAGAGGGCTCTTTGGGGTTTGTTTTGCCTTTTCTTTCCCCCTTCTTTTTCATCTTTTTCTTCCTACCCCTCTTTACTGGTTCTAATTGTGTCATTAGTAATTAATTACTTTGGAGGGAGACATTTTCATTTTAATTAAAGGAAGAAAAGAGGAAAGCTGCAGCAAAGTGCAGGCATCATTCCACCTCTTGGCACATATGGCATTGTCCTGAAGCAGTTTCTCTCTCTTCCAGCAATTGGGGAAGGGGCTGGGACCAGCCCAGGGACATTTTCTGAGCTGGTGCACCCCAGTTTGGAGGGCTTATCCTCCCACCTTGTCCATGGCAGGGCATTCTTCTGTGCCTTCGTCAAAGTGAGCCAGGGAGTCAATTTTAATTCCAAGAAAGACACGCTCCAAGTGCAAATTCACATGGAAAAGACAAGCTGGATGGTGCAAAACCCACCCTGGATGTGGATCTTCTCCCAGTGGTTGGTAAAAAGGGGTTTTGGAGGAACCTGTGGGAAGCAAAGGCACCAGGAAGGAGAAAAAAAGGAATGAAGCCAGACATCTGCAGATGCAGTTCTGCAAAAGATACAGCAAAACACAGTGGGAAAGGAGGGATAATTGGCCCTGAATTAGTGGCTGATGTTCAGGCAACAGCTCTTGAGGCTCCTGCACACAGCTGGGAGCAAACACCTGCCCAGCAGTCAGAGGAATTAAGGGGAAAAAAATATACCCCACTCCCCCCAAAGCTAATACAAACGTCAAGGGGACAGAAAGGAATGAGCACAAAAATGCACAGGATGTTTTCTGAGGCCATTAGCTGAGATTCTTCAGCTGTGGGCTCAGACCCAGCCATCTCCTTGGAAAAAGCTCTGCAGAACGGAAATTAGAGCCAAGGGAAGCAAAACCAGCCACAGCCCATGGGGAACAGAGCATGTTTCGGCAGGGAGAGAAAGTCAGAGATGATCCTGACACCCAGCAGGGAGGCTGGTCAGCCCCAGATGTGTTCCCAGTCCTGCAGAGGGTTGTTAGAGCACTCCTGTTAGGTGAGGATTCAATATTCAAAGGGGGAAATACACTGTGAAACACCCTGGGAGCAGGGCAGCCTGTGCTGGGGGTCAGCTTATGTCAGGGAAGAAAATCTGGGACCTTGAGAGATCCTGGGTCTTTCTGAGCTCTGGCAGTTTTCTAAACTAAGAAACTGACAGTTTTCTCCATTTTCCTCAACGCTAGGATGGGGCATCCTGCCAAGGTCTCCCTTCTTCTCTTTGGTCACAGTCCAACAGAGCAATGACATGGAAAATATGATAAGAAATCTGAGATGTGATTCAAGGCAAGCCAGGAGACATATCATCATTATCCACCCAATGCAATGCGAAGAGATGATGGAGAGGATGCACAGGCCACTGCATCTAACCCCAGCCACACCACATGCCCTCTTGAAAGGTCGCTGCTTCCAGGGGACAAAGGACCAA
Source organism: Apus apus (assembly GCF_020740795.1). NCBI lineage: Eukaryota > Metazoa > Chordata > Aves > Apodiformes > Apodidae > Apus > Apus apus. Next base: position 1,173,582 of record NC_067299.1, on the reverse strand, counting down.
CCCCTCCAGTCTGACCACAGGTGACAGTCACTGTCTCCCGTACTACAGCACCTCATGTTTGAGGCAAATGGATCTTCCTCTGGCTCAAGGAGACCACATCTTGCCCCTGCTCCTCCCCTTCACTCCCCTCTTCCCTTTTTTTGCCCTGTTTTTATTTTTGAAACTCTCAGAAAACCTCACATTAACTGCAGCTTGAAGAAAGTAATCAAGCTATTTTCTAGGAAGAGAACTAATTTAATGCATGAATGACTTTAGCTCAAAAGAAGAAATAAGGACACTCAGGCATCCTAAGGGAGCAGAATAATAGGGTAATTTGCACAAGATGAGGAGAAAGGGGGAAAAAATGGCCACTACTTCTTTTGCATAATCTTCTTTATAAATCATCTTCTTTCCCCTGCTTGCTGGTCACCATCCCTGAGTCTCCAGCCATCCAAGGGCCAGGAAAGGCCCCGCACTTCGGCGCTTCCATGGGGCGAGAGCTGCGTTCAGCTCAGAGGGGTTGCTGCTGCAGGCAGCAGGAGCAGCAGCAGGTTCTGTGCATTTTCAGAGTGCAAGGAAGGCTTGAAATGCCCTCAGCCTGTGCTGGGGGCAAGGAGGCAGTGAAATTTCTAGTGCTCAAGAGCAATGTCACTATTTCCAAACGCATGAAGGGAGGAAAGGGAAGGGAAGGCAGGAAAGGCGGGGAGACGCCCCTCAAAATGTTTCCTTCTGGCAGCCAAACTCCAGTATTTAGAGCTGCCTGATGGTGTGGAATAAAAGAAATGTCAGCATGGATATCATTTGGAGGTGAAAAATTGAAGCTTTCCCTGCCAAATGTGCAGAAACAAGGATGTTTTCACTTTACCAAAAGGCTCAGTGACATTTTTCCCTTCCCTTTGCCCTCCCAACCAACATCTGATTGAAGGTACCACTTTCTTGTGGGAAGTTTCCACTGAGAAAGCTGCCTTCCCTGTCAACAAACTTCCCACTGAGGATTTACACGCAGTGTGTGAATCCACAGGGATGGGCAACTGCTGGGAATAATGAAGTCAGCAGAGCAGAGGGATGTGTAGTCACAAACTTGTGTCCCTGGGCTGGACAACGAGCTGGGGAAGAGACAGGCCCCTCCAGCCCTGCTGGCACCAGAGAGCCTGGCACAGCACCCGGCAGCACGCGGAGCAGCCTCGGGATGCATGGCTGAAAGGCACGCTCTCCTGGCCGCAGGAAATTATTCACTTAAATCTTGGAAACAGCAAGTTCTGCCATGAAAGCAGATGATTTTTCCTCGCTTTTTGTCCTGGATCAGCTCCCTTCCCAGAGCAGGTTCCCTCCCTGCTCCTGCTGAGGGTGAGGGAATTGCAGAGCAGCTGCTGTAACTCTGTGCAGGCAGCACGGGATCAGCTGCGGCCAGGAGGAGCCTGTTCACCCTGCTGCCCCTTTTGTTCTGTCCCCAGCAAGTGGGATCCAGGCACACACTCTCTGTAGCCACCTACCTTCCTGCATCCCTGCCTGGCTCCAGCTGCACTGCACCGAGAGGGAAAAAATATAAGTAGGTCAGAGCCCCATTTGTCAGTTATTTCGTGGCGGGTGGAGTGACTGGAACCGGCAGCTTAATGGATGGATCTCACTTGTGAAATTACCCAGCACAAAAACATGTGTACCTGCAGGGCACAGAGGCTTGGTCACACTGGGAGGAAAGGAGATTTGATCCCATCAGAATGGAAGAAGAAAGCCTGTTCCTCTCCTCCTCCCTCCCTTCTCCTCCTCTCCATGGCCAGGGCCAGGCGCTGGCCCTGGGAAGTTTGCTGCCTGCATCCCTCCTCCTGTGCCATATGGAAGTAAGAGACCAGCCAGGCTCACCCAGGAATGGATTGAGCCTTTTATTATGCTGGGCTGGATTTATGTTCCCTCTAGATCCAGCCCACATCTACTCAGACAAAGAAAACGTGTGGGGGGGTGAGAGTTCATTAGCTAATTTCTTACCCCTTTTAACAGCTGAAAACACATATGGAGGAGCAGCTTTACTCTCTGCAGAAAGTCTTAATAAATCATGTTTCATCACGCCCCAGCCTTACAGACTTCTCCCTGCTCTTGGCAAAGGCTCCTGAGGCAGCATGTGGCACATGGGCTTGTTGTGATGCTAAAGAGAAGCCAGCCTATTGGAGAGGTTTTCCCACCCTGGCAGTCCCCAGGGAGTTCCAGCTCAGGGGACTGCCAGGGTGGGAAAACCTCTTCCATGGCACCAAGAGAGATGCTCCTTTTACAGAGAAGCAGGTGGGTATTGAGGAGTGATCTTTGGGTGGGCTTGGAAAGACCCCACGGATGGGAAATAAGAATGCCGGGAAAGAATTGTAGCATCTTCTTAGTAAAGGCTTTCTAAGCCTCTAATTAAAATTTGCCTAATGACCTGGCTGCTTCATCATTTTCACTATCAGAGACGTTAATTTAAAGTGACGGGTACTTAGGCAAAGTGAAAATTAATTTACCCTTTAAAGAAAATTAAAGGGGCAGAGCATAGATTCAGCTGTGCCCCCACCCACCATGGGAGGAGCTCAGTCCCTGCACCTCAGTGGGACACGTCTGGGGGAAGAGGAGGAGGAATAAGACACACAGAGCAGATGTTTCTTACCCTTACTCCCTGCTGGAAAGACAGGATTGTACTTCTATGGCTACAGAGGGTCCACTCCACCTTGTTGGCTCTGGCGATGCTTGGGTAGGGTTGTCCCAGTGTTGCCAGTGAATGACATGCACTGCAAAATGCACAGAAACCAGGGATCAAGTCTGGGTTTTCCTTGGGGTGCGCCTGGGGAAAAGATCCACAGTTCTTACTCCAAACCCTATTCTCTATCTTTTCACCACAAATAGAACATCTGAGGTTCTTCAGCTGATGTCCTGTCCCATCCCTGAAGCCATCTGCCCTTCTCTGCCCCATGCCACCCTGTTCATTTTCAACAAGTCCACCTTAAACGCTCAAACATGTCTCAGCAAATTCACCTCCATTTCCCCAGGTCACCCAAAAGTGGAAGGAGGAGAGCATCCAGAAGACAATGTGTGTCAGTCTTCCAGCAGTCTCCATTTACCATCCACAGCAGCTCCTGGGTGTTCCCTGAGGACATGGATCTGTCCCTGTCTGTCCCCTGGCAGCACCAGCCCTGCCCACACTCCCACCTGAGCAGTGAAGCTCTGCAGATATTGTGCCCTGCTGTGTCTCAGCCCAGGGGACAGCAGTGGGGTCCTTCCCTGGCCACCTCCTGCAGCCACACCAGGGGAAATCCCAGCTGCAGGATCCCACCCCAGCTTTAGTGTTCAGTGCCAGCAGCCCACACCTCATCATTCATGCCAAATTGATTCTCAATTCCAGCCCTGTAGGTTATTTAATTGGGCAGATATCCCTTCAATTTTCTCCTCCAGCGATATTATTGATGCCTGAAGTCCATGCATTTCTTTGCACAAGGCTTCAAAAGGAGCCTGTTAACAATTATAACAATACTCAAACCCTTTTCTTTTGATTGTACTTTGTAGTCCCAAATCTCAAACAATCCATTAAGCCTAACTTGGAGGCATTAACTGTCCCAGGTTCAGTTCAGAGAGAGCCTGCTCTGCCCCTCAGGCTGGAATTACTCTTCCCTCTGTTTCCCTCCCCCAGGTGCTTTGGAGTTGACAGCCAGCCTGGAGGACTATGCCCTTGTGCACATCTTCCAGCAGGACCTCACAGCACAGTGCCACCAGGGTCAGTTGGTGGCCCTGGTCCCCAGGTCACCTAAATTACACCCACAACACTGAGAGCGAGCAGGGACTGTGTGGGAAGGAGACCAAAACCTTCCTCCCTGGGCAGAGATGGCTCCTGGGGAAGAGGGTTACCAGGAGAAGCTCCTGCTACTGGAGCAACTCTGCTATCCCCCACCTTCCTCCAGAACTTCCTCCTAGTTTGGTTCCAGCTTCATTTGCACGAGATGGTCACACAAAGAAAAACAAGCCCTCTTTACCCAGCGAGTCCCCAGAGCTGTGGAGGTTCCTCTCCTGGCACTGGGAGCACCCAGGTGCTTCCTGAGAGGCTAAAGCTGCCCAGAGCAAAAGTGTGGTGAATCACAGCATAGAATGGTTTCACACTCAAGAATTTCTTCCTATGTCTAACCTAAATCTCCCCTTTTCCACTTCAGAGTCATCATCCCTTGTCCTCTCACTAAGAAGTCCCTTCCCAGTGTTCCTGGAGCCCCTTCAGGCACTGGGAGGCATCACTTTGATGTCCTTGTTTCACCCTTCTAACATCCAGTGTCATACAGGGGAGGAAACATTTTATTTCAAGCTTTATTCTTTTCTCTTAATTTTTGATGAATGTAGTCTCTACCCTTATACTATCTGAAAATTAGTATTTTACTATGGTATAAAAGCTGAAATTACAAAAATTAAAGACATTTAAATCTTATACTGAGTATTTGATTCATGGAGCAGAACAGCCAGCACCAGAGGGGTGATTCCCTTCTCACTCCTCTCCTCAGAGATGAAGCTGAGGAGGAGGCAGGTTGGAGGGGAGGGGATGAAGAGTCAAGGGCTGGGCTGGTTTCAGCTGCCTCTGGCAGCCCCTCTGCCTCAGAAGCCCCAGCAGCAGACCCAGCTCCACTGCTGGAAATGGCCCCATGCCACCTCCAGTCCTGCCACATCCCAATCTTCCTTGGGGTACTCACAAGTCACCATCTTCCCAGCAGGTTCCCAAATCCTGACCATTTTGCCTTAAGTTCAGCTAATAGTCCCTGCAAATGCTTTTGAAACCACACTGATGGCCATGGGGTTGGACAGTAGGTTAGGACTCAGGCTTGTTCTTAGCCATGAACCCAGGACAACCCACTTCTTCCCTGTGAACTTCCACTTTTCTCCCCATCCAGTCCTGTTTCACAGCCTGAACTCCCCAGAGCAGTGCTGGCCTTTCCCAGAGCCAAAGGGCAGCACAAACCCCAGCACACAGACCCACCAGAGGCCAACACCTCAACCTAGCAAGTGGGTGCCCATGGCTGGGCAGGCTGAGAAATCCCATTTGCAGGAGGCAAAACAGCTCTAAGTGACAGGAATCCAGCTTCCTTGGGCAGAAAGAGAGAAAAGGGAACAAGGATAGAAAAAAAATCTCTTTCTGGGGAAATTAAATTGGACTTCAAATTTACAGGGTCTTCATTTTATTCTGGTGATAATGAATTAAGCTCTTGCTGGCAGTTATATTGCTGCAGAAATGAGTACCGGTTAAAAGCACTTCTGGAAACTATGACTTTCATTTTAGAGCTGCCACAATTTACATTTAATCCACTCATTAATTCATTTATTTATGCTGCTCAGGCACACACCTCACATCTCTCCTTTCTCAGGATTCACCCAAACACTGTGTTTAACCCAAAACCAGTTCCCATGCAGACCTAAGGGCTGGGACAGGGCTCATTTCCCTGGAATGTTTTGCTCAGCACCAGGCAGGGCCCAACAGGAGCTCTGGCTTGGAAGTGCTCGACAAAACCTCCCTCCTTCCCAGGACCAAAGACACACACAAATAGAAAGGATGCACCATGGGCTCACACATGGACCAAGACCGAGCATTCACAGAGCACTCTGGACTAGAGGAACCAGACACGGGTTTCCAGTAACTGTAAAAACTGGCAACTAAAATCCCATGGCCCCATGGAGCACCCACTGGCAGCACCCACTGGCAGCACCCACACTGCCACCCCAGCAAGGGCTGCTCTCCCCAGTTCTGTTCTCTGGTGGCCTTGCAAGGACAGAGTGTTGAACAGGAGCCAAGACCTGGAAGTGAACAGCCCATTCCCCTGATTAACCAAAGACACAAAACACCGTGGCTTGCACTCATTTTACCTCTACCAGATGCCCCTGGCATGCACGGGAATCCAGCCCCCACCTCCCTTCCCACAGCTCCTCTACTGGTGCTTCAATTCTTCGTGCATCCCAGCTCCTCCAAAAGGATAAAGGCTTCTGCTCCACAGCACACATGCACAGAGGGTTTAGCAGGGTCAGACTTTCAAAAACCAAACGTGACTCTTCTATCACCAAAAGATCACACCACCTTCCCTTGGGCAGGCTCAGGAGGGTGACCTGAACTGCAGCGGTGCCTTGCAGGGACCTGCTGCCAGCCCGGGCGTGCAGGGCCAGGCTGCCCCGTGTGGCCATCACCCCCAGCTCACTGGAGAGGCAGGGAGCAGCAGCGAGGTCAGAGCCCGGTGGGGACACTGCCACCTGCCCGCACCGTGTCCCTGCTCACTGCCCGTGGCACCTCTGGGGCTCTGCAGCTTGGCCTTGAATGTTGAACCCAGAGCTCCAGGAGGTTCAAGCCCAGCCGGTGCTGCAGGCTGGGAGCAGGACCTGGCAGCACACCCGGTGTCTGCTCCTTGGCCCGTGTGTCCACACAGGCACCAGCTCCATGAGAGGCCACGGAGCCTCCCTGCTCCCACCAGCAACAGGATCCCAAACATCCTTGTAATTTCTGCAGCAGCTTTCATTACTTCCCTTCTCCAAAGACTTGTTCAATAAATTACCAGCTTATGAATTCCAAAGTGCTCTGCACAGCCCTGAACAAAAGGGAAGGGAACAAAACACTGCCCAGCTCAGCTCTAATGGCAGAGCTTTTCATCCTGGAACTAAAGGCACTCCTGGAACACTGTCCCCTCTCCTCACACGGATACACTGCTTTCAGAAGCCAGAGGACAGCAACACCCTCACTGTTACTGTACTGCCCAGAAGCACCAACTAAGCTCAGGGCATGGAGACCTCATTACTCAAAGTGCTGCCAAGACATTGCACAAAGATCTTCCTTGAAGAGCTGAGCCACCCAAGAGGATGGGAGGTGGAGGGAAGGTCTTAGGAAAAGGCTAAGCAGGGAGAAAAGCCCTACTTCCTAGCACTTTGGTCTAGTAACAAACACTGGCTTTGCCCACTCCTGCAGGCTGGATTTCCTTTAGCAGCATTATCCCTGTCCATGGGACACACCATCCCTCAGGTAACTGTGAGGGTGGAGAGCATTCCTTGGATCAGCCCCCACATAGCAAAAGGTTTGTGCTCCCCAAAGCTGTGTCCCTTAGAGCAATCCTTAAATCCTGAGAACTGCAAAAAGTGGTGGGAGAGACAAGAAGAAGAAACAAGGACTGATGCATCCAGCAGAACATGTTAAATCAGAGATGAACAGCAGGGGAGTGGGAAAGCTGCTGGCTGGGTGAGATGGGTGGTGGAAGGGACTTGCTGGAGATGAGATGGAACTTTGGCCAGAGCTGTGCTCCATCTCTACCTCCATTTCCCACCAAGCTCAGAGGCAGCTCCGGGCATGTCAAGCCAGGCTCAGGCACAGCAACGTGGGCAGGCAGGAGGCTCCACGGATGGTATTGATGCTGGCCACTCATGAGCACTGCCCTCCTGCACAGCAGCCAGAAGCAGGGAGGGAAGGTGGACAAGCTGCTGACAAAGCCCCTGCCGTGCTGCCTCTGGGGCCTTTCCACTCTACTGGGCAGCAAACAGGGGGAACAAAAAAGAAAAAAAAAAAACCAAAGAAATCAATAACCACCACCCATTGTGGCTCCATCTGCCATTGATTTATGGCCTTGCTGAAAAGCCTTGATGCCCACAATTACTGGGCAGTCAGCTCCTATTTGCCATGATTTCCTCACCCCTCCTTTCCACCCACCTCCCCATCAGAACCCAGCCTGCAACGAGCTGCCACAGGGCTCATGCAGCTGTCAAGGAGGTCAGTCTGGGTCCCAGCTGGATCCAGCCCCATGGTGGGACACTGATTGTCAGGCTCAGGTCTGATCCCCCAAGGGCCTGGGATGGCAGCTGGAGAGCAGAAGTGGGAGCAGAGACTTGGGCATTTCAGACAGGGAGCAGAAAGGGGGAAAAGAGCAGTCAGGTGGACCACAAGTAAAGCCAACCAGAAAATTACATTTTGCCCTGAGCTGCTGAAAATTCAGTTTTATCTCATAAGAAACCAAAAGCTGAGCACAAGAAGATTTCCTTTCTAGCCTTCTTGACAACCTTTCCAGCTTGATTTTTCTCTTTTGGCCATTCCTGTCATACGTCACACTGACCCAGGAGGTCAGACTGATCCAGGCAACCAAGCCTTGTGAGAGCAGGAGCCTGCTGGATGAGTTCCCCGAGATACACGTTTCATTATACCAGTGTTCGCTCAGGGGTGGAAAAAAAAAAGGCTGTGTCAGAAAATAATCAAGTGTCCTAAGAGTCAGCAGCCTGGTGCCTCCATCTGCACAGTCCAGCCCAGCCACCACCACCACCCCATACTGACCCAGGAGCACCTCTGTTGGATTAAAGAGCACTGCCTAATTCCTGCCCCCTGCCCAGGCTGTGCCTGCTGTCCTCCTGCCCCTGCAGCTGCCTCATGGTCTGGCTGAGATAAACAGCCCTGGAAATGGAGGAATTACCCTGCAGGGCTTGGATGGGAAGATGTGGGGCAGCTCAGGGCAGGTCCTAAGGCCCAACCCCTTTAACTCTTGGCTGCTCCCATGCAATGACACTGGGTTGCAGCATAACACAAGCTGTGATGCTCTTCTCCAAAGACCCACTGGAGACCAATGCTATGGAGGAGACACATGTAGGGCACAAGTGAATAAACCCAAAGGGGTGAGAGGAAGGAAAAGGTGGTTTTGAACACTCAGGTTGGGACAATCCTCTTTATAGCAACTGGTGGGAATATGGGGACCAAGCTGCAACCCTCTTCATGTAGCAAGTCCTCCCTTTGGGAGATGAAGCAGCAGTTCCTGCTGGGGCACTTCAACCATTTACCCTGTGGAAACAACTATAGTGGCTCTGGTCTCCAGAGGAGTCTGGAGAGCAAATGCTGCTTGCAGCCATAGAGCAGACAAAGCTGCATGTGAGAGCTGGCCAGTTCATCTTCACCTGAACCCATGAAGCAATTATTAGACTTGGTTCTGGTGAGAAAGGGAGCTATTATGGGGGCTGATTGAAGAAGTGAGCCCTGAATTGAATATTTTGACCTAAATCAACTTGTGATTAAGTGAATGAATGAAAATAAGCCTGTAAGTGAGGATCTTGATTTCAAGCAGAGTGGATATTGAGAGACAAACGGAACTGGTTAGTGAAGTCAGCTGGAGAGAGGTCATGGACACAAACACGCAGGATGTCTGGAATTGCATCAAGCAAAAAGGTGTTAGAGCTGCAAGAAATCCTGAGCAGGAGGAAGAGACACTAAAAATAAAAACTTGCAAGGTAATTAGCTGAGCAGGTACTTGAGGAAAGGTGTTAGGAAGAAGCAGGGACCCTGCACAGATTGGAAGACAGGAGTCCTTGGAATGGAGGTCACGGAGGCCACCAAGTTCTCAGCAAAATGGAAATTACATCAAGTCAGAGTTAGACCTTGCAAAAAAGGTATTGAAACAATGGGTAGTTATAGAGCCTCCAAACTTTTCTGGCTTAAAGGGAGAAAAAACAAGGGCTGTTATGTGAGGAGAAGAGGAAAAAGATTAAAGGGTAACTCAGGGCACATCCCAGCACTACTTGACCTCAGTTCTCAACCAGTGTGAGGCTGCCCATGGAGGTAAGAGGCATATAAGTCAGTGGAACTGAAAGGCAGCAGACAGGACTGAGCAGTTCCTGGGAGAGGTGAAGAACAGGCTCAAGGGAGAGCATTTCTGCTGGCAAATATTTTTATTACATCAAGATAAAGTATTATTGGCTTGGCATACAGCACATGTGGGGGCTGGATTTAAATAGGAGACACAAGCCCATTAATTTGGTCTCGCAGAGCGTGAGGCTCCACTGCAGCCAGCCAGGAAGGCTAATTGGAACCAAGTAAACAACATCAGGAGGGCTTAGCAAGGGGAGACCAGGGCAGACTAAGGGGATTACTGCAACCCCTTGGTCTGCAGGATCAACTGTTCTCATCCACCTGAGAAGAACCAAAGCACCTGGAGACAAAGAGTACAGGAACACACAGAAGAAACATTGCATGGGCTGGGACAGAGAAAAGACAGGGAGGCATTAACAACCGTGCAGAGAAGATGAGAGAATTCATCAGCCTGACTCTGCATCTCAAAGGTGGCTTCAGAACATCTGCAGGTGAGAACCACCATCTGACCACAGCAGCACTAGAGGACCACTGCCTCCATGTAGGAATCCTTTTATTTGATCATCAGAATAAAATTCTCTTAATCTGCCTAAGGCACATAGTGAGACCAAGGCTGCTGAGCACTTTGAACAGAGCCCTTCTTCCCCAGGGGAGAATTCAGATGAGATTCGTTGCAAAACAGGAAGATGGGCTATTGCACTGCAGGACTAGGAGTGGAAGGGAATTGTAGCATAACTGCTTGAGGTGTAAGGCCAAGTACTTGCATCAAAATTACTTTTCTCTGCATTTTTGCCAGCCCCTCAGAAAGAGGGCCAGGTTGATGGAAGGAGGATTAGGAGACAACTCTGCCACATGGCTGTGAATGAGCCTCATGACACTGAGGGGAGAAGCACATCCCACCTGTAGGGAAAGGAATAACCCTGATGTGGGCAGGAGACAACACCTGGGATCTGGCCACCTACGTTCAGGAGAGAGGGAGCCCATGTGAGCAAAACAAAAGCCAAGAGTGAATATCACTGTCAGTTATAAACACAGCAGGGTCTAAATACACAGAAGGGAGAAAAGCTTTTGAAGCCAGAAGACAGTGTTGGCACGAGGAGAAATGGGCAGAAAATGGCTGTGAATAATTGTAGAAGATGTCCAATTACTCCTGTGATCCAGAACTGGCTATGCAATCTGAGAGGCTTTGCCTGAGGAGCCAGCCCATGAAGGGGGCTGGGAGATACTGTGTCTGTGGTAGAAAAGGACTGAAATAGATGTCCCAAGCTCCTCTCCAGCCCCACTGCCCAGGAGTTGTTACCTACAGAAGGTTATTGAACAAGGATGGGTTCATTCCCTGTGCCAGGAGTATTCAAGTTCCTCCTATCTCTCCTGCATCTTGCCACCCATCCCATCCCACAGAGCCATACTGCCAACATTTCTTCACCAACATGGATTCTGTGGTCTCAGAATAGCTGTCTTCAGAGCAGCCAAAGCACCCAGAAGTGCTGAGCAATGCTGGCTGGTGCTCCATGCCCAGGGTGGTGGAGGCTGCCAAGGAGCACATCCACACCGATACAGCACTTGAGGAACAGGGGCAGCCTACAAGACTTCAGCCAAATCATGGGGGGTTCTCTCCCATGCTGACCTGTGCTCACTGTGCATCCACTGGCCAGAGCAGGGGACACTGAGTGCCAGGCAGGCCAGTCATTGTGGATGAGACTCAGACTGGCACCAGGGGACACGGACACCTGAGCAGTTGAGTGAAGAGGTGCCTCACAGGTCACCCAGTCCTTGCCCTGCCCAACTTCTGCTGTCTCAGCCTTCAGTGACTCCCTGCTATACATTCAAAGGCACCCAATAAAGTTTGGTCAAGTACTGAGCTTTCTGGCTGACTTCCTTGACCCCACCTGGCACAGGTCTGATGGTTCTCCAAGGTCACCTGCTTCTCATGTCCCCATGAGCACCCACCTGCACCCTCCTCGTGCCACACAGAAGTGAGCTCCTGCACCCTTTGCATCCCTGCACCTACAGGCCTGTGAGAAGCTTTTGGGCAGGGGTGCAGCTCCTTGACAAGCAGCATCTGCTCAGCTTCTACCCCTCACTCTGTGTTCCTGCTCTGTTGCCAGGGAAACACAGCAGTGGGAGATGGGTTGCTTGGCAACACAAACAGCCAGCTGGACCACACTGCTGACCCCAGGTACAGGGACCCTAGAAGGGGCTTGGTGCTGGCAGTGATGCTCCTGCCCTGAGGAGGGGCTGAAGCAAGAAGGAAGAGGATGGTGGGAGAACAGTCCCAGCCCCCAGCAGGTGACTGAGTAAGAGGCTTCCATCAGTGCTGTGGTGGCCTCTCCCCAGATATGGCCCATCCATCCAAGAGCAGCATGGATCCCTCCCCAGGCCTGGAGCAGCTCCTCCCAAAGCAGTGGGGAGGTGGCTGCATCAGTGCAGTCAGGTAATGACTTCAGCTGCTCCCTAAAAGTGCTTCAGGTTCTGTTTGCACCCCAGGCAGGTAGAGACAAGACATCCTCCAGCCTTCCCCCACCTCTGCTTCCTCCTCCCCAAGTCCTCATGTACACTGGGCACAGCAAAGCTTCCCAAGAGAAAATGCAGGGCCCTGGAAGAGCCAAGCAGTGAGCAACCCCATTCAATCTGATCATGAAGGCAATTGCAAGATGCCTACCCCTAGCACCCAGCCTTCATCTCACCAGAGGAAACACAAGGAGGGAGACCCCTGAGCCAAGAAGTTGTGTTTGCAAAACCAGACTGTGGAGATGGCCAAGAGAAAAGGTAACAACAGTCATCACAGTCTGGCAATGGGCAGGTGATAGAAACAAAGGTAGAGGCAGCAGATCAGGCACACACTGACAGGCACCTGCAGCCTCCAGCAGGGGCTCTGCAATGGGCGTGGGATCCATCCCACACAGTGACAGCACAGATACTGCTCAAAGTAGGACACAAAGTAATTTCACATGACTGTGCACAGAGAGACAAGGGACAGAGCGTGTGGTTGCACCATCAACTGAGGCCCTTTAGACCCTGGTACATGGCAAAGGAACACAAATAAATAAGAAAGGAGGGTAAAAAGCATGCACAGCTCTTACCAGGGCCAGCAGGGAGATGCAGAGCTGGCTAAGCAAGCTCAAGCAAAACTGCATCTCAAGCAGAACGTGCAGAGGAGAAGAGGAGCTGCCATCCCAGGCAGCAGAGGAGCACAGGGTGAGGTGCTGGGAGGTGTGACAGGGCAACAGGCACTGAGCTCAGACCAGCTAACAGCCAGACCAAGGAAGGTGACCACAGCAGCTCTGTACATCCATCCTGTGAAGACCCTCACCAAGGTGTCACTGCTGCCAGCTACAGGCCACCAGGAAACCAGGTGGCTGCCTGGAAAACCTGTGGGCTCCAGTGAGGAGCTTTCCTGTGAGCCTCCCCTCCCACCCTGCCTGAGCAGCTACCAGCACAGGAAGCAAAGCAGAACACAGTACAATGGGTGCAACCCAAAAAACCACCCTAATAAGCCCTGACAGGATGAGAAATGCCAGCTAAGGGAGGGGGGCAGCCTTCCTGGTGCCAGCAGAGATTCTCAGCTCTACCAGCAGGGCCCTGGTGGCAGGATCAGGCAGGCAGATCCCAGCACACTTCAGATGCACAGGAGCAAGGTTCACCCCGAAGAACAAGCTGCAGATGGCACAAGGACCTACAACTCCAACTGGACAATATTTTAACCACGAGAAGGCAGCAACCTCCACGTGGGGGTACCAGAGTTCAAATACAGCAGCTCAGGATACCATGCTGGGAGAGGTCAGCCAGATTCCCCAGTAATCCATCAACCCCATCCCAGTTGGCTTCAATCAGCTTTTCTGGGACTGTTCCTGGGGGAAGCACAGACAGGCCTTGATCCAATTCAACCAGTGTGGGGAGCAGCAGTGTGGGACTTCCACACTTACAGGCCTTCAGGGAACCTGGGATAAAAGGTCACCAATGGGTGTGGTTTGGTTTTTTTTCCTTTTTTTTTTTTTTCCTAAGAGCTGCTTGTATTTTATTTATTTGCTTCATAAAAAGGTGGGTTTTTTTGTGGAGGTAAGCAGCTAATTGAGTTCAGGTTCTTCAGCTAATGAAGAAATGAGTTGAATAATTAATTATTTGAAGATAAATTATTCATGGCCAGTTGTGATTCCAGTGTGGGAGCAGGGGGCTCAGAGGGTTAGCTATTTTCATCTTAAAAAAGAATAATGCATGTAAGCACCCCCCAGCCCTCCCACATCATGGCTGTGTGAGAGCTGGGTGACCTGGGCTGGGGGGACCTGTCCCTTTGCTTCCCAGGCCAACAGGAACAGCTTGTTGCCTTCCAGTGGAAAGTGTCACCCAAAGTGAGCAGGTGCTAGACCCTCCTGCCTCCCTTCTCCTGCATTTGGGATATCTATGGAACATTTCTACCTTTTCTACTCTGCTATTTACAATTTTACCACCTGGCTCTCACAACAGAGCCATTTTTGACACAGAAATAGATTCTTCACTCTAAGTGCTTTCTTATTGTCTTTGACCCTTCTGGTCATTCATAGTCCATTAGATCCCATGATTTCTCCCAACTGCTACCCATGTTTTTAGGTAACAAATGCCTTTTTTAGCACTCACCAACACTGCCTGTTTTCTCCCTCCTCCCCACACCCCTGCACTGCTGAGGATGCAACAAAACAAGACCAGCTTGACAACACTTGGGAGTGTAGCACACTGCCTACTGCCATGTCCTGCCATCCTGGCAGGCCCACACAGTGGGCAGGGGCTGCAATCAAATTATGTTCATTCCTACTCCAGGCTACTTTTTTTCCCAGCCAGCAAGTACTGTTCCTGTGTGAGCAGGTCAGGCTGGGGTAGGTGCAGGCCCTGCACTGTGCAATCATCCCCTGTTCCACTTTGGTTGAGGGTTGTTTTGCTCTTCAAGACACAGTGTTCCAGAAGTCACCCCTCTTCCTACCCCCAACTCCTGAATCATCTCCCTAAGGCTCACAAACAGATGGTTCAGCAATTTATCCTGTTTGGCAGCAAAACCTTGAAGTGTTTAAGCAGGCTCCCACCATTCCCCAAGTTTTTAGATCCTCAGGCAAGTCACACTGCCAAGGTCTTGCCCCTCAGCACCACCCCTCCAGCTTTGCTGCCACAGGGTGGGGTTTAGTTCTTCCTTTTAACACATCAAGAAACCAAAGGAAACCTTCAGCCAATTCTAACCCATCTGCACCTCTCATGGCCAGACATGAAGAGCTACAGACGCTGCAATCTGAAGTTCTCATGTGCCCCTGAGTCTAGACCTTGAGAAGGTCATAGCAACATCTTTATAGTCCTGCTTAATATCAACTCCTTCAGTTAAGTCAGAGGTTAATACTTCTGCAAGATGGAGGCCAAGAGACCAGTGTGGCCAGAGACACAGCAGGCTGGAGCCAGGAACTCCAGCAGGGAAGGTTTATGAGGCACAGGACCCACTGCCACACTATTGACTCTCCACTGCTGCTCTGCAGAGCTGTATGCCCATGGCACTTGCTCAGGACCCACACACCTCCTCCATCCTGAGGGCCACAAGCCAATTTCTCCACCACCTCAGCACCAGTCCTGGTCTCAGGGCACCCCAGAGCCCTTCTGTCCCTCCATCTCCCTGCCATGGGGCAAGGGAGTTTGCGGGAAACCCGAGTCTGTCTCAGCTGCTTTTGGAGATGCTGAAACACATTCCAGGTGGGTCAGGCAGGTTTGTGCCAAGCCCTGGGCAGCTGTCACTGATGAGGTCTATGCATGACATTTTCATGTCCCCCATAACATACTGACGCCTTTCTCCTTGGTAAGTCCTTATCTGGGTCACCCCACACTCTTCCTAATTTATTTTCTCTGGGGATATGCACTGATAACCCCTAAACACACACCAGATAAGAGCAGTTGCTTAGTCAGGAACTGCCCATAGGACTCCCAGGGTTTGGAGGGGGAAGAAGAGCTGGGGTTGTGCACAGCTGCATCACAAAGATCTCTAAGAAGCCACCACACTCCTGATCCAGCCTATCACAAACCCAACACAGATAAGGCTCACAAGAGCTGGTCTGTGAGCACCATGGCTGCTGATTTCCTTGCACAGAGCAAAATAAGAAGCATCTAATGGTCAATACTCCCATCTCTTGTTACAGAGGCTGCGAGAGCTGGAAAGCAGCCATGTCCAGGAGACATCCCAGACATGTATCCAAGATGGGCAAGCAGGAAAAGGAAAGGCAGGGCTGGTAGGAGACACAGCAGAGAGAAAGGAGACCGTGGTGAGCAACAAGGGTTGGCCACAGTGGCACAGAACCAGGAGGGAAGGCAAGTGTGGCTGGCAGTGTCCTGTAAGGGATCCCCTTGGATGCAACAGCAGCAGCTCAGCTACTAATAAAGTAAATATCCCATTGTCTCCTGTGCAGCTTCTGCACAATCCCACAAAGTACCTCCAGACGAAGAAGGCCCAGAGACTTTTCAAAGGTCTCAAGAAAGCCAGGCTGGAGCAGCACACGCATCGTTTCAAAACCGAGGCTGAGGTGTAGACAGCCCTTCTGGGGCTTCTGGATGTGAAAGCCACCAGTGACCCCAGCAGGCCGCTCGGGTACTGCAGTGCCTGCACACACCTCTCCTTGCCCCAGCCAAAAGCCCCGAGCCAAGAGAAAAGGGCCAGCAGCTATGGTGGGGCTTTTTTTGTCCTTTAAGCGATTGAATTACCAGCTGAGAAAGAGGCACTTGAAAGCAACTCGAGTCTGGTTAAAGCTGGTTATCCATCTCGATTTGCATAATGATTATGCAAATGGCAGTTTGCATAACGTTGCTGTGATCTACAATCACTTTCGGGTTTTACTGCGTGAAACGACAGCAGAAGACACGGAGCAGCTGGGACCGCAGCGGGCGCGCGGCCCGGGGCTGCTGCTGCCCGGGTGCCCGCAGAGCCTGTCCCGGCCCTGGGTGCCCGCAGAGCCTGTCCCGGCCCTGGGTGCCCGCAGAGCCTGTCCCGGCCCTGGGTGCCCGCAGAGCCTGTCCCTGCCCTGGGTGCCCGCAGAGCCTGTCCCGGCCCGGGGCTCCAGGCTCCTGACGGGGCCGAACCCGCCGGGGTGACCCGCGCGGCCCCAGCGCCAGGGGAGGCCGGGCCCGACCAGCCCTGCAGGAGGAGCCCAGGGCGGGTCTCCCCACCCCCCGCCAGCTGTAGCAGCTCCGACTCAGGTGTTCAGGGCCATTAAGTTAATTCCAAGCAACTGCAGGGCAAGACCTTTAGAATCCCCAGACTGGTTTGGGTTGTAAGGGACCTTAAAGATCATCTAGTTCCTACCTCCACCAGCCCAGGCTGCCCCAAGCCCCATCCGAGCTGCCCCTGAACACTTCCAGGGACGGGGCAGCCGCAGCCTCCCGGGCAGCCTGCTCGCCGCCCCCCAGGGGCGGGTCAGGACGCTCCTTACCTGGTAGGACAGAGCTGCTGCCTCGGCTGCTCTCCTCCCAGGCCCTCCAGGCTCTAGCCACATGGCAACCACCGCGGGCCCCGGCACGTCACACCAAGCTCGGGCTCTCAGCGGGAAACATCAGACCCCTTTTCCAGGGGGGCGGCTGCGGCAGGAGCCAGCACAGCTGCCACCCGAGGGGCAGGCTGCCCTGCAGCAGGACACGCAGCTCTTCCCACAGCACCCACCCCGCAGGACCCACTCAAACTACAGCCACCCCCAAGCCGCCCTAAGTCAGCGAGAAGAAAGTTGAACCCCGAACAACACGCACACCGCACCGCACCGCGGGGCAGCGGCCGAGCGGACCCCCCCCCCGCCCCGGCTTTTCTAGCTGCCCACCCCGCGCGAGAGGCGGGCCAGCCGGATGATTGACAGCGGGCAGAGCCAATGGGCTCCCTGCCCTGCCCGGGAGCTCTGCGGGCCTCGTGCCAGCCTCCCTGCGCGTGGGGCCTCGGAGCGTGTCACGGGAGCTGCGCCGCGTCCTCGAGTGTCCCTGCATCTGAAGGACAAGGCGAGGCCTGGATTCATCCAGACCTTTGTCCTGCCCGTTTTCCGTGAGGTCTCAGTGCTAAGTTTGCTGTTGGGTCAATCGATGGTGGCTTTGTGGGACACTGGTAGCCCTCGTGGTCATCACCGCAGGGGTGACGATGGTCACCCTTGTAGCCACTTAATGGTACTGGATTTGCAGCAGTGTCACTGGTCCCACTGCCCTATCACTGACTGGGCTGAGGTCAGAGCTTGTTTCTGGTGGCTGCAAAACACGGCCAGGGTGGGAGGGTGGCTTCCTTCTGTGCCAGTCCCTCTGTGGTTGGCTGCACACAGCCCTCACGAAGCCCGGAAGAAGAAAAGGTCACCAAGAGCTGCTGTTTGCATCAAGCAAAAGGTTGCTTTGACCCAGCTGAGTTGCAAACCAGCTTAATCCTCTGTGAGACCACCCCGAGGTGGTACAGGAACCATAAAGGGGGTCAGTTCCATCCATCTCTTGGAAAGGATGTCCTGGATCAATCCAGGTGCCTGCTGTTGAAGGCAACCAGATCACACCATCATCTTGCACATTCATGTATCAGCCCCTGTCTTAGCACCATGTAGGCTGCTTTCTTCCTTAATTCCTAAACTTTATACCTCCCAATAACACGTATTACTGCCCAGCTTCTACAGAGTTTTCCTTTACAAAGATGGTCCTTTATCCTAAAGAGCTCTCCTCCTTCCCTAATGTATTCTTAACCTCATTTTTAACAGGCCAAGGAAGCCACTCTCTGTGTCTCCTCTCAACAAATGAGTGCCCCACTCACTGCAGCAGCAGCAGAGTCCTTTCCTGCCCTTCCCCTCTCGGAATGTGCCTTCAGGAGAAGACCAGAAGAGCAAAGAGTATTGCAGATCAATCCCACCAGTGATGCAATCAGAGGCCTCATCCTCCCTGCTCTCCACTGATGGTGTTTCCCATGCTGTCACTCATGCATTCCTAATGTTAGTGCTGAGGTCAGGGATCAAATCACTCAGTTGTCCTGGGGGCCGATCTCCTGCAGCCAGACACCACCACACAGCACACCCCACTGCCAGCTCCTCTGCAGCAGGTTCCTCGTGTACTTTCCACTCTCCCATCAATCCCTGTTCTCATTAGTAATTTACCACCAGTATCAGACACCTTATTGGAACATGGAGAGATCCTCAGCATTTCCTGTGTCCCCACTTCACAGGAGATGAGCCTGACACCTCCTGTACCGCACTTCATGTCACTTTCTATTTAGCTGTTTAGTTTGTATTGACCCTTTCCTTCCAAATTTGTTCTAAAGCCTTGGATGCTCTGGGGGCAGGACTAACGTGCCTGAGGTTGCTCAGATCACTTATGTTTCCGTTTCTTAAACAGGGAAGTGAAATCTGTGGCAGAGCTTGGGTAGGTAAGGATACAACCCAGAACCACAGAATCTCCACTGTGTCTGTGCCCTGGGTTGTGGGGAAGCTGGGGGGTCCTGGACAGGCAGGGGAGGGGGAGGAAAGGGCTGTGTTTGGGTGTTTCAGCAGGGTCAGCACAGCCTGTGCGCAACAGGCTTTGTCTGGGTGAAAGAGCTGTGGCCAAACTCCTCAGCATCCCTGGGCAGTCCCTTACAGGAAGGGATCATCCTCCTTGCCCACAGTCCCCTCTCCTTGTCTCCTGGGACTCCCAGCCAGCCCAGAAAATGCCCTGGGGCATTTGTTTCTCCTCTCCACTTTTCCCTCTGTCTGCTAAATCTGGCTGGAAAACATGAAAAAATACCATTCTCTCTCTCAAAATGTTCCCCCAAATGAACATTTTCTATCTAGTTCCAGTTTTTGTAATATATTCCTTTATTTTGTCTTGCTCTCCATAGGAGACTTTCCTCTGGCTGCTCTATTTGATTTTATTTTATTTTAAATGGGAATCCCTTTTAATTAGAGGAAGAGGGAAAAGCCCTTCAGTCCCATTCAGCTCAAAGCAAATTGGTCCTTCTCTCTTTCGAAGAGACTCAAGACACAGTTTAGGGCTGGATTCATTTCACAAAGCAATGAGAAAATTCGAAGCAGCAGGATCAGCTCCATACCACATTTTCTCATTCCTCCTTGATTACTATTCCCCAAACTTTCAAATCTCCAATTCATTTTAAAAAAGCTCCCATCACTTGAAAGAGTCAGCTTTGGCCCAAAGCTGAACAAAAGCACAAAACATTGCTGAAAACGTTCCGCCCTGGCACATCAAGCATCTCTTCCTCTCCCCAGATCTGAGTTGCTCACGCTGGGTTTCTAGAAACAATACAGACTGATTGTGGAGTGGGCAATAATAATAATAATGATAATAATGATGATAATAATGTACAACTGGGGCTGCAGAGAAATGGCGCTGTGCTCTCTGCTCAGAAGAGCCTGTGTAAGTTACTCCTGGGCGGATCATGGTTTAGACTTATGTGGGGAAGAAGAAGAACTGGTTTCCACATCATCATAAGAACATTTTTCTCCATGAGAACAGTCAGACATTGGAATAATCTCCCCAGGGAAGTGGTGGATTCCCCAGCACTGGACACTTTTAAGACTCAGCTTGACAAGGTGCTGGGCCATCTCATCTAAATCGTGTTCCAACATGGAAAGGCTGGACTAGATGATCCTTGTAGTCCCTTCCAACCTGGCATTCTGTGATTCCTTGCCCTGAATCCCACTGCCCGGTGTGGGAGTGTGGCACTGGGGCGGGATGCAGGGGAGCCATGGGTGGTGGTGTTGGGGTTTGCTGGTGGCTGTGGTGCAGGGCTGGCACGGCACGGCCCGGCAGCCCCCTGGCAGTGGGGCCGGTGGGGCAGGCGGCATTTGTCTCCCCACAGAAACCAGACTAAGGCGTGGTGATGCTAGGTGCTCTCTGAGGAGATAAAGTGCCAGTAATTACTCTTGGGTGCTCAGGGACCCAATTCCCACAGTGAGGGAAGCAGGTGAGGCTGTGGGGCAGCCCATGGGCTGGCCCTGGGCCTGTCCCTCCCTGGCCGGGCGCTGCCGCAGGGATGGAGGCACCAGCCCTTATTAAAAGGCCTTTTCCATTTCTGATTTCTCTAATACAACTGAGTAAGAGTATTGACATGTCAGAACGCTCTTTTATTATGATCCATTTATGCCATTAATGTAATATCCTCCTCTTGGATTGCTTAGTTATGTATTAATGTCGTAAGAAACTCGGCATTTCTTTTAGCTCTTCGTTGTCTAAAATGAGTCCCCAGCGCTCCTTGTGACAGGATTTTGATGGATGGTCATATTTTTAGCTGTGATCATGCCTTGATGCTCTGAAATTAGGGACATGTTTTTAAAATGTTTTACCACATGCATTTATCTTACTTTGCTTAATCTCTGTCTTACCAGTTATTCTTTTTTTTACTGCAGAATCATTAGTGCTTGTTGTAAGTCTGATGTACACATATAGCATCATTCATTTGCTGCTCTTAGCATAACAAGGTATGGAAAAATAAAACACGAATATGGCAAAATCATCAGTGCATGTTTTACTTTTTAAAATAAAGAACATTGTTAATGAACTGCCTTGCTGAAGCTGCTGGGGCATCATTAAGGTCCAGCCAGTCTTAGAAGCATGAAGAAAGATCCTGAGGAGTCAGGAACAGGTTACGGGAATGAACCTGGAGAAAATGCCATGCCACAGACCAAAGGGATTTGACCTGTTTGATTTATCAAAGACATCAAGAGCTGTTAGTTCAAGTGCCAAATACCCTCACCAGGAGGAAATATTAAAGGGTTTATTAAACCTCACAGAAACGGGACCAAACAAAACCAGCACCTGGAAATTTAGTCTGGACACTGCAGGTCAGAAGCTGCAGGCCAGAAGCTGCCAGCACAGGGGTTTAACAGAGAACAGACTTAGGACTGATCCAGGCTATGTGACTCCAGGAGACCCAGAGTCCTGCAGCCCTTGATGGGATTTTCTCCAGTTTTTCCTCAGCCCCAGGGCCAAGGGGGTGGCTGGGGGCTGTGGGCAACCAGAATTTCCTCCTTGCCAGCCCAGCAGCACCAAACCCATCCCATCGTTGTGCTCAGCTGGCAGCACCCGATGAGTTATTTGCTGCTTGACAGAGGATGATACAAATGCAGAGGTGCATTAGCCCAGCACAAATTACTAGGCTTGGGAACAAACCTCTGGCTCGTGTTGTATGCAGCAACTCCTTCATCTAATGGTTTCAGCTGCCCTGGAAAGTGGATGAAATTATGACTGTTCTGCTCCCTACTACAAGGGAGTTTATTGGTGTGAATCCGAGGGGTGTTTCCCTCTGGCTCCACAGGCAGAACTGATGGAGAAGCCTTCATCACTGCGAGAGGAGCTGGCCACAGAGACTGCCCTCAAACCCAAATCCCAAAGGTCTCTGGTCCACCCACAGGGTCCCGTGCTGATGCCTCCTTTTGCCCCCAGCTCCTGCCTTTGCCCATACAAAAGAAAGGTCGAAAATGGACAAAAATGCTGTTAATTATGGGGAGAGAGTCAGTCCAGACCATGGGGACATGAAGCCATCCCTTCCCACGCTCACCGCCGGGGCGGCAGCCGCTCCATTCAGCTGACGACCGGGAGCCCTTCTCCTCTAGAAATTTGATGGATGATCCCAATTATATTCTTCCAGCACTGATTTAATGTAATGTTTTATTAATAGCAACAATCAGAGGAAAGCAAACAGCCTACTCTACACATGCCATTCCCTTTCTGCTTTTATTTTCCCACATTCATATACTCCAAGTCCTCGATGCCACAGCGTTAGGGGGAGCAGGAGGGGAGAACCGAGCAGGCAACCCAGGGAGCAGGGCACGAGCTCATTAGTGTGCTCTTGACAGAATTAACATGATTGTGACAATGTTTTCTTCACTCATTCTTTACAGATTATTTGGAGGAAACTGCAAATTGCTGGTTTGTTTCCTTGGATGTTAAAAGACCATGTGAAAAGATAGGGAAAAACAATCTGTAGTTTTGCATTACTGGTTTTAATACTCTTTAGTTACAGAAGGAGTGATGGGAGAACATCATAAATCCATCAGAGTTGTCCCCAGCACGTTGGGCACAGCACCAGCAGGGCTCTTTGCTCGGGGCCAACCTCTTTTCCTGACTTGCATCCACCAGCCAAGCCCTGCTGCCCACACCTGGGGGCTTTTCTTCTCCCCCAAAGAAAAGGCTCCTGCCTGGCACTGCATCCCCCACCTCTGGAGAGGAGGCAAGGAATTTCCCTGGTGCAGGTGGGATGGGGAGCTCAGAGGTTTTGGGATGCATCCTGCTTTGCTGGCAGGGGACCTGGAGGCAACCCTTAGCCAGCAGCACCCTTAAATGCAGCACAATGCAACAGAGACCAAGGCATCCTCGTGTCAAACCTCACCACGTGCCAATACTAAATCCAGCCTCTGGCTTCTCTCACTCCCTGAATCCTGCCTTCATTAGCAGCTCTCCATCATCTCTCTGTTTCCTTTTGTATTTGGAAGCTGTTTGAGTACTTATTCATTCCGTTGCTTGTTTTAATAGTAATACAAATCCCCTGGGGCCAGTGGTGATAAACTCAGTGGAAAGGAGCTTTCCTTAGCTTGTTATCCCAGTTTTTGCTCCTGGCTCAAACATAGAATTTAAAGTTCTTTACAATCAGAAGTGCTCCATATTGTAGTTAAATTATTTCTATTCTCTCCAGAGAATCATTAATCAGGCACATGATCTAACATCTCTCCCTTTCTCAGTATCTTTTGGTGAATTCTTAGAAAAGGAGGGGAAGGGGGAAGGGAAAGAGAGAGAAAGATTAAATGGAGCAGGTGTCACATTTATCTTATTTCCCGTGCAAATACAATCAACAAGTGTCAGGCTAAAACCAGACCCTAAACAAAACCTGCAAAATGTTCTCTAAATAAATGATTCTTGGCTCTCCTCTGTTTGTTTTTAATTTGCAGTCATCCTCCAAATACTTCTGCCAAGCAAGAACTGCTTCAGGAATGAGCTCATCGGAGCCAATTCCACTGGGGGAGGTTTCTGCTGCTGGGGTGCCCTGCGATGCCCTGTCTCCATCCCCTTCCCAGGTCACTGCCCTGCACAGCCCTCCTCCCAGAACAGCCCAGCATCCCTTCCTAGAACACAACTCTCAGGATGCACAAAGCAGAACTTTGCCATTAAAACCTCCGCTCGGCGCTGGCTCTCCTCCAGTGGAGAGAGGGAGACATCTCCAGATGCAAATCCTAAAATAAATCCTATTTTAGCTTTTTTTTTTTTTTTTTTTTTTTTTTTTTTAATAGGATTTATTCTAGGCTTTGGAGCCTAATTCCTCTCCATGCCCACTCTATAAGGTGGCTGGACTGGACGGCTGCTGGGCGCTCTCCCCTGCACCCCAACACTGGCCCATGAACCCCCTTTGCTGACCCCACCGAATTCTCCAGCCTGCAAAGAGTAGCTCAAAAACCTTTGGGTTGCCTGACTGACAGGGTGGGTGTTTGGGCTGGGAGATTAAAAGCAGGGTTAAATACACAGATGCTATTTTGAGGAACTGGGACCCACGGGGGTCTGGTGGCATAGAGCATTTCCAGAGCTCCTGGGAGATTTGGGGCATCTTCTCCACATAGGAGAGACTGAGGTAAATCCTTTAACCTGCTGCTGTAGGAAAATGTGGCTCATCCAGCACATGGGGCCCAATCCAAGCACCCATGGCTGGGAGCAGAGTGGGAATTCTGAGCACAAGCTTCAGTGAGATTTCCTTAGTGCTCCAGATGGACCCCAGGAAAAAAAAAAAAAAAAAAGAGAGAGAAGAAAAGAAAAAGCTGCTTTTTGATTGAAAACTGGAGATTTTAACAACAAAAACCTGTAACTAAAATTTTCCACTTTCTATGGAAGGCGTAGAGAAAAAAAATTCAAAATGCATTAACAGGAAAAGAAAACCACAAAAACTGTTCCTTGAGTCAAAACATTTGACTTGGTGCTATAAATTGAAGCAGAAATGGCTTGTGTAGCTTTTTCCCCAGCCTGCACCACTGCAGCGCCCCGTGGGTGTTGCTGTTTGCACCTGATAAGCCATTTTCTTCAGTGTGTCCAGTTACCAGGCCAGGCCTCCCCTGCTGTCACCCACTGGCCTTTCATCTCCCTCTAAGCCATCATAACTCATCGTTTGATGTGACACAAGCCTCTCTCCAAAGCCTGCCGTGCCTCTGCCTTGACCCCTTGCAGCTCCAGCACCATTTCAAGGGCTCTCTGCTCCCCTGGGAGCTTCAGTGTGTGTGTCCCCAGGCCTGGATCCTGCGGGGCTCTCTTCTGGGAGCTGCTGTGTCCCCAGCCAGCCCTGGCTGTGGTGTCACCCTGAGCCTGGCCTAGCAGTCCAGCAGCTGGAGGCCTCAGTGAGCAGCCCCAGGGAAGCCAAGACTAGAAAGCTGGTGTGGGGGCCACAGGGAACTGTGCTCATCTTCCCTCTGTGTGTGACCCCACACAGTAAAGTGCCACCCCCTGCAGCGTGACACCTTCCCTTTGGCAGCAGAGAGGATCGAGCTGATGGCAGCTGAGAACATGCAACTCATTCCACAGACACATGGCTCAAGGGGAACAGGAGAGGGAAGAGGGCCATGGATGCCCTAAGTGCTGTATTGATTTAGCTGACACAGCAGAGCTACACAGCCCATAAAGCCTGGGACTGTCTTTATAGTTCTGTCCTTTCTAAGCGAGTGGCAAAGCAGAGATCAATCATGTGAAGGAGGAGGAAATGAAGGAGGGGAGCACAGGGACCCTAAATCCTGGGGAGCTAATAAAGCAAGCAGGGAAGAAGCCCTGCTCCAACACCACTGCCAGCCCCCTTTTCCTTCCTTCCTTCCTTCCTTCCTTCCTTCCTTCCTTCCTTCCTTCCTTCCTTCCTTCCTTCCTTCCTTCCTTCCTTCCTTCCTTCCTTCCTTCCTTCCTTCCTTCCTTCCTTCCTTCCTTCCTTCCTTCCTTCCTTCCTTCCTTCCTTCCTTCCTTCCTTCCTTCCTTCCTTCCTTCCTTCCTTCCTTCCTTCCTTCCTTCCTTCCTTCCTTCCTTCCTTCCTTCCTTCCCTCCCTCCCTCCCTCCCTCCCTCCCTCCCTCCCTCCTGTCCTTCTGTCCTTCCATTTATTAGCCTTCCCTCCTGCCTCCTCTGCACAAGCTCAGAGACCCACAGATATTAGAGGCAATTCCTGGTGGGTGGTTTTGGGGGGTATATTTACTGGATATGGTCAGGATACAAGCCCCCCCAAGAGCAGGACACCCCTTGCCTCCAGCTAGCTGGGAGCCAGTTGGGAAGGGCTTGGCCAAGCTGTAGCCTCCAGCGCTGGCAGCTCAGCGGCAGAGTCAGAGCTGGGCAGGGTGTGAAGGCAACGGAACCAGAGAATTATGTAGAAAATAAAGCTAGTTACAGTTGCTTCAAAACATTTTCACAGCTAGGGCTCAGGGCTTTTAATCAACTCCTCTTTTTTTTTAAATGCAGGTTCACCTTTCTGCCAGACATTTGCAGAGGGAAAAACAAATGAAAGAAAAGAGAGAGAAACAGATTTAGCTACCAATCTGTTGCATACAAAGCCATGAAAAGCACCCTGAGAGAGATGAGCACATTTTATTAAAAAAAGGAAAAGGGTTTTGTGCATCCTCTCTGCTGAAAAATCTTTTTAGGCCCTTTCCCTCCTGAGACCTCCCATGGCCCTAACATGCTCTGAGTCATTAAAGAAGGTGTTTCAGCTCATCGCAGACTCCCTGTGTGCTCCTGAAAGCCTGGCTCAGCCCTCCTCTCTCATGGAAGTTTATTATGTTTTTTTGAGGCCACAGTCCCTTGGTCCCCATGGGCTTGGGTAGGGGCTGCTCTCTCTCTGCCCTGTGATGTTTGGAGCAGTGCACTCAGGACAAGCAGTAGCTACAGAAAGACTTGTGAAGCTGCCAGAGGAGACGATGGTGGGCTGCCTTCAGCAGAGGACTGAGAAGCCTAAACAAGCCCTTCAGTCTTAGCAGGGCAGAAAGCCAGGCACGAGCCTAAGTATGTGGGAGTCCCCTCCCTAAGGCCACAAGAGCAGAAAAGTAAAGATAACGATATATATATGTGCTTGTCAAGCTAATTGAGGCTGGGAGAAAGGAGAGCTGTGCCAGCCTTCCACTGCTCCGCCATGCAGGGAAGGAGAATTAGAGGGGCAATGAGGAGAGAAACGGAGAGAAACATCCTCTAGAGCTTGTTTTTAAGACATCCCCTCTACCCTAAGGCTTATTTTAACAGCCCATGCTGCACACTAGATATGTCCCCTTTTATTTACGATGATTATTACAGGCTGCTGCAGGGTCCCCTGGGTCCCCGAGCGGCAGTGCCGGCTGCTATTAAGGCATTTTGTCTTTCTCTAAAATCACATAAAGACCTTCCCCACACTCCTCCCGCTGGGCAATAAAAAGTGAAAAGACAATCCAGGGCTGAGCTGGCTGCTCTCGAGCTGGATGGGCAAAGTGCCTCGTTAGGCACAACGAGGAGCTCCCTGGTACCCGGGGCCACCGGCGGGGCCGGGACCATCGGGCCACGGGGAAGGAGGCAGCTGCAGTGCCGGGCTGGGAGCGGCCGCTGGAAGAGCCAGCGGGGCCCAGGCAGCAGCAGAGCTGAGGCATCCCGGGATGTGTCCCTGTCCCAGAGCAAAGAGCAGGCACTGGAGGTTGCAGTGAGGGAAGCTGCAGCACAGGGGTGGGGGTCAGCCTGTGTTCCCCCCCAGGCTTCGCTCTGCATCCCGGAGACAGGAGCGGAGCGCACGTCCACGCCAGCCAAAGGAGTATTTTGGAAAATTAATCAGTCCGATTGAAATGTGATTGATTGAGGATTGAAAACCACAATCAAGCAAGTCCTGAAAAATGTAATAGTCTAAAACCCTATTAATTTTTCATGTTCTTTCTGTTTTGATTTTTTTTTTTCCCCTTTCCCTTGTGGCGCTGGCTTCGTGCCAGCGTGTTCATGTGTAAACAACACGGCTCCTTCCTGGAGCCCTGGGTGCAGGAGGCTTTGGAGGAATGAGACCCCACTGCCCTGGTGCTCCTGGGGGATCAGGGATTGCCACCCTTTGCCTGCTCCCCCCAGAAACTCCTCTGCCAAAATGTGCTGACAAGGAGAAGACAGAGGGGAAGTGTCACGGCGCTGAGCTTGCCAGCTCGGGCTGACCCCAAGCCTGGAAGCAGGAATCCTGCCCCTGCTAAACCAGTAGGTACCAGAACAGACATGGTAACACACACGTGTGCACACCCCCAGGCACTGAGCAGCTGTGGGGCAATCACAACTTTCAGAGCTGGACAATGGAGAGGAGCAGCACGAACACCAGGCTCAGCACTGGCACCTCCCTGACGCTGAGGATTGTCCTCTAACAGTCAATAAATCACTGCTCCAAAAGGAGGGTAAGTCTGGTGTCAGCCACAGGCCTGAGGGCAACCATCTTCTGCAGCAGTGCAGCAAAAATGAAGCAACCCCAGATGACACACGTGGTGGGAGCCCAAAGCCAGTGATGTGGTTTAGCTGCTGGTCTGAGGCCTGGTCAAGGTTCCCCGTCCAGTTTTTTGCCAGTGGATTGGCCCTGGAATTCGCAGTTGATGTCAGTGTGAGTTGCAAGCAGTGCTGCTAGTATGAAAAAACTTCTGTTTTCGACAGATCTATTTTGATTTTTTGTTCCAAAGCGAAAATGTCTATTTGTTCAACATTTGTTGTTGGCCTGTATTTTTTGGTTGGTGGTTTGTTTTTGGTTTTTGTGTTTGTTTTTTTTTTTGAGACAGTGTCAACACTTCTCAAGTGGGGAAAACCAACATAATTTAGTTTTTTTAAAAAGACTGATTTTCTGCCAGCAGCATCCATGGAAATGTTTCAAACAGGCCTCTGATGAAGTAATCTGAACATATGCCATCAGACCCAAGATCTGACCTCTTCCAGTAGCCCTTGTTGGACGGCTTCCCTGGGGAAGTGAGGCTGTAAAATCACACCTTTGCTGTGTCTACTTGTTACCTTTCCACCATCAGACTTTGGCATACCTGGGCAGATTTCAAGCACAGATGGGATGAGATCTTGGAGGTAATTGGGTTGTGACAAACTTCTTAAAAATCACAGTCCAGATTTAATTATACTTGGTTTTCTAACTACAGAAAAGGTGGCAGGTAGCAGGGGTTTGGCTCTCATTAGACACAAAAGAATCTCAAGTGGATGAAAGCTCTAAAAATTTCCCAGATGGGAGGCAACCATCAGTTGGACTTAGCACCTTTCTGGCCTGCAAGTCAACCAGTGGACCTCAGATGTACCTTCAGCAGGAGCAACACGTTTCTCCTGCCCCATCTGCAGTGCTGTGCCTGCTACATCCATGGAGTCACCTTTGGGATGGTGACTCCCACATGAGTCCTCTGCCAGATCAGCTTTGAAACCTCAATGAAATGAGGATAGAGCAAGTGATCAGTCTTCATCCCAGGGCCAGAAGGCAGGTTTTCAGTTGGGTATTTTCCTGTGGGACTGGTTTCCTCGGTGGTGCTACGTCAGGCTGTGTTTTCCCCAGGAACTCCTGCTGCTCCCGGCACTTTGGCCACAAGACAGATCAAACCTGGCCGAGGTCTTAGGGCCCCCATGTGTCCATCACTGTGCTGGGATGCTCCAACCTTTATTAGGACCATTTATTTGTGTCCTTCTCTGTCCCAAGAGCCTTTCTCAAGTGGCTTTGCTATCTCTGGCAGCTTCTGTTAAATCCAGAAGACAAAGTGTTAGTCCTCTCTGTGAGGGTTTTTTATTTTTAATAAAACTCACTTATACTCTTCCCTGAGGGACTTGTTGAAGTTGCGAAAGTCAAAGATAAAATGTTCTAACTGCTGTTTTCTGGAGAACCATGCTGTGTTTTCTCAAGAAACTCCCTTAATGAACATCTGTAAAGGGCAGAGATGAGACCGAGGCAGCATCTGCGGTCCAAGTACCTCTGCCCCTTGGAGATGTTGGCAGCCAGATCCAAGTCCATTCTTTCCAGCTCTTCTTAAAAAAATGGGTCCTCATGGGCTGAAAGAAAAGTTGAAAGGGAACAACTTGAATGGCGGAGAAAACCAAAGGCTGTTTTCCTTCCCAATCTATGGTTTGTGGCTGTCTTCCAGCTCCCTGCAGATCTCGGGACCTTCACAGGGCGACATGAAGAGGTTCAGCCTTGCTGAAGGGACAAGCTGATGATGCAGAAGTTGTAAAGGTAGTTTCCACACCAGAGAAAAGGCAAGTTCCCTGGATCAGGACCTACCATGCCATGAAATAATAGCATCAGCAGGAGAAGCCCAGGGGCAGCTTAGCTCTTGGTTACTCATCAAGGGTAACAAGCTGATACCCAGGCTGGGCTAATGAGGTTCTCTTGCTGGTCCTGGAGTGAGCAGGGGACTCTGCCCAGTGCTGCACCATGTGGGAGGGAGAAGCCTACAGACCAGAGCTCCCTCACAGATCAATTTGACAGGGAGAAAATGTATTTCACCCTCATCAAATCCTTGGCAGGGAATGTTGACTTGGTGTCAAGAGGCAAAAAAATCCCTTAATAAAATAGAAGGAAGAGCTGTTTCCTTGAGGATAGTTTGAACTGTCAAGTGTTTTCTGGGCTGAAAGTTGACTTTTTATTATTTTTGTAACTCTCTTCTGCTCCTGGGACTAAGCAACACACCAATTAAACACCTTTCTATCAGCACCCATGAGTGCTGAGCCCTGCCCACTGAGGGCACGCCAGCAATGAGCTGACCCCAAACTACTCATTCCTGGGGAGGAGGACATAATGAAAACAAAATTTCTGTGAAAACCAGCAGCTCACAGACAGACACAAGCTTAAACCCAGCTCCAGTTCTCTGATTTGATAGGAGGCTTCATCTGCCCCACTCCAAACTTTACACAGCCTTCAGCCCTGAACTCTGACCCTGCTGGGACTTCCCATTCAGCTCTGAACAAGTTCCTCCTCATCCTAGGAGGCTGGGCAGAGAAATGGCTTTCCTGGCAACCAGATCTCTTTTCTGATTATTATTCTGGTCATTCACCCTCTTTCTCTCTCAATATTGAGGAAGGAGCAGTGATTTTCTGAGTTGGAATTTGGATGTATTCCCAGCTCCATTTTTCCCCCCTCCTGTTAATTAAAACTAATAAATCTGCTCAACAGAGTTTGCAGAGCAGGGGGACAAGGTACAGTTATCTTGACATGGCAAGGCCATCTCGCTCGCTCTCCCACACCTTTATTTAATTTATTCACGTATTTATTCAGTTCTTGAGCCCGTTCCAGAAATGTGCTGCTGATCTGAGATTCTGGTCTGTGCTACGTGCAGGTTCTCTGCCTTTCTTTCACAAGGAAGCAGTCCCACAGGAGTTGCAAATAATCAACAATTATCATGGCATGCATCCCTAGACATAACTACAGACAATCTGGAGTAATCTGGAAACACAGGGACTCTGTGTTATACAAGTCCCACCTGGTCTACTCCTCCTCACGTGTCCCATTCCCTCCATGGTGTGAAGGGGCATGAAATCCCAGATTTTGGGGTGCAGGGGGTTAGGGCAGTGCTCAGTCCTTTGTACTGATTTGGAGGATGCAGCAGGAAAAGCCAAAGGGCTCAGACCCCACACTTGGGTGTTCAATGTCATCTGAGCTGTTCCACAACTCCCCACATATCCCTGGCCAGCCAGGTAGTTGAGTAGAGCAGGGTAGTTCCTGCCACCCCAGGAAGGTGCCTGCCATGCCCTGCAGGCTCCCAAAGGGCTGCAGATTCCTATCAACTATTCCTGTGTCCTCTCCAGTATGGTACATAAGTCCTCCAGGAGGACATAAGTGTTCTCTGAATTAGATGCCTGGTCCAAGATGGGACAGGCAGGATGTTTTTGGAGGTGCTGCCCATCCCCAGCTTTGCAGCCAAGTCCTCCTTGCTCACAGGGAGCGGGTGGTTCCTCCTCCCTGGCATCACGCTGCCTCCAGAAGGGAGGCCTGAGGAGAAGGGTGACCCATGGGTGCTGCAGGGCCCCTGGCTGACTTTCAAAGGCAGAAGTTTGTGCAAAATGGCTTTGCTCAGAAGTCCTGCGGTCTCCTCCTCCTCGCGGGGAGGAAGGCAGTGCTGGTAGCTATGGCAACCAGACCCCCTTTGCTCCAGCCGCCAAACTTCACCCAGACGGGCTCGGGCGAAGAAATTAAGAGGGACGGGAGAATGCAAATGATCTGCAATCCCTGCAAACCCTTCCAATCAATATTACATTAATTTTAAACCATGGGAGTTGGGTGAGACGTGTGTAAGGATGAAGGAGTGAATCCCAGGCAGCATGGGTGATGGGAAAAACCAAAGGGAAAGGCACAACGCAGACAAAGAAGATGATGATCCATCTCTTCCAGTCCTGTAGCCTCCAGGCAGGCTCAGAAGAGGCCATACTAGTGTCATCCACAGGGTAACAGCTTTAATTAGTGATTTAAGTACCCTCCACACCAGACTTTGCTCTCTCCAGGCTCTCAGGAAATGGCTGCGCCGCAATGAGCCGGGCACAGCAGCAGGGTCACCTCTGAATGTGCTGAGCCTTCCGTGGGTCACGCAGAGCTGGGGGGACAACGGCAGGCAAAGAGTCCCTGAACTGTGTTCATGGCTGTGTCTGCCCTGTAATGCTCCACGTTCACCTGCCCCAACAACAACTACTGCAATGACATCTGAGTCCAGCAAAATGGTGGGACAGGACAGGCAGGGTCCCCGTTCAACGGCCCCTGCAACTTCCCACCGCCTGCCCTGAACAGCCCCGTGGCTTTTCCACCCCATCTTCGTCCCTCTCCTCTGCATGGGATTTCTCATGGCTGCTGTTTCCACCTCTTTGGCTTTCTGTTTGCTGTTCAAACAACCCCACAACCTCTTTCGGTCTTTGTCTGCTGAACTGGGTGAATTCCCTTTTCCTGCTTTACACATGGGGAAACGTAGGTTTGGGGCAAAGGCCTTGCTCAAAGTCATCCCCTGAAACCAGTGGTAGATGCAGGAATTGACCCCAAGACCCCAAGACAGAGTTTTATATCCCAGCCAGGCTGCATAGCCTGGAGATTTCTCTCATGAAACAGTTTGTTGTTTTTGTTGTTGTTGTCTTGTTTTGTGTTTTTTTTGTTTCTATTTCAGATGACCTTTCAGCCAAAACTCAAGAGGAAAACATGGAAACTTTGACTTCTGAAAGAAAAGTTTATAATTTTCTTTGCACTGACCTCCCTGACCCAGTTCTCCAATGGAAATCTCCAATCCACTAAAAGTGCTTAAGCGTTGATTTTAGAAAGTTGATGCTTGCTTTTTGGAAACAATCACTTTTTAGAGAAAGCTGTTCATACAGATAACTGCCATCCTTCTCTCTCTTGAAGCAGCAGCTGTTGTGGGAGACAGCTGAAATGGCAAACATGCTCTGGCTCAATCCATCACCCAGACACAAGGAAACGAGCTACATAAGTTAAAGGACAATGTTTGCATAAGAGGAGCTAGGCCACAAATCAGTTCACACTGGAAGTAAGTCAGGAGAAGGTTTTAACCAGCACAGCGGGCTCCTGGAATTATCTTCTGATGGGACCAGAAACATCACATTTTCTAAGATGGGGCTGAAAGAAGTGAGCAAGTTGATGCAGCATCACACGTGACGGTGCTGACTTCGACTTGAGCGAAGCAGAAAGATCTGCTTTCATATTTCTGTTTCGTGCCAGGGGTCTCTGGGCAGCTGGAGCTGTACCTAATGATCTGTGCTCTATGGGAAGCAACTTAAAAAACATTTGCTATTGAGTTTCCATAGTTTTCCCCATCCTATTTGCATCTAAAGCTGGCTTTAGCTGCTGCGTGTGGGACAAGACACATTCCTGCTCAATACCTGGTCCAGTTTTCCCGGTTGCAGATTCGGGCTGGCAGCCCCAGTTCCTATCGACCCAGATGGAGCTGTGTGAGACCCCAGAGATTCCTGGCCCAGGGGAATCTTATCAGAAAAGAGCTGCAGCAGTTCTGAATGCTCTGGTTGAGCCAACGTCTGGTGGGGTGAGCGTGGTGTTTGTGAGTACTGAGAAACAGCCTGAGAAACTGGAGGGTTGAGCCTTTTGCCTTTCTTAAATGGGGACGACCCCCCCCAATTTCTGGCCCAACCATAAATAGTTATTCCAAAGAGAATCGATCTCAAGTAGCAAGAAACATTTTGCTTCAGTTATTTCAAAGCATTATTTTTCAACCTTTGCAGCCTTTTCATTAAAATGTTTCTATTTTTTAGAAGAAATTGATTTACATTTT
The DNA here is from genome assembly GCF_020740795.1 of Apus apus. Classification (NCBI taxonomy): domain Eukaryota; kingdom Metazoa; phylum Chordata; class Aves; order Apodiformes; family Apodidae; genus Apus; species Apus apus. The sequence goes on along the minus strand of NC_067299.1, from coordinate 1,139,852 downwards.
AAAACAGCGGAAAAAGTCACTTTGAATGTAAAAAAATTAAAATATTACGATCCCATTTGAAAATGTCAGAGTGGCTGAAGAGGGAAAGCTATCGACAGACAATGCTGAGAAGGCTAAAGTGTCTTTCAGTTTAGTCTTTACTAAACAGATCAGCTGTGAGTTGGTGTCTGACACAATTAACACTGAGGAGTAAGACATCAGGCCAGGAAGGGACAGAGAATTGTGAGTATACTCAGCTAAGGCAGGAAGTTTTGAACCAGCAGCACCATCCTAGCTCCATCCCCAGGTGCACTGAGAACCACTAGACACGATTTCAGAGCCAACATGTTGGTATTTGAGGAGATGACGATGCAAAAATGTGGAAAAGGGCAGAGGCAACACCTGCCTTTTCGAAAGGGGAGGAGGCAAATGTGTTTACATCTAGTTTTCAGAAGTGTACTGAGAGCCAACAAAGCACCTGAAAGAACACAGGAAAATGAATAACAGCCAACGTGAATTTGTAAAGACCAAATTGGGTCAAAACAATCTAATTTCCTTCCATGACAGGGTGGCAGGTCTGGTGCTGGGGGAAGATGCAGGAGATGTCATCTATCTTTACTTCAGGAAGGCTTCTCAAGCTGTCTCCCATGACATTCTCATCAGCAGGCTGGGAAACAGCCCTACCCTGCAATGTGGCTGTGCCCAGAGAGGGATTATCAATGGCTCCCTGTCAGGAAGGAGGGATGTGTCTAACAGGAGTCTCTCTGGATCCGGTATGATTTGATATTTCAATTAACCTCCGGGATGATGGAAGAGGGGAGATGTTTATTAGATCTGCAGAGGGCTCACCCCAGGAAAGGCTACTGGCACTTTGGAGGGCATGAAACCAAATTCAGACCAGACTTGAGACCGAGTGATGGGAAATTGGAGAAAGGGCCTGAGAGATCCTACAGAGCTGATGAAATTCAGGGAGGCCCAGTGTGTGGCTCAGCAGCGAGTGGCTCACACAGACACCAGATGGGCTCCAACAGGCTGGGCAGCAGCTCAGCAGGAAAAGGTCCAGGGCTGTATTTGATGAGAAGTAGAACAGACTGTGGCAATAAAAGGCAAAGGGTTGACTGCAGCATTGCCTTAGAAATGGCTCAGAGTCTCCTCCAGACAGGGGAGTAAAATACAGAAACCCTCTGGGGCTTTTTGTCCTTGTTTCTGTTCTAATGGTTTGGGCCCAGCAGAGGAAACTTTGGCTGCCACTGGATTTGGTTTAAAAACATGGGTATTTCCTCCAGGAAGTTTCCTGTTTGCTCTCTCCTTTCCCATTCTGTGCCCAACACTGCCTCTCTGGCTCTTCTGATCTCTCATGTGGAGCCAAGTATTGATATAATCTCAACACCATTTTCAGAAAAGTCAGTAAATTGCATTAGTGTCTTGCTGGAAGATACAGGTTCCAGCACAGCCTCCCCCTTCAGGGTACTGCAAGGGGCTGTGACCAGAAACCAGCCAGGAGAAGGCAGATTCCCAGTCTCAGATCTCAGTGACAGCTCCATCCTTTAGCAGCTCTGCTGTAAACATATGCTGAGTTGTAACTGTCCCTGCACAAAAAAGGCAGTTGCTAAAGCTTGTACTGCTTGTTGCTGCTCTGCTAAGGATGTCCTGCTAATTTTTTTTTCACCAAATTTTGAAATATGAGAGTGGGAATGAAGCCATGAGCTGCATCAGTGAGGAGAGTCAGAGCAGCTGCTTTGCCTTTGGCTCTGCAGCACCCACAGGTCTGGGAGCTGGGAGCCCTCTGGCATCACCTGTGTGGCTCCTGCAGGACCTTGTGCCGTAGCTCGGAGCTACGGTGACCTCCCCCTGGCACTGCACCTGGAGCCTGCCTCTGGCTGCAACAACCACGAGCAAGGAAAGGCGGGGATGGAAATTGTCAGACCAACCCACTCAGCCTTGTGGAAAGTAGAGTTTGGCTCCTGGTGGCTTTGCTAATATTAAAAAAACAACAACAAATAAATGACAAAATAAGACCGATCAAACCAGTGCAGCCGAAGCCCTAGAGATAAGGAATGATGCTGCCAGTCTGGGGAGACAAGGGCTTCTTTGGAGAGAGAAAGGATGATGATAACTGAGCAGGCACTGCCATTGCTGCTGGTGTGGTGGCCAAGCTTCAAGGTCAAACTGACAAACACTATTTGTTTCACTCAAAAGCCAAACACTTGGTTTCCCAGACGTACCCTCCTGCAGCTGTATTTCACACCAGGCCCCTGTCCTGTGGGTCAGCTGCAGAGCTGGGCAGGCAGGACTCAGGCCACAGAGCCACCTCAAATTGTGCCACCGTTCAGCAGTGCCCAGCAAGGAGACTGAAAGGCTATTGTAGAGAAATCCTTTAGATCCACCTGTGTAGTGTAGGAAAAAAAAAAGCAAATGGGTAACTGGGAAGTGCTTTGATGCTGGGAAGGGATACAAATCAGAAGGGCTGCTGGAGCTTTACCATACAACTCTGCATGTTGTTGCCAAAATCCCTGAATTCTGCTACTTCCAGTTGACTCAATAATCTGGGAAATAGCAGCAGGGGCAGCTCCCAGCTCCCAGATTTAGGGGATGCTCATGCCTAGTTGCTTGCCTGGCCTCTGCTCCTTCACTTGGCAGGGCAGAGGACCCAGGTGGCCCCTTCTGCTGCAGACACCCCAACTGGCCACAAGCCTTGAGGGCTGGAGTGTGGGGTGTGCTGGGGCTGGGCTGGCTGGGCCCTCCAAAGAAACCCAGCAAGGTCATGCACAGCCAAACACAGTGACTGGGGGAAAGGACACAGGGGACCTGAAAACCAGAGCTGCCAGAGCTATACCTGGAGGGTGGGAAACTGCTCAAACTCCCCTTTTGGGGAACTGCCAAAAACTACCCAAGTCCCAGACCTGGGAAGGCACTGGGGGGCATGGGTGGGTGTGCATGGGGCACAGTGGGTGTGCATGGGTGGCTGCTGCTGGAGAAGGAGTAAGTGAGAGGCAGAGCCTGGAAGTGTTTAAACATGCAAACAGACAAACCCTCTTAACAATCAGCATGGATGGAAATATTGATGGTTGCATTAAAAGTAAATATATTTTTAATTAAATAATTTTCCCCTTCTCCATTCAAGGGGTGTGAAAGCACTTATAAAATTAAACTGCTGCTTGAATTTCTCTCTCTCTTCTGACACAGCCAAGAACAGTTTCCTCCTCTGCTACTACCCCACAGCACCAGCGGCTTCTGGCTCCTTAACCCCTTCTTGGCACCTCAGAAAACATCAAGGTTAGAGGAGAACAGCTGATTTTCTCCCCCCTTCTCTCTCCTCCTTTCCCTCAGCCTTAGCTCAGGCACAGCTCTGAAGGGCTCATTAATCAAAAGGCAATTAATTCCCCATCATGGGGGCAAATAACAGATACAGACGTTCAATAGCCGCCTTTTTCCACGCTCGAGTGTTTCTCTGATTCCTGCAAACTAAAATAAAAAGAAGCCAAAGGAAAAGAAACACCAAATGATTAAATGCTTCATTAACATCCTGCAAATGGGGGGAGGCCACAGCTTATTTATCTCTGTCGCCAAAGTGACAAATATTTCAGAGGAGTCAAAACAGTTGCCCAAAGCAAGGTGCAAATTAGGGCACGGGACGAAGAGGTCCCCTTGTCCTGGAAGGTTCTCATGAGTATGAAGTATCTGCAGAATGGGACTGCTTCCCCTCAAAATAGGGGGAAAAAAAATCCCTTTTTCCTTCTTTCCTTGCTCAGCCCCAGGCTTTGAGACAGGATGCTGCCCAGTCCTGCTCCATCTCACCCTGACACCAGATCCCAGCTCTGCTCCCAGCATGTGGCCCTGCTCTCTGTGAGGACCATTACACACCAACAACCCACTACCCTTAAAATGCAACTAATTAACAAGTTCATGATGTTGAAAAGAAGCTATTGCTCCTTTTAATTTTGTTGCTGAGGAGTCAAGAAGTGACTTAAAGAGTTTTGATATATAAAACTGGAGGTTTGCTCAGCCTTTGTGTCCGAATCAATTAGCCAACGATGGCTGCCTATGGAAAAATTAAGAGTAAACTGTGGTATCAGTTATTTAATCACTGAACTTAACCAAAAACAAGGCACACGATTCAAATGGTATCATTAATCATAGTTTGCAGCAGAAAATAATTTTATATTATTAAAGCAATTACCACGTAATCATTTAGGTTAGCAAAAATTCATTAATCTTTATTCATTATTCAATCAGATCCCATTATTTTAGCCTATTTCATCTAACTTGCCACTTGAAAGTGGTACAAAGAAAAATGGGGAAAAAGTGACAAAAGGAACTTTTAATAATACTAAACTATAAGGCTCAGCAGAAATTACTTCTAAATACAATGAATGCAAAGGCAGGGACAGCAGAAATGTCCTCCCCACAGCATTTCTCCACTGTCTCCGTACCTCAGGCTGCAGCTCCCAAGGGCTCAGTGCTCTCAACTTGGAGCAGGGTATTTATTTCTTTTTTTCCCTCCCTGTTCTTTAGCCAACTGAATAAATTGCCAGGTTGTGTGTTCAGAAACCAGCAGCTCTTATTGTGAGCCTGACGGGCAGATTAGCAGGAAATTCAGCTGCATCAAAAGCAGGAGAGCAAAGCGTGGTGCTCTCCATGGACCACCTGACCAAAAGCCCCCCCAGCCCTTCCACCCAGGAGGTGGGGACCACTGGCAGCTCTGCTGGTGGTTGGGTTTGGGGTCTGCCAGCCAGAACTGAGCCTCCCCCAAGAAAATCAAAGCACTGGAGGGAACTGAGCTCTCCCAATTTGGGTCAGGCTCTTATCTGCTGGCAAGCATCAAGAAATTGGCCTGACTTTTCCTTTTTTTTTTTTTTTTTTTAATCTTCTGAGATGAGTGAAACCGCAGTGCTCATTATTATCATTACTTTAATACTCCAAGAGGTTAGCAAAGATCTTTTGATTTCATATCCATGAATTTATCTTGATAGTTTTTCCTCTATAGGAAAAAAGGACAAAAAAGCAAGCTTCTCTCAGGAGACAGCAAGCAGTTCAGGCTCCCTAGTGTGCCACTTCAAGCCAGGTGGCTAAACCCTGGTTGAGTTGTGAACAGATTTTTCTCTAGTTCTTCTCCCCAGAGAAACACCAATTTGTCTTCAAAACATCCCTGCTCGGGACCAGCCTGGGAGCATTTACTTTTTCTTTGGGTTCCTTTCAGAGGGGAGCAGGGCAAAGGGGCCAGCTCCTGAGGAGTGCAGAGGCAAAGAGAAGGATGAAGGAGAGCACAGCCATGGCAAAACACCATCATTTCCAGGGCTCCCTGGAAACTCTGAGTGCTATCCCTTTCCACAGGGGGGATCTCCACCTCCCTTTACTCTTTTTCCCCATGGCTGTAGAATTTCACCTCCTACTTCCTTGCCATATTACTCCAGGTTTGCATCACTGTGATAAGAAACTGCAGCAAGAGGAGGGTTATTTGGTCCCAGTGTTTCCATTTCCCCTATTGCTGGTCATGCCCAGCAATGCCAAGGAAACTCAGCCACGTTGGCAGAGCACCACAGGGTCAATAAAAATGATCAGTTGAAGCCCACAGAGGGATTAACTCACATCACCCCAAAAAGTCATGATTTGGATTTATGAGGCAGAAGCAGCAGCTTTGCTGGATGTGAAAGACAATTCAGTCTTCAAGTAAATAATAAAAAAAGAGCAATATTGTTTTCCTTTGGAGCATGTAACAAGTTGTCATGGGGAAGGCGTGTGGGCTTTTCTGGGAAGGAAGCAATGCTGATGACCTTTGTACAGTGTTTGCTCAGAGCCAGCTGCTGCACTCAGCACCCCTGGGCTCTGTAAATCCCCAGCCTGGTGCTGCTCAGCCCTGCCTGCCCTCCTGCTGTCAGACACAGCTCCAGTTCCACGCTGCTTCCAGAGGAAGAAACCTCTAACATGTCGTATTCAAGAGCTGGGGCTAGTGCTTGGCATTGCACAGAAGTCACCATGTTCCTAGAAAAATGTTCCCTTTGGACAAGAAGTCTGATAAGCAGCTGGAATTTGCCCCAAATCAAGTCTCTACCAGTCTATAACATAGCTCCTGAACTGTGATGGAGCTGGATCACTACTCCTGCCAGCCTGGAACCAGGGCAGTGAACTGCACGTTGCTTGATGGATAAAGCAGAGGATCAACAGCTCATGTTTCTTTCCCAGTTTTGGCAACGATCCACCCGATGATTTCAGGACTTTAACTACTTATTCCTTCACTTTTTGGGAAAACTCCAGGAGATAAAGGCATATACTTGGCCTCCACCCAGTGCTTGCAGATACGGAGGTGGGATGTACAGTTTAGACAGAACAGTCAAGGGCTGGTTTGCCTTGGGGGCATGTGGGAAAAGTGACACGAATTCACAGTAGGTGGCAACTGAATGCAGACAAACCACAATGTCCAGAAAGCCCCAAAACTGAGGCCAGGGGGACATGAAACTAAGTTGCAGAGAAACCTCTTCATGCTCAAGCAGTTCTGCATGTCCCTCTGCAGATGAGCAGAAATTCCACAGACTCACAGAATGGTTTGGGTTGGAAGGGGCCTTTAAAGGTCAAGTAGTCCAACCTGCCTGCCGTAAGCAGGGACATCTTCAACTAGACCAGGCTGTTCAGAGCCTGACTTTGTCTTTCCTGCACATTTTCTTTGGAATGGAGCCATCTCTAGGACATGATCCTGGCACATCTCAGGAGGGAACATGGACTCTTGCAGCCATCAGGATGTTGCTCAGCATGGGGCTGAGTCAGGTGTTGAGGCTGAGATGGGAGGTCTGACTGCAATCACATCTCCCACCCATTTTGCAGGCTTGGTTTAGTGCATCTCTGGTATGCTCTGGAAGCAGCTTAAAGAGATTTTGATAGCATTGCTGGGAGAAAATGAACCTGTTAATGCTGCTATTTGCTGCAAAAAGGATTCACGCCCAGAACACTTTCTCACAGAAATGATCATTTTTAGCTGTGAGAATGAATTAGCCTTCCACTGAAAAGCTATTTGCATGGGAAAGGGGTCAGCGAGGAGCAGCAAAGTGATTATTTGGGGGTAAGGCCTGGTCCCAGACTTGAGCAGACATGGGCTTAATTCTCATTTTTAACTCTCAATTTCCAGCCACCCTCTGCACCCTTGAAATCTCTCGGTTCCCAGCTCTAGTGAGCAGAGGCAGAGCCCAGCACAGAAGGGTGCAGGGACATCCCAAGGGCTTTACACAGGCCTGCAGACAACCTGCTGCTCCTGCCTTGCTAATAAAAGCTCTGGGTTTGTTCTAGCAGGGCTGGTTGCTTTTAATCATCTTCCGATGGCTGAGTTTGCTTACAGCAATTAACAACAAGGAGTGTGAGATCAATGTAAGGAAGCCCGGGTACTTGCTTATGGGCAACCCCTTGGATGATCCCAGGAAACCTCTGCACCTAGTCCTGCTCTGCGGGTTGATCTGCCCAGGTCTGAACAAGGGCCATGATCCATCTGGCTGCTCTGGCAGGAGTTAATTGCAGGCAACATTTCAACAGGAGAGAAGCCAAAAAGATAATTATCACTCTGGTGCTGGTTCTGAGAGTACCAACCAGCCCTCACCTCGGCAGGTCACTGGGAATGGGGTTTGGTCTCCAGGGAATAGCAGATGGGCTGTGCCTGAAAGAGCTCTATCACGTTTCGACCCACTGATGGTCACGCAGGTGCTGGTGCTTGCTCCACTCTTCCAACCCTTCTGTCCCTGGGCTGGGCTCCTGCACATGGGGCTTTCCATCTGAGAGTGAGTTCACTCAAGACAAGATGACGTTTCTAAGGCAGAAATTGGCATCTGCTCCTGATGGGACAAGAGTCCCAGACAGATCTTGTCCCCTCCACCGCCCAAATCCTGACCAGGCAATGGGAGCCGCATCCAAGGCTGATTCCTCCAGGCTGGGCATGCTGCAATGCAGGTCTTCACTGCCTCTTCTCCTGGCTCTGGTAGCCCCTTTGAGTGGTAAGTAAACTTCCCTCAAACACACCATTTACTTCCTTCTCCAGCTTCCTGTGTTACTAATTATCTGAAAGAGATTGATAAACCCGCCAGTTGCTGCTCTGGTTACAGGTCACTCACCATGGTAATAAGAAGTGCAGAAATCAATAGCCATAAATAGCGGGGGGGAATCAAATTCCCTGAACAGTATTTTAAGTGAGGAGAAGGCTTAATTACATCGTCATCTGCCATACTTTACCCTGGAGGAGCAGGACAGAGCTGAGGGGAGGCGAGAGGCCAGGGAAGTGTGTGACGTTTTCCACGGTGGTCAGACTTCTCTGGGTATACAAATCTGTGCCTCCAACTAACTCCAAAGTCCATTCTCTTCCTGGTGGAATGAGATCTAGAGATGGTGGCTGACTCCAGCTCACAAGGGACTCCTTAAAGAGGACTGGGAAAGAAAGGAAAATCTCCCCAGTCCTCTCACCCAGCTGCCCCGGCACAGCTGCTGTCTTGAGCTTCCAGAGGAGCCAAGTGCTGCAGCACTGTGGCTTGTCAGGTCTCCCCAACCCTCCCTGCTTTGGGAAGGCTGGTGGACCCTCCAAGCACAGTGCAGCTGCCAGGCTGGAACAGCAAATCATCCAGACAATTCCTCACCATTGTATCCCAACCACTGAGTGTCCAGCTGGAACGAAGAAGAGCTTCACCCCAGGAAAAAATACTGGAGATGAAGCCAAGGAAGATTGGCAGCCTTCACATTTCAGAGATTAGTTTTCCCTCCAACATCTGCTCCCACACCTGGACCCAGAATGGGGCTTGGGCAGCCCTGTCCTGGTGCCCAAGGGAATTGGCTTCTGCTCACTGCACGGGACGATGCTGTGGCAGTGATGCCCTGGCACCAGCTTTGGGGCAGGAGGTCTCCTCCACGCTGTGCCAGCTGCACAGCTCACACGCAGGACTCAGAGCACATCCACCTCATCAAAATGCACAGAACACCATGAAGTAAGTGGGGAGATGCCCCCAAGCCCACTCTTGTGCCCTTCACTCCTGGTCAGCTCCAGAGCCTCTGCCCTGGGTTAGCAGCTCCTTCCCTCAGGGCTGGGTCCTCTGCTCAGTCTTCCCTCGCTGCTGCCTCCCCAGGTCCCCAAGCCCCTTGCTTCCCCCCATGGCCCTGGCATTGTCTATCTGTCTGTCTGCCTGGCAGCCCTGCCCTGCATGTGTCTGCTCCCCGAGCTGCTCCTGGGGAGCTCTGCAGCACTGCTGGGCTATCAGGGTACAAATATGGTAGGAGATAAATATTGTCATGGCACATTACCCTGGCCCTTCCTCACCAATACACACTGCAGACAGAGTTATGCATGTATTAGATGTGAATATATATCTAATTATACTATATAAACTGTATACTCAACTCTCTATTGTGCATATTTAATATAAATGCCAGCTAATTGCCCTCAGTAAATATGTACGGGGATTAACCGTATTGCAATGAAATGTACTGGTAACCCTCTTGAAAATAAACACACAAAATAAAATAAACACATAAAATGAAAGTAGAGGACATCACAGTCTTCATGTTTGGTTCTTTTCACCATCCACAAGGCTGGGGCTTTGCTAGGCAAGAGCACTTGGGTCTCCAGTTCCTCTTCCAAAGCGCCGGCAGCCGCAGGCTCCCCGGGATGGTGTTTGCAGGCGCGGAGCCCGCGGAGCTGCCGCGGTGCCGGGCAGGCTGGAGCCGGGAGCGCGGCGGGACGGAGACCGCGCTGCCCCGCACTGCCCCGCACTGCCCCGCACTTCCCCGCTGCCTCGCACTGCCCCGCACTGCCCCGCTGCCTCGCACTGCCTCGCGCTGCCCCGCACTGCCCCGCGCTGCCTCGCACTGCCTCGCGCTGCCCCGCACTGCCTCGCGCTGCCCCGCTGCCCCGCACTGCCCCGCACTGCGCCGCTGCCCCGCACTGCCCCGCTGCCCCGCACTGCTCCGCACTGCGCCGCTGCCCCGCGCTGCCCCGCGCTGCCCCGCTGCCCCGCACTGCCCCGCTGCCCCGCACTGCCCCGCTGCCCGCACGGCCCCGCTGCCCCGCACTGCCCCGCTGCCCGCACGGCCCCGCTGCCCTGCACTGCCCCGCTGCCCCACACTGCCCCGCTGCCCCGCACTGCCCCGCTGCCCCGCACTGCCCCGCTGCCCGCACGGCCCCGGCCGGAGCCACTCCTGCCGAGCAGGGGGCTGATGGCGTGTGTGCGAGGGGCTGGGGGCTCGGGCGGGCAGGCGGCCACGGCACAGCTCCCAGCAGCCACGCAGGCCAGGAACCCGGCCCTGCGCCGGGGACAAGCTAGGGGGTCTCTCCTGGCCCAGTAAAATCCTCTCCTCAGGCAGGACAGTTCAGCCCTCACATCTCTTTTTCCACCCCCAAAAGAGGTGCTGATGGTGGCTCTGTGATCCTGTGGCATCTGTGCTCGGGGTCCAAAGGGATTTGCCCAAGTCAGCACAAGGAAACCTGCTCAGAGCAATGCTGGTGCAGGGTGCTGTGCGGGCCAGCATGGTTTTTAGCCTCCATTATCCAAGGTTTTAAAGAAGAGGGCAGGTGAGCTTCTGCTGGAGCTGCTTCATGCCAAACTGGTCTCACACAGCAGGCACAGTGTGCAGGAGTCACGCATGGCCCAGACCAGTCACTTGACAACTGGGCTGTGTGGAGAGTTCTGCCATCTGATGCCTCAGATCCTCCCCTGCCTTTTTTGGCTTCAGCAAAAAGCCCCTGACATAGCTGAAATCTGATGTTTGACAATTTTGCAACTTTATCTGTCTGTGCAGCCCTCGAGGCTGCTGTGCTGCTAATTGTTTGGTTGCAATTATTTTTGTCCTGCTCCTTCACGCTGGCAATGAATGTGCTGCCACTTGGGGATGAGGGACCCCATGGAGAATTCAGCCTGGACCCAGAAGGGACTGTGAGCCTTTGACCCCTGCCATAAATTCTCAATTCTTGTGTTGTTTGTTTGTTTTTTTACCAGCAAGACGACAGTTTCTATCCACTTTCCTCAGATCATTAATTTATTTAATCCCACGCCTCACCAGTTCGCAGGCCTCTGGCTTCCCAGGGGGGCTGAGGGGGCAGATGCTGCTCCAAGGCCTGTCCAACATGCTCTGCAGAGCTGCCCCACTGCAAGGAGAGAAATCACCCAGCCTGTGCTCTCCCACCCCTCCTAGCACTCTTTTTGCCCTCTCCTCTGCTTCAGACACAGATCAAGGGCAGCTGCAGAGAGTTGTTTCCTTTCTTTCCTTCCCTCTTCACTGCTCCCTGCCAGGTGCCTCCTTTCTCTCTGCACAGCCCTCAGGGAAAGGCTGCCTTGACTATTTTGAGCCTGTATGTTAAATTAATGTTCTTGCTACTCTCCTGGATCCTGGGTTAAGTGACAGGAGCAAAATGCAGAGGCAAGAGGACCTTTCCCAAACACAGACACACACATGGGTGTACGTGGCCCTGCGGGCAGCAGCCTTGCCTGGCAGCAGGACGGGTGGCTCCTGGGTCTCTTGACTTGGAGATCTGTCTTTGGGAGTGGAAGAGAAGCAAGACAGCAGAAACTATGATTCTCTATGTAAACATTTTGGTCACCCACTTGGTTCCCACTGCTCCATCTCTCCTGGATGCCTGTGGTCGCCCTACAATGGACGTACACTCATTCTCCTTGGACAACTGCACCAGCTGATTTGTGGCTGTTTTCCCCCATTTGACCACCCCTATCCTGGGCTGCTCCCAGCCCCAAGCCTCATCCATGTAGCATCTGGTTTCCAGCCATGAGAATGGTCTGGTGTTTTATCTCCAAGGTGCTGCTGTCCTCCTTCTCCATGATGTCCTCCTTCTCCTTACCATCCTTGCATTGCAACATCTGTGGACCCGCGAGCACAGACCCGTTCGTGCTCAGCACAACGCCCAGGTGCTGTTATATGGCCCTGTGCAATGGTGAACTGCCTCCTCCTAACCTCCAGAGTGAGCTGCAAGAAAATGCATCCATCATTCATGGAACCTTCCTCTCCCTTTGGATCAAAGCAACTTGTTTGGCACTGAAAAAAACCCAGCACCCCTTGGATCTCTTAATTTGACAGGGCTGGGAGCTTGCAGATGAATATCTGAAATAACTAATGGTGACTCAGAGGAGCGTTAAGCAAAGATAACACTGTCACTTCTTCTCTGTTCCTCTTTTGTTTCTCACTCTTCAGCTTTCCTGCTGGTTTATTATCTCTTCAGTTTTTCTTCTGATGATCTTGTTACTATGACAGGATGTGTATTATCTTTGGCAGCCTCTTCCAAACGTATGACCTGTTGTGTCGATGCACAGCAGGAACAAACAAGACACATGCATGCAGAGGAATAAAGGTGCCTAATGAAACAATGGGACTGCAAGAGGGGGGCTCTGGTTTTAGGTCAGGGGTTTCAGGGGGTTGGGTGTGTGCTCCCCACGCTTGCCACATGTGAGATAAATTCCAAGTGAGAGGGATTCTCTCTCCACTAGGCCCATCTCCAGTTTGGAGAGCTTTTGAAACGGAATCTCTAGCAGTCCAACATCTGGGCTGCCTGTTCCATAAGAGGATTGCTGGACCCTTTATCACAAGGACATGCTGATTGCAAGGTGACCATTTCACACTGTCATTTGGGGGCCTGCCAGCCACAGCTGCAGGTCTGCAGTCACCAAGCACTGCACAAAGCCAAAACTCAGAGGGTCCATCCCAGCCTCCTCCTCAATAAAATACAAGCAACAGTGAGGGAATGAGCCCACTGCAGGAATGAACCATCTCCCTCAGCTCCAGGCTCATGGCTGCCAAGGATCAGAGCAATTGGATTCTGACCTGTTAGAGGAAGGTGTGTGGCTGGCAATGCTTCCTATTGCAGAAACTTCTTCAAAGCTGAGAAATGTCTGGATAAAATGCTCTGGTCTGGTCTGTCTTTTAGTACACATCAGAAAAAGCTTTGGGGAAGTAGGAAATCTCATTAGGAATTAACTTGGGATCAAATATGACCTGCCAGGTGATTCTAAAAGGCCAGGTCAGTCTAAGAAAAAATTGCTTGATGAACAGAGCCACCTCAGACTTCTTTGAAGAAAAGTACTGCATGAAATTTTGATATTACTAAGTATTTAATAGATCTAATTTACAAAGCAGTGTTGCTGTCAATTCCCAGAGTGCTAAAATCCTGCAACCTATTTCTTTGCAAGAATGACTTCAGCTCGTTCATGGGTTTTAATGCAGCAAGCTGTTTAACAGCTGCAAAAAATGTTTTAGGACAGGAAGTCTGAGCCCTGCAGAATTGAACCAGGCTCTTTCTACCTCCTGCAGGCCTGGAGAGTTATGTAGCTCTGATATGACATGAGGTACCAGAGTTTTCTCTCTCAGCTTGGTAGCAGCATTATCACAATATGTGAGGTTGTCATAGAGATCTTTGCTCACTTGAGAACTAGCAACAGGACAAGCAACCTCTGCTCAGGGGAACTTAAAAACCCAGAGAGCCCCCAAAACATTCCAAAACTTGATCCCTGGTGACCTGGAGCCCACAATTCCACCTGCCATGACAACAAGATGTGACAATGGCAAACTCTGCCAGAATCCTCCCCAACGCCAGGGTAGGTGGCATCCAGCTCCTTGTAGAGCTCCCAGTAGCTCCTTCAAGAAGCTCCTGGAAGACGTTCACTGTCGGGCAGGACCAACGAGGAAAATAACCAGGATATTGGTGAGTCTTCCAAGAACATCAGATGTTCATTTGTGCAGTTTTTCTACTCCTGCTGGGTCCAGCGAGGCCAATGCCAAGTGCAGAGAAGTCTCCATAAAACCAGATGGCCTCAGGAGGGAAAGCCATGAGACAGCTGACTAATGCAACCTAGATATCACCAACTCATCTCAGCTTCCCTGCACACAGACTCCTTGAGAGTTTTCCAGGCTGCTACCACTTTCACTGTAGCTCTTCTTACAGCATTTTTGATTTAAAAGATTTGTGGTTTGTGCCCGTGCTGGTGAGCACTGAAATCCGTCCCAGCAGTCATGGAGCTGTCCCTGCAGGCTCTGCTCCAAGCCTCTGGCCAGCAAGGAGAGCCTACGCCCCTCTCCTGCTCGAAAGAGCTGCTAATGGGTCTGCCGGAGCCTCCCTCCAGCCTCCCACCACAGCACAAGCCTCACTTTTCTGCCTGGACATTTGTTTGAAAGCCAGATGTATCTCAGTCAACTCACCTGGAAACAACTTGCCTTTTGCCCTGACGAATCCCTTCCCTGGGAAGGCTGCAAGCAGCCACCTAGATTTACACAAGTGCCTTGATCAAAGACAGGCAGTTTCAGCAGCTTTCTCAAACCAGCCTCTGGATGTGCTACGTGACAGAGCCAGTTAAACAACAAATAATACCCCAAAACCCCAAAACCAACCAACCAAACAACCCAAACAAACCCAAAAACCTCAAGACTTTTCCTTTCAAACCAAATGGTTATGAAAAATTTCAAAAATTGCTTCTGTGCATGCTGGAATGAGAAGATAAAGGGAAACCTCTGCTCTTCCCAGCCAGATTTCATTTTGACCAAAGAACCACCTCTCTGCTCATGATCGATCCTCTCTATTCCCTGCTACTGCAGGCTGGGGAAAGGGAAAATGCACAAGAAGAAGGAAGAAAAATAGCCCTGCTTGTTTTCCCTTTGCTGGCTGTATTCGCCTTGCCTTTCCTTGGGCAGTGGGAGTACACACCCTGTGCACTGCAATCACACACCCTGTGCACTGCAGCCATGGGCTGGGGATGTTGGGAACACGGTGAAGAACTCACTAGATCTTCCCTGTGATTTGCTGCTTCTCTACTTGCAAGGATGAAGCTGTGGGGGCACATCCTGAGGCACTTCATCTGTATTTCTTACCCCAAAAGGAGGTGCAGGAGCAGGTATGAAGCATCTCTGACCCTGAAGCTACTGCTATGGATTCCCACCTGTATTGGACTGACTGTTGATTGGCTCCAAGGTGGTGAAAAAACCTTCTGGGAGCAAGTTCTGATCCTCTGTAGGAGGCAAGACCAAAAGCATGCCAGACTAGGCTGGCTGGAATGGTCCCTGCCTCTGTGATTAAAGGGGTTCATAAATATTCAATGTTTCTTGGCAGCTGGGAGTGCTTCAGTTGTTCCAAGCATCTCAAGGGGGGTGGGAAAGGCAGAATGAGCCTTAGTATTTCTGACATCCCACAGAGACAATGAACAGGGGCAGAAGAGTGCTCATCTTCTTGCAGAGCAGCGTTTCACGTAGGGTGATTTTAATAATTCAGCCCTTGATACTGGTCTGTTTAAATGTTTGATGCCTGTGAGCTGAGCTTTAAGATCCAGCTGCCTCTGAATCCAAGGAGCTGGACTCTGGTTGGGTGCTGACTACCCTCCCCATCGGGGGATCAAACATGTTACCACAGCACAGCCCAAGCCCATGGACGAGCACCGACTTCTTCGGCATGAAATTCTGGTGCTCTCACACCAGGAATGGGAAACCATCCCATTCTGGTTTGTGTTTGGAAGAGAAGAAAAAGGAAAAAGTAGCAATGTTACCTAAGGATAAAAATGGTTATGGATAAACCATACGGATAAATGGCTACGGATTAAAAAAATACGTTCTGCTCTTATTAGAGATACCAACCAACGCTGTAGCAAAATGGAAACCAAGAAACATTTGTGAGGACTCGGGCACAGAAAAGGTCTCTGAGGCATTGGGTCAGCCTCCACCAGCTGAAATCACACCATGCTGGAGCTGAGGACGGTCTGTCTGAGCAGCTCTGCAGTAGCAGAGGACACACTGGGGTCTGTGGGCTGGTCCCACCAGTGCTATGATCTCACTGAGTGATTGTCATCTTGTGCACTGGTCCTGAACTCCAGGTTACCTAAGGTAATGTCTCAGCTGCTGTTGTAACCTGCTGGGAGAAGGTCCAGTCCCTTTGGCAGTGTCATCTCTCTGCTTGCTATAGCTGGGCATTTGGACTGCAGTGGAAGGTGCTCCTTCTGAATTTCTGGACAAGCTCCAAGATATCAGACCTCCTGCTTCCACATAGTGGAGTTGGGATGATCCCATCTCTTTTGCCTGATCTGACTTTGGCCATTCTCAGGGACAGGAGGCTGTGCAAAACATACTTTGAGTTTGGCCATGTTGGGAGATACCAACATTCAAGGCATGGTGCCATTTTCTGTTTTCCCAGCCTTTGGGGATGTTGCCACATTCAGAAACTCTCCATCCCACACCTAGAGTTGCCCATCAGCTTTGTTGACAACAGACCCTTCACTTCCATGTGAGATTCTCATCTTGTAAGACCTTATTCTAAATTATCCATGAAACGTGTGGACATGAGTTATGCATGAGATGAATTATCCATGAACTGGGTCGGTTGCCTTCTCTCTGTCAACCCTGTAGGTTTCTGCCAGGTACCCAAGCACAGAGCAGGCCTCATCCGTTGGGCTTTTTCCCCTCCCAGAGAATCTGCATTTGACACAGCAATGTGTAAAACCTGGGAGAGAGCTTCAATATTCAGTGGGTCATGATGGAAGAACACAGCAGGATGCTTGAGAGCGCACAGGGTCAGCCCTTCCCCAAAGATGCAGTTTCAGGTCCTAAATCCACAGAGTGGTTATTCATTCCTATAAAGGGGAATAGCTCCAAGAATGATGGAGGCAACTTGTCTGTCTCTGACAACACACTCCCACACACAGGCTGGTGGTAAGCGTAGTCATCTATGAACTGGAGCTTGAGATGAAAGCCTCTTCTCTATGATAAACACAGCAAAGTCTTAATTTTTGGAGGATATCCACTTCTGATTTTGACAGGGCAGTCTATGCTGGGGTTATGTTACTGTTCCTGAGATAAATTTTGGCAAAGTTGGTCTACTTGGAGAAGGGAGGGGGAAAGAGAAGTCAGGAAATTGAGATTTTTGGTGGCAGGGAAACATTTTTTAGAGAATTCCTGACCAGCTCTGTCACCTTGTTAACCATGTGGTTTGTCCTAGGAGAGGCCAGCAATGATTATGGCACCAGATCCTCATCGAGCAGCAGGGAGCCTCCCCCCCTGGCCCAAGCACATGCTCTCCCTCATCTCCAGGGACACCAAAAACCTGGCTGGTGCAGGCACCCACAAGGTCTACACAGGAACTGACTACTGCAACCCAAAGGTAAAACACAACCCCAGCACAGCTGCAAACTGCTGCTCCCTGCTTCCCAAGAACCTCCCTGCCTTCTTCACCTTCCCCGTGCACCTGGAGAAGCGAGACAAAGGTCTGAGACACTTCCTTGCCTCACAGAAAGGTCTGTTGGTGTTTCAGCAACTGTATGAGGAGGCCGTGCTGGGCATTGCTCTTGGAGACCATGATCTGCCAGAGCCAAGCGAAGTGTTTGGGCCATTTCCTCGCTCCAGGAAGAGGCTGCCAGTGTTCCAGCAGCTGTGTGGGGAGGCTGTGCCAGACAGGGCCCTTGGAGACAGGCACCTTCAAAAGTCAAGCCAAGAGCTGAAGGAGCTGCTTGACACAAGCACCTAGGAAGGCACCAAGGATGAGGCACCAGCTGAGTGATCCCCTTGCAGTGAGACATGAGCTGACTCTGGGCCAGCTTCTGAATAAAATATAAGATTATTGGTGTTCTTACGTTACCAGGAGGTCAGTGGTGACATGTTGTGAGCTCAGATTCACTGAGAGCTGAGAGCTGGTAAAACAGGAGGCAGGAAAGGGCTGATATTGTCTACCCAGGATATCCCTCCACCTCCTGGGTGCCATGGCAGAGTGTCAGTCACACAGACCAGCACTTTGGACAGGGATGGCCATCCCACTCCATCCCTTTCACTCAATCCCCTCAGCATGCTAGAAATACAAACTTCCTTCTCCACATCTGGAAACCAAGCAACATCTCCTGTGCTGACCCCCTCAGCCCCTTCACTGAGTGTCCTCTGCTGCTCTATAGGAAAGTGCACTGACTAAAGCAGCGGGTCCAGGCTGTGGCAGAGCCACTATCAAACACTGAGCAGGCAAACAAGAACAGGAATGGGAGAGAGGAAAGCAACCGAGACCTCATGTGAGAGTGTCTAGGAGGGAATCTTTGAGATTTTTACTGCCTATGTCTGGAGGTTGGAAAATGGTGACAGTTAGAAGAAATGCCTCACAAAGAAAATGGTGACAAACATTAACAGGACTCAAGGGTTTCGGCATATGTTCCTGAAATAAACTGTTTACATCTGGAAGATCCCAGTCCCAGACCAACAGGGATCTTCTGAATGCGTGTGTGAAAGCAGCTTTAGCAGAGAAGAGGAAGAAACAGGGGAGAATGGGATGGTTCAAAGCCTGGAGAGGGACAGGATGCTACTCAGAGGGCTTCAAGGAAAACAGGATAATCAGAAAACAGGAAGAAGACCAGATGGGACAAAAAACCAGAGCTGCACAACCTTGGAAACAGGCAGGTCTCTGTGAGTGAGGGCTTGTCAGGAAGAAACAATGAGCCTACCACTTACTTGGGATGAAAGACCCCGAGAGAGAAGAGAATCACAAAAACACAACATAGGCAGAGGAATCAGACTTGCAAGGATAGACCAGAGGACAAGGATGGGATAGGCTACATGACAAATAAAAGTTGTCTGGGGAAGGTCTGTGCCACGAGTCTGTAGGTTGTGCTGGAGCCTGAGCTTAGATGTCCCCAGTCAGAACGGGACTGAGTCATCATGGAGGCTTTAATTTTTGAGGCACAGATTGCAGAGCAAATGTTGCTTATTGCAGGCACCACTTACTCCTGAGCATGATAATAAACAGACTTTGTCTCCAAATGGTTACTGATCCAGGAAGACACAAGGCTATTTTAGTATTATTTCAGTGACTGTGAAGACATTACAGAAGGGGTTGACCTAGAAAATAAACATGGGTCCAGCGAGCAGAGGTTGATGCCATTTAAATTAAATGGAAGGAGATATTAAAACAGGTCAGTAGCTGAGGCTATTTGCAATGAATTAGCATATGAAATTACCAATGTGGCAACAAGGAATTTTACTGCATGTAACAAACTGGGAGTGGAACCATATGGCTGGAGTTTACCAAACACAGCACCCACGCTTAGGGAAATGGGGCAGGAGTAATCGTGACAGCTGAAGAGCCTCTATCCTGACCTCCAGGGAACGCTTCCATTCCTGGGCCAATTTTGAAGGTGAGCAGAGAACAGGGTCCAATGTCACATGCTTTTATGGAGGACAGGTCATGCCATATTGGCTGTGCAAGCACATCACCCAATGGCCACAACCCACACCCAAGGCCACACTCTGCAAACAGGATCCAAATAACAAGCCAAAAAATCAGATAAGGCTTGAATCAACAGTCAAAATCTCCTCCACTGAGCAGGCCAGGAGCAAAAACTGCCTCTGGAGGTGCTGTCCTTGGCAGACAGGCACTTAGGGTTGCTTCTCCTGTCATGAAAAAGAGGATTCCCTGGCAAACCTTGAGCTGACCCATGAGGACATCAGTCCAAATCTAGTGGCCTGACACTCCTTTGGAAAGGACACCAATTCTCTTAGGCATGAAAAGCCTGGTACATCTAATCCATGTGGGCACCAGAACTGGCTCTGCAGTGCAGGAGATGGATTCATGAGTACAAGTGGAGTTCCTCAAACAATGGCCAAGGGACTCATCTCCTTGGCATTTCCATTGATGGATTTGGAACAGACAGACATACTGGATTTAGGAAGATTGCTGATTCCCCAAAGCTGAATGGAATCTATGTCTCCCAGGGGAGAAATTAGGTGACCTTGAGGAACAGCAATTGTACGAAATCTCCTGTAAAAGGAGCTTCTGCTCTAAGCTAGGAGCTCATATGTTGGAAACACATGAAGGGGAGAAAGGCAGAGATGAACTTGCCAATCATGGGCTGGTAATAAATCTCTGATGTAATGTGGCTCTGAAAAAAGGCAAATAAGATAGTAGAAGGTGTCAGGGGAGATATTCCCTTTAGAGAAAGTAGACTGCTTCTGTCATTGCACAAAGCCCTGAGGAGCCCTTGTTTGGAGTCCAGTTATGACTCCAATCAACCATGTTCAACAGAAATTAATTGAAACCAGAACTGGTAGGAGAAAGGGTGAGATGAAGATCATTCTTTCAGGACCTGCAAGACTTTGGCAAAGGGTAGACTGCCAAGGGAGGGGACAGAGCTGCTACCTGAACAAACAGCTGAGAGGGGAACATATTCAGGGACAGGGAGAAGAGTTATGTGAGGCTGGCATTAGAAGAGATGGGAATAAAAAGGACAGTGACACATTTCAGCTGGAATCTGAGGCTCTTTCACCATGAAAGGAGCAAAGCTGTGGGACATCCTGCAGTTCAGAGGTGCAAGAGCTGAGAAACTGAGCAAGAATCACAGAATCATAGAATGGCTCGGGTTGGAATAAGAAGCTAGATCTGTTTTGGATGGGGAGGATGTAGCTGGTAGCTCTCACTGAGGGGAATTTCAGCTTGATGACCAGGAGATCCTGATCAGCACACCAACTCTCTACCCCTGAAACACCCTGTTGAAAGAACCCATTTTTTATGGTAATGCTGTCATGTTGGTCTAATTTTTTGGGTGTCTGCCTCCCTCTGTGCTGTGCTCAGACTCTGCTCAACATTCCAGACGTACTCATGCTGAAAGGTGGGCCTGCTTCTGAGAGCAGCAAACCAGAGGAGCAAAAACATTTGCTAGCCTCTGCAGCAGATCACAATGTTCCAAGAATGAACACAGCAAGGGGGCATCTGTGCAAATCTCTCCTGGCTTGTATATACATGTGGGATGTGGTTTTGCCCCTAATGGTCCTGAAAAGGTGGTCTCACCTGCAAACCTGTGAGACAGACACCTCAGTGTGAGTATATGATGGTGTTTCATCTGGATGTCCAAGGAGCCAGTGCTGCCAGGGAGAGGCAAATCCCCTTCTTCCTTGTAAGCAGGCTGGATCCTGACAGGGCTGGATCCATATGGGGAGGGGAGACCTGTTCCCCACAGGTGCCATCACATTTAGACAGGCAATGGTGTGTGCAACAACACGTTCATCTGGGAATACTGGAGCAAATTACTGTCATGTGATTATTTATATGAAGATGTGTTTGTGGATGAATTACCAACCAGCCTGGAGCAGAGAAATGGAGCAGTGACTCCACCTAACATGTCAGCAGGCAATCCAACAACCCACTTGGGACAGTCATTAACAAATTAACTGATCACCCAGGTCTCTCCCTCCCTGTGGGGGCTCCATGTGCCTTGAAACCCAAAGCAACAGATTTGCATTTGCAAGGGAGGTTTATGGGGATGATACCATCAGTGCATGGACAGCAGCTTGGGGCTGGCTGGCCAGAAGTCAGCCTTGGGCTGGGCCTGGCCAAATCAAACTTACCAATATAGTCTGTAGCTGAGAACAGACCTGAAGAAAGACTCAAGAACCAAAGAAAGGCAGGGGGAAGGCTCCTGCAGAGGCAGAGATAGGGAGTGTGAGATGAAATGAGGAAATGAAAAAAAATATTAACAGCTTTCTTTATTCCTTTTCATTTATAGACAATATTACGCTTCTGCACAGAAGGGCTAATTTAGGCCTCCGCACAGCCCCAGTGACCCTTCCTAATAGAAACCATTTAAATCTTTAAACAATTTACATGAAAATGTAACTTTGCAGTGAATATATTTCTTCCCCCTCCTGCTCCCATCACGAGTGCAATCCTTCAAATCTCTGACAGCTTCCATTATCTCTTAATGAAGTGAGAGCATCTTTCTTAGGAGACGCTCCGGCCCTGAGGTTAATCGCCAAAACGAGGTTCACAAATAAAAATCAGAGGAGGGGGTGAAAAAAGGAAAAGTAAACACTTAAAAGAGCTCAAGTGGTGCTCACCACCCAGAGACTTAACATCCAGAAGGGCAGTGATCAAATTCTCCATTAAAACCCATGTGGGGTGATGTCCCTCATGGGACCCGGGGTGGGTGGATCCTCTCCTGTGCCCTATCTCATGCCTGTGCCAAGATGGGGCGGGGAGGGGGAGGTAAGGTAACCAGGCAGCACCTCACCCAGAGGTCCAACACACTGCTGGGAGCTGTAGGAGACACCACCACCATCACTGATGCATGGGTGGGTGAGCTCTGAGAGATGATGGGAGCCCTGGGAGGTGTGAGGGCCACCAAGGCCAGGCCACAGAAAGCAGAGCCCCAAGACTGTGGGGAGAGGGGCAGGAGAGATTAAAAATGTCATCCTGGGACATGCAGGGCTGAGTGGGAACAGGGCTGTGAGCTTGTTCCCACACAACAGGGAGAGCTCCACTTGCAGCAATGACCCAGTTCTCCCAGCACAGGCACCATAAAACCTCCAGCCCCTCCTCCCAGCACAGCCTTCACCCTCAGACACACCAGGGTTATATTTGAAAGGCCTATGGAGGATGGCATCAGAGTCATCTTCAGAACAAGGCTCCAGAGCTATAGAGACAGCAAGCCCGAAAACAGGGGCTCAAGAGCATCTCCCAAAACATATGGGGTTCTGCACACCCTTGTCACACGTACCAGGAAAAGCCAATCTGCAGCACACTGCCAGGGACAGGCTGGATGCAGAAACACCCTGGATGCTCTTTAGATTTTGCAGAAGCTACACACATTTCCAGCCCAAGCAACTACAAACCTTTCTGTGCATTTGCTCACTGAAAACCACCTGAGACCCTGGGGCTCACGAGGGCTACAGTGCCTTGTGGGACTGTGTTACCGGGATGGCTGCAGAGCGCCGGGAAGGCAGAGCTGAGGCTGTTGCTCTGGGCTTTGCCGTCCATCTGGGGCTCACTGCTCTTCCCCAGGCTGGAGGGCTGCTCTGCAGAAGGCTTTGTGGTGAGGCAAGGGAGGTTTAAGAGAGAGGACATAATAAAAAATAAATGTAAAGGGCTGGAAATGAGGAGAGAAAGGCAGAAAAACTCTTGAGCTGACAGGAGGCAATATGGAAAAGGGGATAAAAAATCAGGAAAGTCTCATGGGAAAAGAGATTCACAAGAAGGGGAGCTACTGACCTGAACAGAATAGAGATGAAAGCAAAAAGCAACAGCAGAGAAAAATAAATAGCTATTCCCAGAAAAACAATAAAGTTTGAAATATTCTGGGCCAGAAGGAAGAAAAGAAAAAAATAAACCACCAAGAGTTAACAATTCCGTTTGTTGAAGCTGCTTAAGTAAAGAAAACGAAGGAAAAGGAAAGTACAAAGCACCAGAATAAGGAGATGAGCAATGCAGGGAGCCCCTCTTTCAGCCAGTTTGCTCCCTACAGTGTACTCTGTCGGGCTGGCGTGGGACACGGCAGCACCAAACCCCAGCTCTGCTCCTCTCTGAACAAAGAAAGCACCGTCCCAGAAGCCAGACCAACAGGCTGTGGAGACAGCCTCACTTCAGCTTAAGGAAGGCTGAATTCACATCAGGGGGAACATCTCCACCAGGAGAAACTCAGAGGACTCTACCTACAACAGGGGGAAGCTCTTTAGTCAGATCTTCACATATTAGGTGGAAGACAGTGGGTCAGATCCTGCCTGTGAGTGAGGAGGGTTCTGCAGCCACAGCTGCTGCTCAAGTGGGTGCTGGGATTATGGATTTACTGGTTGACCTAGGGCACAAGACTTCTGATTTGGGCTAGAAATGTCACCCCATTGGTGGTATGTTCATGCAGAAAGGTTATTTTTTGTAAATTGTTAAAGGCAGGGAAAAAACCCCACACAATCAGGTCATCACCAGGCAGCACCATCCCCTGGGGCCACGAGCTTCCTGCAGGCAGAGGACACGGCTGAGGAGGGGTGTGGAGGGTGGGGGTGACACAGACAGTGTAGGGACAGGTTCAGAGCACAGCCAGTGCTGGGTGGCTCCTGGAGCAGCACCATCCCTCCTTGTAGCTGCAGGGGGTGGGAAAACCCAGCTAACAACCAGCAATTGCAGCGGGATGGGGCTGGTACCACCTTCTCCCGCGCACAGGAGCAGCCCTCCCCGAGCGGGTGCGCAGCCTGCCCTGAGCTGCCGCCCGGGCTTCGGGAGCGCTCTGCTCTCCGGGGGGGAAAGCTCGGCCTCCTGCCTCCAGGTCCACGAGCGGCCGGGAAGTGGGATGCTGCTGACACCCAGTGGCTCCGTGCATCCTGCAGACGGGGACTGGCTCCTTGGCTGCTGCAGGAGACACGTCCGTGCCCTCCCCAGGCCCTCAGGGGGAACCTGCGCCTTGGGGACTCCTCTGTGTGGGTCACCGTGCACTTGTGGCATGGCCGGCACAGAGACCCTGGCAACGTGGTTTTGCGGGGTGGCAGCTGGGACATGGGGGAGCAGCAGGTGCAACCCAGAGGGCTGTGGCCCCATGTTTAGCTCAGCAGCATCTGCCTCGTGTCAGGTGCCCTCACCTGCATCTCAGCCACAGCCACCTCTGCAGATGACTGCATCACTTCACTGCAAGAGCTTACCCATGCCAGATAAACACATGCCCTAAACTGCCACAAAAATGCTGAGGGTGGGAGGTGGAGTGGAGTTGGGGTTAGTTTCTCTGAGTTGTTCTGTTTACTGCCCCGCAGATCCTCCTGCCAGCCCCGGGTGGTCGAGATACTGCAGAGCTAAGGCTGAGATGTTTGGGTGGAGCTCCATGGGCCAAACATTTTGAGTCCAGGCAAAGAAGCAGGTTAGAACTGGAAGTGGATTAAGCTACATCAGAAAACCCCATTCACGTTCCAGAAGAAGGCTGTCTACACAGGGAGTTATTTCAGAGCAGCAACAGAGCTTTTCAACCCACTCCATATGTCATTGCAGCCCCAAAATCAAGTAAGGAAGGAAACGGCATGGAAAAATACCACCAAACTGCCTGCATTTGGCACCCCATAGTGCAGAGGCAGAGAACATACAGCCTCTGACCTACCAAACAGCCACAGATAAGATGGACATGGAATGGAATAAAAAAGGGCTCAGGAGCAACACTTCACAGCTGAGAAAAACACATTTTCATATGACCCTTCACACTGACAAGCTCTTGTTTTAGCTAGGGAGAGCACCCAGAGGCTGCTGAAACCAAAATGCATTTTAAATTATTTGTTATTATCAGTGGTTTTGCAGATAGAAGCTGCTGATAACAGAAGCACGGAAGAGAGATGGCTGTTTCAGCCAGGCACTGTGTGAGCAGGCACTGCATGAAGGCAGTGACTTACCTAGGGAAGGTTATCTCAGAGTCTCACAGTGGATCAGCCATCGTCCCTGTGGGATTAGAGGAAGAAGGGATGCTTCCTCTGCAAGTGTATAAATCAAATTGTGGGTGGAGAAAAAAGAAACAGAAGCAATAAATGCAAATCACTGTGGCCACAGCACATGGTGCACAGATTTTGTGCAGAGCACACAGATTCTGTTTGTATTCCTGCAGAGAGGGCTGGTGGCTCTCTGCTTACAGGATCAGGAAACACTGGTTGAAGATAAGGCACCAAATCTGAGCTCCAAATAGGGACAGAAGGCAGAGTCTGGAAGTTCATATATGCATCCTACTTCCAGGCCTTTGATGCTTTTCCCTGTTGCACACCCTGGTGATGAGGAGGAAACCTCCACTGCCCACCTGGCATCACAGCCCATGCACCCTTCCCTGCCTCACTCAGCAAACATCTTGCACCTAAAAGACTAAAACTTTAAGATCCTGAACTGACCTTTCAGCTGGCCCTGTCTGCCTTCTGCAACCTCCAGCTCCGAGCATTCATAAATAGCTCTGCCTCATCTTCCCACTCTTCTCGACACTTTTTCAATAGCCTCATTTTCTTCAGTTTGTTTTGCTCTCTGTGAGCGTGCAGGAACTCCCTGCTCCTGCTTCTTCTGCACAAATTGGTTTTCTCTTATGCGTTGTCTGGAGAGCAGTGAATGAACAGCAGAAGAATCCCAGACCCTTTCTCATCTCAGATCATCCACTTTCCCTCTCTCCAAATGCACATTCAGAGCTGGGAAGAAAACAACCAGCAGTGGCTGCTTCACAGTGTGGTTGAGGATCATTCTGAGGCTGCTGCCTGGAATGACTCTCCTGCTTCAGAGGTGACATGTTTGGTGGAGCCCTGGGGGAAGCAGCAATGAATGAGTGAGTGGTGCTGGAGGGAAGGTGAGCTCTCTGCTCCCGCTCTTCTGCCTGCCAGCAGTGAGGAGTGCTTGGGTGCAAAGTGAGGAGGCTCACAAACAGGCCATGGCAGCAAGATGGGAGGTCAAGAAGGTCCTGGAGATACCTGGCTGTCTGCAGTGGCCCTGGGATGGTGGTAAAGGGCCTTGTGCACCCACTTGTGAATCCTAGGGTGTCATACGGGAAAGCTCAAGATCAGCTTCAAGCCCCAGTGCACAAAGAACCCAAACCTCTGTGTTGCTCTCAGTGGCTTCAGAATCTTCTTCCCTCAGTCTGGCTCATGTCCAGCACAGGGACTGTCCCCCTGCAGCGTGTGGAGCCCCAGGGGGGGGCGTTCCTGTGCAGATTTTGACCCCTGAAGAGCAGGAGCAGCCATCAGGCTTGGTGTGGGGCTGGCTCAGGTCGCTGTGCCTGGGAGACCACATTGCTGTAGCCTGGCCAAGGGGTGATGAAGTCATGAGTAACTTCAGCCAGGTCGTTATCTGCCAGGATGAGGCAGAATCTCCTTGCCAGTTAGGGATGACAGAACACATCATGCACAGCCATTCCCATAAGAGAGGAATCCAGAAGCACAGCTAAAACCAGGCCACCATTTCTAGATGTGAACTTCTGACCAAGAAGAGGCTTTCTCTTGGGAAGCTGCAAACACTCAAAATGCTTTTCTCCGTGTGTTGTGCAGATCCAGCCCCCCTGCTGGCCTGCTTGGCTCCCACCAGCTGTCACCCACCCAGGAGCAGGTGTCTCTAGCTGGTGAGAAGCTCAGCCACCTTTGCATCCCACTAACCCTGCGGCTGCACTGCTGGAGCAGCTTGTGCTGTGCCTGCAGGTGGGCAGGAAGGGCCGAGCTTGGGGGCTGCACTGGAGCGCCTGGCCATGGGTGCTCCTCAACACGCCTGTCACCAGAGAGCTGGCCCTGAACACCACACTGCCCTGACCCAGTGCCACTGCTCCCAGGGGAGGAACCACCATCCTGCCCGATCCAGTAGGATGCACGAGGATACATGCGAGTGGCTGCCATCTCCTGACAGCGGGAGAGGATCTGTTGGTGACACTCAGGCTGCTTCAGGCTCATGCTCTGGCCTGGATCCAGCTGCCAAGAGGGATGGGATATTGGCTCCAGTCAGATGAGCTTGTAGCTGGCCTTTGAATAACATCTGAGAACACTGGTTTTCAGGCATCTGTGCAATTCATTACTCTCCAAAGAAACATAATGTGCATCATGCTCCAGGGCAAACTGCACCAGTTAATCCCAATCACTCACCACCAGAAAGCTGTAAAAACCAGTAAGATACCAGTATCCACTACTGAGCCTAGGCTGCCCTGAGGTCCCAGCAAGTGCTGGGTGGGCAGCACAGTGGCATGTGGCCCTGGATGGGGGCATGGGGACCTGCCCATGCTGGGAGGGGGCCGCAGGAGGGATGTGTGGTAGCCAGCAGGACTGTGAGCAGTACATGTTGAGGCTGGGAGAGGTGTGCTCAGGAGCCCTGCTGGAAGGGCAGGGAAGCACAGTGTTCCCTGCTGGTGTGAGATGGGCTGTGCTGGTGCACAGCTCCTGCACTGCACTCCTGCACAGGGACGTGGCTGGTCTCGTGCCCAGGTACTAGGTTGGGCTCCCTCAGCCACTTTGATGGGGGAAGCAGTCTGTACCTCTGTGGCTCAGAAAGCCCAGGGAACAGATCTCTCTTTGCTTGGCACAACTAGAGTAGCCTCCCTTGAAGAGGGAATAACCCCCAGGGACAAGCGGTCAGCGCGCAGCACAGCCTCTCTCTGAGACTGGAGACAGGAAGGGAAAAGGTTGAAGCTGCTACAGAACCTTGTGCTGCCACCATGTTCATCTGACACGGCAAGTGGGTTCAATGAATGAATTAATTTTGTTCTCAACTGGGTGCAACATGCATTCAAAAGCTAGAAAATAAATGTTTCCCTTTCTTAATTTATCATGTCCCTTTTGATTTGTCACACGCACAACTGCACACGTACGGTCTCTCCATCTCCCCCACCACCCGGGCCCTGGGTTTCCCATCACCACAGAGATAAACAGCCTCCCAGCAGAAGCCAATATTGCTGCACCGTGGGTTTCCTTCCATCCATATCCTTTGTCTCTGGCACCAAATGGTACCACATGTTGCTCAGGAGCCCAGAACTGATATAGCACCTCTCCTGTGGGTCATCATGGCCAAAGACAACCACCTCCTGCCTGTCTCGGTAGAATCTTTTTAAAATTTCCATTTGAAATGTATTTATGCCCATTTTTTCCCACACCAATTTTCTGTTTAAGTGTCTGTATCCTTCTCCCTGTGATATACACAGAGGGAGTGATCCTGTTCCCACTCAACTTCTGTTTTGCCAAGCTTAATAAGCCAAGAGTCTCTGCTGCAAAACATGCTTCTCACTCCTCTGGCCATCCTTTCTTTCTGCTGTTCCAGTTTTTGGATGGGTGCCACAAAAAGTAGTGATCATGTTGTGCAAACCTTTAACAAAGTACTCTTAAGTGACTGCACCTCAACAAAACTCTTCTCTTTATAGGAGTGTACGTGAGACCGTAATTATATCCAAATTGGGGAGGGTGGTGTTTTCTGGTATTCTCCTGAGGTTCAGGAGCCACTTCAGCCAGATCTGAGATCTCAGCTGCACATCTCATTGCTTCTCCAGCTCCTGGATTGCTCCCTCCACATGAGGGGATCTTAATTCTCCTTCCCAGTGACTTGGTGACTTTGCTGACCTGGATCCTTCAGCAGACAGTAAATGTCTCGGTGGGTCTGTGTGCATGTCTGGGCTGGCTCCACCCACGCTCCACAAATCCAGGTCCCCTGTGATCTTCCAGTGCCCTTTCCAAGCAGGCATGAGAGCTGAGCTCTACATCCTGTCCATTTTCAGGCAAACCACTCCTTTGCCTCTCTAACTGCAGACTTGCTATACATGTGGATAGAGCTGTGAAGACTGGAAGCCAATTAGCACCATTAAGAGTGTTGCCACTGTTTCAAAAATTGTTTGCAATTACAGGTATTTTCTGTCATGATATTGTTAGAAAGTACAGGCAGCAGTTAAGTGTAAGAAATCATCTCCTCACACAGCCCACAGAGCTTCCCAGGATGGAGCACAGAGCTTCAGAGCAAGAATTAGCATTTGCAATCCCTCTTGTACTGAGAGGCCATGGGCAGTCGGCTGGAACAATCTCTCACTAAACTGTCCCAAACAGAAAGCTGCTCTGGAAAGCAAGAAGCTCTTTAGGAAGGAATAATTGTTAAGATTTGCAAAATCTATTTTTTTCCCCATCAGCTCTGCAAATCCATTTTAGAATTTTTAAATTCTAGGATTAGATTAATAGCTTTCATGATTTATAAACCTTTTATTCTCTCTCACCCTCTCCTTGACTTTAAGAAGCAATGGCAAACTTTAGCTCAGTCCAGGTTTAAGAACTAATTTCTCAGTCACAGCTGTTGAGAGTCCTGGCAGGGTTTCATCCATTAGAAGGTTAGATTTCCCACCCAGAACAGCAAGACACCCCAGGGAGAACCCCTCCTTGCAAACAGGATGTTGATGGAGAGATCTCTTAGCCCCAGGCTGGTGCCTGGCAGGAAGCACCATCCAGTCTGAAAGTGTGTCCCACCTCCAGCAAAGGAAACGCAGCAAAAGAAGTCAAGGCCTTGCTTTGAATTACCTGAAAAGAGAGTGCCACCAGCCCTGGGCGAGACTGTCTGCAAAGCCTGGGAAAAACAGCAGTGAATTGTGACCATGTTGTGGTATTATCCAGAATATTTCACTAATTCCAACAGTTTGCATCCTTCAAGCCAGTGATGGTGAGTTTGTATTTAACAGCCTTTGAGGGATTTGTCCTCTGTGCCAGGCCCAGCTGTGCCCTGAGGAAGGCCCTCTCCTCTGCCCTCCTCAGGCTCTGCATAGTGCCACCCATCTGAGCACCCCCTGCTTGAGCATCCCTCAGCACCCGCAGGTATCCCAGTGGGATCAGACAGGATGTCAGGACACAAGGGCCACAGCAAACCACTCTGGGACTTGTACAGAGCAGACCCATGGAAGCAAATCATTTATCAGACTCCACTAAAAGGTCCCACTGAGGAGCCCCCAAAGACACTGTCTCAGCTCCACTTTGCTCCGTGTCTGCATCATACCCAGCTTGGGCTGATGTGTTCTTAATTAGCATCTTAATGTGAGGAGCATAAGCAATGAAGCATGAAAAGAAAATCCCCATCATTTAAATTCATTAACAGTCATCGAAAGCCTCCAATGCAGAGGTGGAATTATCCGTGAACTTCTTCTGAGAGACCAGCTGTGCTCACTAAACTGTGGTGGATGTCGCTGCACTGGCTTATTTATTTATCTGCCTCCAGGACGCTTGGCCCCACTAGATTGTTACAGATCACACCACCAGCTCCCCTGGGGGCTGAGCCAGGGTGCACCTACAAGTGCCACCAAAGCTGTCACCCCAAGTCCAGCCACAGAAACAGGATACAAGGCGAGACTGGGGGTGTCTGGCTGTGCACAATCCACTGTGTCGATAAGGCAGGACTTGCCCATCTACTGTGATCAGAAAGGCCACCATCCCAGCCTCCTGCCCTTCACCCCTTTGCAGACACTTGATGCCCCAGGCTCACAGGTGCCCCTCACAGAGAGCCTGGAGTTCAGAGAAACGGCTCCTGGCACTGAGGACACGGGTCTCTTAACTCACCAGAGGAGACACTGGGCTGGGCTCAGTCTTCCCACCTAGGGTCCTCCTGGTTTTGGTCAGGAGCTGGTTAGATGTAAGATGACAGCAGAAGACAGGAAGAGCTCATGCCAGGGGGACTTTTACTCTTGAGCTTCCCCTGCTTCCCTCTGCAGTTTGTCTGTCCTGAGTGCTTTGCTGGAGGCAAATTACCAGAACCAAAGAGGCAAAGAAATCAGAATAAGCTGCTCCAGAGCAATTACACTGAAGATCTCATTTACAGAGAAAACCTGATTTAATGCAAAATGGGCTTATAACCTGGTGTGAACTAGTCTGTTTTAGGGTATTTGAAGCTTCTTGAATTTCTTTCGCTCAATTAGGGATTAGTTTTATAAGCCAACCCCAAATTTACCATTAAAAAGAATAAAACTTCCTCACAGAAGTTTGAGCAAGTGCAAATAAACTGGATCCAGATTCTCTTTGCATTCAGTCCACACCACTTCCTGAGTTCTCGAGGTGGAACTACCTGTGCAAGGAGAGGGCAACCAACTTCATAAATCCAGAAAGCCCATGGAAATGTCAAATTGTCCACAAGGATGTGTTCTTGGAGGTCAGTCTTCATATGTGGGTTACAATCGTATCATCTTTCTAGTGACAGAACTGAGGAGGAATGACAGGAGTGTCTGAAGAATGCAGTGATCTGAGATTCCTCCAGCCACCTTTAATAAATGATAGAGGGGGCTTTTTTGTCCTGTGTCAGGTGATTTTTCACATTGGGTTTCAAAAAGGTCTTTTATTCCCAGAGCAGGAAAATAAAACCATTTCCATTCAAAACACTACTCCAAGGTCACATCTGCCTCGACTTAATTTTTTAAATATTTTCAAAAGTAAGGAAGATGGATGTAAAGGAAAAGAAACAGGAATCTGTTTTAATTTGGATTTTAGAGATGCTTCCATTTAATCTAAAAGGCTTTGTGAAGGTGGAGAGGGCTTGTGAGCATGAGCTCCTTCACACAAGAAAGAAAAGCTGAAAACCTTTCTATTTTGGGCCGCTCTGAAGCAGAAATCTCATTTTGCATTTTTTCTGGTTAGGCAGTAAAATGAAAAAGCAATTATTCATGCAATTCTCATTAACCATCCATTTACAAGTTGTTTATAAGTGATTAGTCAATCTCAGATGCATGTCCTAGACAGGAGCAGCATGTGTTTATTAAAACCATCAGTGGAAGGTGTTGAAGGCAGCTAGAAGCTGTGGCTGAGAAGCATCAGCTCAACCCGTTAGCTATTGATTAGTGATTTAGCCAGCCCGTATCCATCACACTATCATTGGTCGTGCACTAATGAGCTCTTATGAACAGACCTGTAATCTACAACTGAGTTCTTAAACAGCCAACTCAGGTCCAGCTCTGAAGTACTGATAAATTTTCGCTTGACCTTGCATGGATCCCACGCCAGGGCGGCTCCGGGAGATCTCAGGCAATTTTTTCCTAGGCCTCCTTGGCCTAGACCTTTTGCCAGGACCATTTCCAATTGACTTCCCCGGGATGGAGGCATCATGCTATTTCCCACTGAGGTGACTTTGGTAAAAGTGCCTGCAGCCCTCAGTACTGACTGCACAGCCCTGACCTGAGAGTGAGAGCAGGGAAGGGCCAGATTCAGCTTCTGCTCAATAAAAATGGGAGGATTTACTCCAGCAAATAATTCAGCCCAGTAATTGTATTCTTCTCTCTCCTACTCTCTTGTCCTCCTTCCTTTTCTTTCCTAATAAAATAACTAAATGACAAGGACTGAATTCTGCAGTAGGAAATTTTTCAACCCAGGCCTCCTCCCAGGATAATCTATTATCTTCACAAATTACTGCAGACAGTTCTTTATTGTTTAAAACCTTTTATCCAAATAAATGCATAAACCCTTAGGAAGGGAAAGAGAGTGGGGGAGATGAAGGGACCCAGCATTTTAAATGAAAACCTCCTTCCCTCATTGACTATTGTATGCTAAAAAAAATGAAAATAAGATTAAAAACAGAAGACTGAAAGAAAAGGAAAGGAATGAGCCTTGGGGAACAGAGATTGCTGATCTGCAATGGATTCCATTAAAGTCTTCCCCCTTTAAATATTACAAGTGTTTGTTCTCTGCAGCCTGATAAATATCTCACTGTGTTGAGATTGAAAACTGATAAGCCATGGAGCATCCATCTCCTTCAGATCCACAGCCTCCCTGCAAACTCAACACTTTGGGACGGGCACCAGCTAATTAGCTGTTGGGGTAATGCCCTGTCGGGTCGTTACCCAACAGCCCGAGAGCATCTCCAGCGTTCTGCTACATTAGGCCCTTCAGGCAGGTATTCCACACAAACAGGAATTTGAGAGGCCACAGAACAAGAAGCCTCCTCTCCCTTTCTTGCCTGACACACTCTGCTCTCCTCCACTCAGCAGTAACTCGTTGCTGGCAGGAGAATGCTGGCTGTTCAGAAAGGATGTTTAGGAAGGGCAGAGAGCTGGGGAATTTGTTGCAGTCTGAGGGCAGGCACTTGGTTTCTAGTGGCAGAAGCAGGATTGTGCCACATGGCAATTTTTTTGCAACACCCACCCAGTGGTTTCTGCCTCCAAGGGCAAAGTGAGGAGCCACCCTACCCAACCACCCTGTGTCCCCAGCTGGGACAAGCCCATGGGCATCTAGAAGTGCAGCTGAGAAGACTGGGCCTCAGGCTTCAACATTTTGCTCTCCTGCCAGTGAGTCAAATCTTAATGCCCTGCTACCCCCCTAGGCCCCTTGCTGTACCTACCTGAGAGTCAGGACACCAGGAAGGTGGGGGAAGATAGTTCAGCTCAGCACAGACCCAAACTGCTGCTTTTTGGGGACCCAGCTAAAGGGACCTCACCAAAGCCACCCAGGGGGAACCAAACTCCACATCACACAGAATCTCAGAATTGTCACGGTTGGAAAAGACCTCTAAGATCAGCAACTCCAACACTGGAGACTCTCCTGGGGATGTTCAGTGAAAAGCAACCTGAGGGCTGTTGGCAAACCACCACTGTGTCCTTGACTTCACCAATGGAGGCTCTTGCACCACCTCTTCCCAGCATACCGAGGACCAGCTCTGCCCAACTGGGGCATCCCAGCTATCGTTATGGCAGCTCGGGGCTCTCTTGGGCTTGCTGGGAATCACACCCAATTTTTCCTCTTTTTCTTCCTCCTCTCTCTCCTCCTCCTCCTCTCCCAAACCCAGACAGGGCCTCTGCCAAAGCACTGGTCTGTTCTTCCCCTGCCATGGCAAGCCAGAGGAGTGAGGCCATCACTATTTCACCCACTGCTAGGGAGGTGAGTGCGGCTCTGGAGTGGGAGGAGATGACTCAGAGCCAGACACACTGACTTGGAGCTGGACACACTGACTTGGAGCTGGACTCAATGAACATCCTGCCTGGGAGAGCATCTCCTCTTGTTGGACCCTGGCGACTCTTTATCAGGGAAGCCTCGTTCACTCTGACAAAGCACAGCTAATCCTCTGTTTATTACCTTCGCTGCTGCATTTGGACTGTCAGGAGATGAAGAAATATCCCCAGAATTAACAGCAACATAACATAGGGAGAAGAGCCAGGGGAGAGGTTAAGGCAAGTGCTGTTATCCAAGAAACAGGCTCATAAACCCTCTTCACTGAAAACAGCTTGAGCTTAGATGGCAGCACCTCTCCTGGTACCCGAGAAGGGAACTGAGGCTTCTCCTTTCTGCTGCAGCACCTGAACATGTACCAGCTGCACAGCACCAGGGGAGAGCCAGGCTTTCTACTGAGCACCTTTGCCTCCATGGAGGCTAATGTCCAGACCAGGAAAATGTGCCTAGTCCCATGAAAGGCGCTCCCAGAGAGTTAACATTAAGTCCTTGAAGGCTGAATAGTCTTTGTGTATGTACAGTGCTCAACATGATGTGCTCCAGGTTACTGCTTTAGGTGGCCTAGTCACAGGGAGAAGAGAAAATTTGTTACCATCCAGCACCAGACTGCAAACTCTCAGCAAGAGAGATTAAAGACGGGTAATCTATGGGCTGGGCAGGAAGGAGCTCATCACACTGAAGGCTGAATCTCTGAGCTGAGGGAGGTGTCACCAAATACAGAAGGCACCTAAATGCAGGGGACACACTGGAGGGAAGCAGGAAGGGCCAAAATGAAAACACAGGATAAAGAACGAGAAAGCTCAGGAAGGTGATACTGCAAAAACCTTCCTGTTTGCTGGCTGAGGCGTGATGTGCCCTTCAGAGAGGGGATTGTCTGGTTGGGAGTGGCAGGAGCATAGAGAGAGGGCAGGATAATTAATTCCTTTTTTATCATCTCCCAACCAAGAGCTTCTCACCTGCAAAGGCATTTTCTAGCTCATGCTTTTGTTTTATCAAGAAAACCAAAGGACACCACCATGGACATGCAGTTGCTCCATGCAAACTCCACTGAGCAGACCAGCAGGGGAGGAATCGCACTCTGCTTTGACCAGCCAGCAACCACAGCTCTTCCCAGCCCACCCTGCATCCCCCAGGTGTCCTGGCACTGTGCCTCAGTGCAGGTCAGAAGAGACACAGGCACAGCTATGTGCTCCTGCCCAGCCCCAGGAGGTGCACTGCTTCCAAACACCTCTCAATGAATGCATTTCACAAAACTCCCTGCAAAGCAAGGCACTCAGCATCCCCAGCCCAGCTCCCCCCCCAGTTCAAGCTGTGCTGCACTAATCCTCTGCAAATATCCAGGTTTTCAATTTGCTTTTAAAGTGTCTCTGAGGAAGGAGCTGTCAGATCAGCATACCTCAATGCAGGGAAGGTGAAACCTTTCTCCTGACCAAGGCATTCACATGAGCCCTGCAGCAAAAGAAGGGGCCTTGGCACTTGGACTCCCTTCCCCAGACTGCATCTGTCCCCCAGCAGCTCAGTGCCCTGCCACCCGCCAGAGGCCCGTGCTCCCAGCTGCTGTTACACGAAGGGACTAGCTCACCCCTGCTCCAAAGGCCATGCAGATGCCTTCTGGAGCTCAAGGGTTGCCTCTAGCTCTAAACCCCACCACAGCTCATGTTAATATAGGAGTGATAGCCACATCCATGTAATGTTCCTAATCCCAGGATCTTAACTGGGGACCTCATAACTGCAGTTCTCATTATGCCAAAGATGGGGAGACTGAAGCACCACTAACATGTTAAAAGCAGGCAAGCAAATCCTTTCATACTTTGGAGCTTCTGAACTCTCTGGCTAATTGAATTTATCTAGAAGAGGTGAAGGTTTACAAGGAAATTGAGGCACTCCAGAAACACAAGGGTTATTGTGTGGGGAGATGACTGGTGTGCTCTTTACTCTTTATTTTAACAGCTATCACTTCACATTAACTTTGCTGAGAAGCACTGGCTGAGAAGCAGCCATAGGTCTGCTCTGCTGTGTCCCCTGTGGAGGTGGAGGACCTCAGCATGGACCCAAGAGCTAGGGCTGACCCACCAAATCCAGCGGGACATGAGAGGCCAGGCCTGTCCACTTTATCAGAATCTCATTAGTGAGATGGTCCTTGGGGTCCTGGCAGAGGCTGCAATGCTGCCAGCATCTCCTGACATGGCATGTCCGTGTGGGTTGGGCCCACCTGGAAGGATGTGGCCAGGAACAGCCCCCAGGTCAGCACTGGGATGAAACGCTCTCCAAACACCACCTCGCTGGGAGGGTGAGCTGCACTGTGAGAAGGATGCAATTAGCTACTTAATTCTTAACGTTAATTAACTTTCACTTGCTCTAGCACCTTTGTCAAGGTATCACCCTGCTCTCTGGGGTGCTCTTGGGGAAGCAATTATATGCTAGTTACTTTGCAATTAATTACAGCTTTAAGAAGGCCATGGGAGGGCACCTCTTCCTGTTTGATCTTGTAAATGCTTCATTAAAGGCCCAACAAGGGATAGAATATTTTTGTAGTTTTGCTCACCTGGCAACCCTATCCTCCTCTTTGAAGAGGCAATGGTGGTAGGTATTTATACATTGTTTAAGAAAAGAAGAAAGACAGACCAAAACCAATGGAGTCTGTTCCCTGCACAACACCCTTCTTGCTATCCCCTGCTACCCAGGCTGCTAAAACTAATGCTGAGCCTCTCTAGCATGAAGAGGTGGGGGTGGCTGCCACCTTCCTGATGAAGCAGCTTGGCAGTAGAAAGGCTGCACATGAAACCTAAGTTTGCACAGTGTCTGCAAACCTGGGAAATGTTGCCTTGTGGTCCAAAACCTGGAGAGCATTTTGACTGAGATGTCTGAGGTCAAACATTGACTACATTCAGTCACCTGATAAAGCTTTTAAGCCAAGAAACGGAAATGTTAGGGTTTACCACTGATAAGCATTTCATGAAAGATGCTGAGGTTTTGATTTTATTTATCTAAGCCATTGGGAAAAATAATCCTGTTACAATTTTCTCAGAGAAAGAGCCATTTCTAAAGCCTATTCTACTGAAGAGCTGCAGTTCAATGATACAATAGCTCCTTTGTTTTCTGCATTCTCACCCAGTCTCACACTGAACTGAGCAACTGCTGCCAAAGAACATATTAAATGCATAATTGACAGGGCTGTGTTTTCTGCAGCAAGGAGCAGGATCTAACCTCTGGTGCCCAGCACAGCCCCTGAGCACCGTGATGCAAGACAGTGGTGGTGATGGGAAGAGGAGCTGCTGGATGCAGGAATCTCTCATTTCAGCCATTTCTCCATGGCCTGGTGACCCCTGCCTGAAGAGATCCACTGGCAGGGTGTCCTGGTGTCACCATTCCAACTGTGCTGCACCAGCTGACGAGTGGCCAATATGGTCAACAACCTGGGACCCCTGGCCAGGACACCCTTCGAACCCTCCTTGCTGCCCTTGCGTGGCTTCTCCTCCACTTCATCCCAGTGCTGGGGCAGGGAGTGTTGGTGCCATACGGTGGGGGCTGCTCTCCAGCTGGCTTGCTCAGAGCAGCTCTGCCTTTCGGTGAGCATCCTCTCAGGGAGGGGGGAACACAGCAGCTCAGCTGCACTTCTTGCTTGGATTATTTTGGACACTGCTGGCAGCTGGAGTGTGTTGGAGGTGCT
Source organism: Apus apus (assembly GCF_020740795.1). Taxonomy (NCBI): domain Eukaryota; kingdom Metazoa; phylum Chordata; class Aves; order Apodiformes; family Apodidae; genus Apus; species Apus apus. Next base: position 1,102,111 of record NC_067299.1, on the reverse strand, counting down.
ATGAAGCCTGGCAATGAAGTGAGGGAGGGAAAGAGGAAGGAACAGCTGAGAAGAGGAAGAAAAGAGTCTGTTTACTTGGGGCTGCCTTTGCTGTTTCTGCATCTCTTTGCTTATCTACCAGGTGCTGAAAAATTTAGTCTTTGTTATGCTAATATTGCTCCTGTCAGCAGGAATGGTGTGGTTGTTCCCTGCCCGCTCCTCCAGTGGAAGCACCAAGTCAGCAGAACAGACAGGGCCATTTCTCTGCCCACACAGCCTGCAACTGCAGGGACGTTTTGTCTGGTATTGCAGCTTCCTGCTTTCTCCTTCTCCCTTTCAATCCATGCAGGGAAAAATGAAAGTTGAAAGGAAGGTGCACACATGCTCTGGAAGGCTGGGAGGGAGCCTGGGTGCTGCGGTGTTGTCCTGTCCCTACGGGCAGCATTGGCTGATCTCCTGCCCTGATGGGTTGGAAGGGGAAGTCCCTCACCCCACGCATCATCTGAGAGGGCACAGGGTCTGTTTGGGCTGTCAGCTCCACAGGGTCATATGAGGCTGTAGAGGGATGAAGTCCTCCCACTTGCCCAGAAATGCTCCACACCAGCACAGTGAACACTCCACACCAACCCACAGTAGCTGCCTGGAAATAGATGTGTCCGTGCAGCTCTGCTCACAACCCTCCTGCCTCTGACATGAGACCTTTCTGGCTGCTCCCCCAAAGCCTGGCAGCATTTAGCTGCTGGGGAAGTGAGACGGATCTAACCAGGGGGACATAACTCCATCAGAAGATATGTGGGAGTCTGCAGGCATGGAGGCCTTCACAGAGCAAAGGACAAGGGTTAGGGGATGCTCCAGGGTGCAGTCTGCTTTCAGCCTTCATTAAGTGGCCCTGTTAATTTGTCCAGCTTCACCCCTCTGCCAGTCAAAAGTCCACTCAGGGCCAGCTGGTGACTGCAGGGGACAGTTCTAACACTGGCTGGAGCCTTCAGCCCCATATCAAGCAGGCACCAGGCACTAGCCCAGCGCAAGGCACACACTAGCCCAGCAGTCTGGTGATGCAGATCCAGAGAGCCATGACCACCTCCTTGGCCCACTGCCCACTGCTCCTTCCCTATCAGGGCTGCCAGTGCCAGGGAACCCTGCACGCCCACCGCCCGCGTGGCAAGGCTAAATGGAAGCTGTCAGTCAGCAGGGCCATCAACCTGCCAACCTGCATCAAAGCTGTCATAAAAGACGTTTAAAAAGAAAACTGACATTTTATTTTATAGTGCTGCCATTTAACAAAGGGGGAACGAGGGCTGGAGGACCCAAGCTTCCCCTCACGGCTGCTCAGCCATGGGACTTGTCCTGTTCCCAGTCCTAAGAAATGTCCCCCAGCTTTGGAAGCCAGTATCCACCAGGACTCTGGATATGAAGGTCATGCTTTGAGCACAGAGGTCATCCCCAGCCTAGGCTCAGCAGCAGCTGGGGGCTCTGCAGCAGCACCAGGCGGAGCTGAACTCACTGCTCTGCTGATAAGCAGCACCTCTGGGTCTGCCCCACTGACCCAAACCTGTGTCCTGCCCTGGGGTCAGCACATCACATCCCACAGGAGCTCATTTGGTGAGCAGTAACACTGGCAGAGGTGATTTTCCCACTGCCTGGCCCCAGCAAGGCAGAGATGCTGACTGAACCTTTTCCACCACTTAGGGCAATCGAATGTCTTGCTCCCAAGTGGGTCCCAACAAAGGCTGCACACGCCTGCAGCCTGTTCCTCAGTAACAGCACGGACACAACCGCTTCTCCCTCCTCCACCTACTGCCACAAATTGTGCACATGACCTGAAAATGCTGGTGACCTGTCGAGGGGCTCAGCTCTGTGTGGGAAGGGACTGCAGGCAAACAGATGCTCCTTAGAAAAACAGGAAGCTTTTTCTTCCTTCCCCTCTCAACTCCATCCTCCTTACCCTGACCAAGGACAGCCCATGTTCTTGGGCTGACCCTGATGTGTTACACCGTTTTATGGAGGGGGAGTCCCTAGGTGGTGTGCTCCCATAAATAATAATAAGCCATAAAATCTGGGATTTGTGGAGTGCCTTTCAGCGAGGCACTGCTGTGTGCTTTATAGCCCCTGATGAATCAACCCGTGTCGTGTCCCGCGAAATACAGCAACCTCCCTCTGCATGGAGGAACTGAGGGATGAAGGAAGGCAGCAGTTCCAAGAAGGATGCACAGCTAGCCAGGAATAGGGCTGGCAGGAGGACACAGATCCTACTCTGAGCTCCTGTATGGACCTGCAACCTCAACTGCCATCAGTGACATGGGGGATGACGCATTTTATTGGCCAAACCTGCACCTGCTTTTCCCTGCCTTCCCCCTGAGCAGCCCCCTCCCTGGCACATGCTGCTGCCCACCACAGAGATCCTTCCACAGCTCATTACAAGCCTTAGTTTTTATTGCTAGTCTCCAGCTCTTAACTTCTCTCTCCTTTGCCTATTAATTAATTCTACAAAGCACTCTGGGACACATTTGTTATGGATGACACTGTAGCAAACAACCTCTCCAGTTTCCTGTGCGTGTGGCTGCAGCAGTGCCCTGCTGCCCCACGGGCTGCCCCACGGGCTGCCCCACGGGCTGCCCCACGGCTCCTGGGCTGAGCGGGAGGGCGAGCAGCAGCCAGGCTGCATCAGCCCCTCACCAGGATGGAGGTCACATCAAGGAGTCACGGCACTCGAATGGAAACATGGGTACTGCCCAAGAGGACTGGTGAGCTCAGAAGCAGAAATGTTGGTGCCTGGGAAACTTCAAACTAGATTTTAGGTAGCTCTAGATTTAAACAATAGAGAGGGGTTTATAGGCTTTACATTTCTAACCTAGACATCTAAAATGGAAGCCAATTGCCTCTGTCCTCCAGCTGATGTAATTCCTAGTCTCCTGCACCTCAGTTCTCCATCTACTAACAAATGATACTTCATGGATGTGCAGAGGGGAGATGCTGAAGAAGCTGAGGGGCTCAGATGCAAATTTTGCAAACACAGTAATTACCTCATAGGGGTGAAGACACCACATTCTTGCCTTGATCATGAGAAATCAAGATGAGGAACAAAGATTCAAACAGAAAGTTCCATCAGCACAGGAAAAAATTCAGCCAAATGATCATAATCTTGCTGGTAAATCTAATTAGATTTGTTGCTGATAATTTCTTTTTATTTCATCCAGCACTTTTTCAGGCAGAAGGACAGACGTCAAGACCAGCCTCTTAAATATCATTACCAAAGCAAGCATGGATATTGGGGAGCAAAAAGTGTTTATGTTCTTGCTACTTAATAGCATAAACCAATACTCTTTACAGCAACTATTAGCTGGCTAATGGCATCCCATCATTCCTCGTATCAATGAAGTGACAGATGGAGCTGATGGCATAATTAAGCCACTAAGAGTCTCATAAATTACAAAACTACCACTGAAGCACCAGCCACACCAAAGGAACCACTGCAGATATGATGGATGAGGAGTGAACAGTCTGAATTGTGACTGAAAGGAAACCATCACAGGCTTGGGTGGTGCTGTGAAGGAACCTTCAAGTCAGTCCCGTGCATCATCAGGAGATGTTCTGCTGCCCTGGGCGGTGCTCCCACCCACAGCCCTGCAAGGAGGGTGGGACTGGCTGTCTCTCCCTGAGGAAGCAGCGCCTGGAACCCAGCAGGTTCTGCTTCCTGGTACTGGAGCTAAGGGAGAAATTGCAGGGACGGTACCTGCCAACGGGGCTGGGCTGTAGGAGAGGGCGGCACAAGATGAGTCTTTTTTTCACAGTCTCCCCATCAAAAGGAGGTGCCACTTGTGTCTCTCACTCACGTTTACTGAATTGCCCAGTCTTAAGGATGGGAGAGTCCAGAAAGGCTGCAGAGAAGCAGGAGCAGATATTGCACCTGCTGCTTTTGTGTGCAGTAACTAAGGTCTCCTTTGTAGTGCTGGCTGAACAGATTTGGTGGGAGTGGAGCTGGTTTTGACAGCAGTAAAATTTCAAGTTCATTGCAAACCTAAGTGAAGTTGTTCTCCTCAATCTTTTCTTTGCACTTCATTTTGATATATAACAGCAAAATGGAATATTGAAAAAAATTATCTTGGATAATTCTGACAGAAGTTTTTTGCTGTTTCCAAGATGTGAGGAAGTCTGAAATAAAACTTCTCATCCTCCTTCCAGAAAAATCAGGTTTTGCACTCCTGAAAGGCAGTGAATAGAGGAGCAGATCCCTGATGTGAAAATGGGATGTGGACCTTTTGTCTTTCCTTTGGCTTTGCCTCCCTTCAGGACATCTGTATTCAAGTGAAGGAAACAGGGAGCAAAGGAATAGTGGGATTCCCACTGCTGGATTTCCTTGAAAACCCCAGAGCACCCCACTAAAGAGCAAAGCTAAGGCCTTGGGGAAGCAGGGTGCTCAGACAATGGTGCGTTGGACTTTAGAAGTCCACTTCAATCATCTTTGGATGACACAGGCCCAGGATATGTGAACATCTCCCTCTGCTTACACAGAAAGTGAACATCTTTCCAACTCCCCAGTCAGCTCTACCCACTGCATTGCTAGCTTCAGAGAGAAGAAAACCTTGTACATGCCAAGCTACAAACAGGCTTTTATTTTACAATCCAACACCATGACCTGCAATGATACAGCAGATCATTTTATCAGAATATTATCCCTTTGAATGTTAAATGAATTTAATTTACAAGACTAAAGACAGAGGAAGAGAACTACCCATGGAGATATTATTCCATCAGAAAAAAAAAATCACACAGAGAAATCTGTAGCTTAGACAAATAGAAGCACATTAAGGCTGACAGTGAATGATGCGAATTTACCAGGGAATTACATAGAGAGGGTGAGGGAAGTGGCAAAATTTACATTTGGTGCCTGCGTTTACTGCTTACAGCTGAGCATTATAAATAACAAACTGGCTTCTTAATGCCTGTGCTATAAAGTTGCATTTTTCCCTTTCCTCCTTCTCTTCAGATCTTGAGGATTTTGTGACATGCACAAAGTACTTTGGAGAAGGAGTTGAAGGAAATGATTTGCTGGATGGCAGGAGGAAGGTGGGGGTCAGGGAAAGGAACGAGTCTCAGAACGGGAAAGGGAGGAAGCCAAATTTTTCCAAAGCAGAAGTTGCCACGAGTGTTGTCCCATGGAGTGGCACCCTCAGGGAGTGACGTTCCGGAAATAAAGTGTGTCCTCTCAAAGCTCCCTAGATCAGACCTACAAAATCCCTGTGTTTTTCTAACCATGTGGCCTGGGAGGCTGTGTGCTGGCTACCTGCCATATGGGACATTCCTGTCCCCTCACTGTCCTCAAGCCCAGCTTTACACACCCCAGCACCTGAGAGGAAGAGGTGCTGAGCCAGAGGAAACTCTCCAGTGATCTCCTGCCTTGGGCTGCAGGCAAAACGCCCCGCTGGGGCATTCCTGAGAGGCAGCACCCAACCCGGTGATGTAGCAGGCCAATTCCAACCTGGCCTTTCCCTGCTGCCATTTCCCAGTGTGGGAAGGGGGCAGAAGGGGTAGGGGGCAGAAGGGGCAGGGGGCAGAAGGGGCCCAACCTCTGCCCCCCGCGGTGCCCTGCATCGCTCCCCGCAGAGCCCCCGCAGCTGCTAATGGCAGGTTACATTTCTTCTTCCCTGGGGCAAGAAAGAAAAGGAAATTTGACACCGATTTATTTCCAGTTGTTGTTTGCTCCTCTAAAAGTGGCTCATTCGGAAAGTTAATCACTAGGCAGCTCATTCTGCTTTCTCACTGAGCATCCTCTGCTGCACCACACGTTGTGCATTGTGTTCTTTCCCAACACAGGGTTCCTGGAGTGAGCTTTAGAAATCATTTTCCATTACCACTTTTCTTCTTGAATGTTTAAAGCACCTTTTCTTTGTGAATCCCTGGCTGACCTCCTTCACAACTCTGCTTTTTTGAGATCTGCTTTGACCCTGCATGGTCCAGTCTAAAATTCAATGAAATGAGCTGACAGACCTTTCAGTGGCAGCAGGCTTTGGGTCAGCCCCTCAGAGAAGCCAGAACCCAAGCTCAGCCCAAACCATGGCATGCAGATGTAAGCAGGTTGAGACTGCCCAGTCCACCAGTCCAACAGACTGCTGACCACACTGTCCTGCCTATAGTGAACTCCTGCCTCCCAGCTGAAGGTCTGGAGGTGATGGCTGAGCAGAGCTGGAGGCTGTGCGGTCAGAGGAGCAGACACCAACAGGAGTGTGCACAGACCCCCTGTCCGGCTACGTTTGGGGTCAAGGGCCTGGGACTCAGTCCTTTGATCCCCAGAGCTGGGTGACATTCACATGGAGGCTGGGCTAAAAAAGCCCAGCTCTACCTGCATTGCCAATATTCCGTTGAAAAAGCCCAAGCAGAAAGCAGTATTCCCATCCACCCGAAGTCTGAAATACTTGAGTGTGACATTTGTCACAGGGACCACTCCAATTTCTCAGCTCACAGGGCTCATTCTCTTTTCACACAGACTCCCCATTCTATACAACCAGACTCGAAAGGGTAAAACCCTCCCTCCCACTGCTCACTTGGGGTTGAACAAAGCATTTCCTTCAGTCCCAAATGAAATCATTGCTGATTTCTCCATCCACTAGAAATTCAAAACTACAAAAGCAAACTACCCACTCTGCCTTGGCCTGAAATGAATTCATTTCCCGGCTTGTTTGGGAATGGCAGGTGTTGGAGCCAGATTGCAAGGCAGGTAGTAAATGAGCTCATCAGACTTAGCAAAAATTCCACTCTGGGCTAAATGAATCCAGCTTTGACTCCTCCTACAGTCTGCCAAAAGCAGGTATAGCCCTGAGAGCTATGCATGGAGCTTTGGCTCCTAGTTGGAAGACCTGAACCTGGGATTTCTAATTGCACCAGAGATCCCCAACAACAGGAGATACTCCCCTTACACATTTTTGGAGGAGGGGACAGAGCCCAGTACACAGGAATGACCAATGTCCCCAGTAAGGCATGTGTGCCCCAGACCTCAGCTGAAGTCCTGGGCTCATTCATGAGAAACACAAATGGCACTTTTTTAAAGAAATGGCACATCCAGCTGAGCCCTTCCATAAAGCAGCCTCAAGTGGGAAGATCTCTTTTAGGAACAGGTCTCTGTGTCCCACAGCCCCTGCTCCCTCCTCTCCCAATGGGACTGTGTGATGCAGTGACAAACACACAGAAATCCTGCTGTAGGCCAAGGCTCAATCACTGAAATACAGACTGCAGCAGTAAGAAGGCTTTGCTGTGCCATGGGACATCTCTAAACCCTGTCCTATGTGGGATCACTTTCCTTCTGCCACAGCCAGACACAAGCCCTGGATTTGGGAAGCTGATGCTTGACCCCCTGCCAGGAGCTGCTCCCCCAGCAGCACGTGCAGGGAAGGCCTGTCTGTGTCTGTGCTGCTGGGAGCAGGGAATGCTGCAGACCTGCCACCACTGAACCACCAGCAGCACCTGCTGCTCACACCTTCCTTCTTTCTGATGAAAACACTCCTGAATTTGTACAAGATGCAATTTATTTGCCTTTTTCACAAATACACACCCCTTTCCTCTTCCCTCATCCTCTCCTTTCCTGAGATAATATTGACAACAATATCCATAAAAGGAGAATATTAAAATAACCCTTTCCATTACATCCTAATTTAACTGCTTCCCCGCACTGCACGACACACCTGGCTGTCTTTGTCTGTTTGTAACCTGCTCCTTCATTCCTTTCTTGAGAGTCCCTCTATTCCATCAAGTTCCTCCTCCATGCACTCTAAGTTGCAGATTACTTTTTCATAAGATGCAATTTCACCCAGATCTCATTACTTACTCCCTTAATGTATTTTCTGTATTTGTTTCATCTACAATTTCTCTTGTGCTCCGCTCTGCTGATAAAACACTCAGCTGAGGTGCTGTGGAAAGCAGCTTGCTGGAGAGCATTAAGTAAAACTCCTCCTGTTCTGGATTCCATCAGCACTCTCTGTGCCTCCAGCCTGCAGGCAGCACCAGACCCAGCGTGTGTTGGGTGCAGAAAGGACCCTGAACATGGCCCTCTTGATTTATTAACATCTATCTGACAGTGGCATTTAAGCTAGCAAGGAACTAGGGGCAAGAGGAAGGCGAGGAGAGAAATTCACTGAAAATGCTGGGTTTTCAAGGCAACCTTGAGATGCTGAATTTCAGGAGGGTGCTGTAATGCTGCACAAAAGGAGTTCATTGTAGATACCTTCTCTCAGGATACACTACAGTCACTTTCTATCTCAACAGCCAAGAGTGGCATAGAAATGGCAATTGCAATGTGTGATTGGAGATGGGAATCTACTTGGGAGCCCCTGACACCAAGAGGACGTGAGGAATTGACTGCCTCCCAATTACAGCTCTTGCCCAGCATCATGTCAGCCCATCTAAATGGAAATTGTTCCATTTTTCTGGAATTACAGCAGTTGTGGACTGGACATCTTACACTTTTCAGGTGTTCTGGGAGAAAAGTGAAAGCAGCTTTCCTGGGGAGAGATGACAGTTTTCAGGAAATGAGCTATTTTCTGAGGGGAAAAAAAAATAAAAAAATCACCATGAGTTTTAGATGAATGACCCTCATCAACTGGCAACTTTGGATAAGCACCATCTGCATGGACCACAGTTACAGCTATGGACCCCATCTGCCAAGCCACCCTCATACTGACATAAACCTCTCCTCAGGCAGCCCCACCGGGGCACAGCCTCTTCTCAGAAAAGAGGTTATTTGTCATAAGAGGCTTGAAGTACAAGTTTGGGGTCTGGCCTGAACTCAAGCCAAAAAGCAAAAAAAAAGAAAACCCTATAATTACAGCAATATTTTTACTCTGCAGAAGATTAACAGGTCAGGAGAAGAATTTAAGTCTCCTTCTTTTCTGAATTCCAATTTAATAGCAAATAATCCTGCCCCTGAATGCAAAGAAAGTATATTACCCTGGAGAATTCTAGTGAAGTTCAAAGGAGGTCAGACAACAAAAAGGTCAGAATTTAAACAGATGGCATTCTCTGATGGTGTGTAGAGGAAAAAAGATCTGCCCTCCTTTTACATACCTCCACTCCTTCCCTACCATGAACTGCCACACATATACCCCTTCTTGTTTGTTCTGCAGCTCAAGTAAGAGCCTGAAGTTGCAAACACTCCCTGTCTCTTCGTGAAGTTCAAGCAAGCACACCATTTTTAATGTGTCTGGAGGGAGGAATTTATTAAAGAGGCACTGCATTAAAAATATGCAAATGTTCCCAGTAACTACACAGGCCCATGAGGAAGCCAGATGAAATGTCATCCCTCCCTTCTCCCTTCCCCATTTTTATGCACTGAGATGGTTTATGGTTCCTCCTGTTTTATACTGTAACTGGGAGCACGGCAGATATTTAATCTGTTTGGAAATAATTGCAGCAATAATGATTATTTTATTGGGTTTAACTATGTTCTAAAAAAAGGAGATGCTGCAGCAGTGACATGCCAAGAAAGGGAGAAGAGGAAAAGATGCTCAGAGTGTGTGTGCAAGGTTTTTTACCCCTTGTTTGCAGGTGTGGTGCAGGTGGGTGGGAGGGAGCACATGGAAGAGTCTGGTTGGGTGTGTAAATGGACTTGGAGAATGAGCCCAAAGAGCCACAGAGGCAAATCTGGCTGGCTTCTGTGTGCCCCGGGTGTGCTGTGCTTAGGTGTGCAGGGACATCCTGCTACCAGCATGACTGGATCAGCTCTGGTGTCTCAGAGACCCCTCACAACAGCTGGGGAGATTTGCAAGAAAGAGCAGCCACAGCATGAGCTGCAGGTGGAGCAAACTCACGGCGAAACCATGAGCATAAAGCTGTGCTGCTCAGCGGGGTCAGTCACTGCCCTCAGGGGGAAGGCACAGCAATGCAGTCATCTCGGACCTGCAGATGGACCCTGACTGAATCCACCCCACAGCTGAAGAATTCTGCCCTAAAAATAAACCTTCTTCTAAGGCCAGAAGTCCTGCAGAACATGAACAACTCTCCCCTCCACTTCAGACCATTAGAGCTGAAAAGAATATCTTGACTGAATCACAAGGGTGACGTTTCATCCCCTTCCAGCTCCCTCCTAAACTCACTGGGGCTACATGGCAGCTGAAGAGCAGATCTTCACTCAGCAGGAATGGAGCTTTGCTTCAGCTCAACAACAGGGCTGCAAGAGCTGCAAGTGATGTTCTTAACTGGCATTTGTTTCTAGCCCTCCATCTCTATTCCCATCTCTTGAGAAGGAGGTTTTCTGCAGTAGGGACTTTGGGGTAGTTTATTGTACATCTGACACAACAGGAGCCAAGCTGCCTCTGACCTCCAAACAAGATTAAAACAAAATTAAATTATTATCCTGAGCTTTTACAGAGTCCCTTTACCATCCTCTTCCCTCTCCAGGAGTACAGCTCAGCCAGTGAGCACTGGGATTAGGCCAAGCAGGCACTGAAACTGAGACACCTTCCAAAATCTCCTCCTGCATGAAAACTAGCTACTCAGAAATGCAACCTCCCCCATCAGCAGGAGTCGTGGCCAGGACATGCTGACCCTGGCTAACAAGAGCAAATCGTGGATGGGCACAAGGAGTAGGCTCCCACAGGGATGGTGCTCTGGGAATGCTGAGCTTTGTGTTCACCATGTCTCTTGGAAGAGGAGGTGAAGCTTTACATTGTGCAGCCCAGCTGCCAACACACCCCAGGACCTTGAGGCTTTCAGCAGGAGCAGGGAGATGAAGGGGACACTTGATTCTCATTGTGGCTCCTCATGAACAAGGCTTCTTTGGCTTTAGAAAATGTCTTTTCTCAACAGAGGAGCTCTAGTTACTCTTCCAGAAAAAATATTCCATTTTCAACAGCTCTCATCCAGCTGTTGGTCATGAAAGTGTCCTAAGCCCCAGGTTCTGCCTCTCTCTGAGGCTTAATGGATAGCTGCAATGTGTGAAACCCCAATCACTTCCACAGCATCTATGTATCTCTCACAGGCTGCATTGTTAAACCTCCATAAATATGTTTTCTGTCAGCAACCGGTGCTTAATTATTATATAACTGTCTTAATAAATAGAAATGCCTTATCTAAGGCATTTCATTTAACAGATGAGACATCTTCCCTCCCATAAATCCCAGAGCAGATCGAAATGTCAGAGGGTCTTAAAGCTGCGACAGGAGGTGAGGTGAATATCCTTGTTTACAGGGAAAGGGTACATTTCCACAAGGTCTTCTCAGACCCACATGTTTGCGTTTACGACACTGTTTGGAGCCCATCAAGCCAGAAGAATTTGTCCAATTAGAATTCACACATAATAGATGTAAACTGTGTAACTACCAACATGGCACAAATAAAATTTTGGGAAGAAAAATGAAAATTCAATCCCAACAGTCCCTTCCAGAGAGGAGAATCCCTCTCTATCCCCAAACCCAGAACACACTATGGCACAGGACCTACGAATCAGATGTCAGAGGTTTTCTGTGACCACTGCAAACACTGCAATGCTTGCCTGGGCTTCACCAACATGCATTAACCAAAGCTTCTTGCTTGATGTCCATCTCAATTAACCTCCCTTCTTTTTTTTCCCTCCTGACTACTCAATTAAAAGCGTGACCAAAAGTTAATTACTGTAATTGAATTTAGCTACAATCCTGCACGGGAATAGAGAAGAGAGTGTGGATGAGGGGCTGGGGAAGGGAGCAAAGGCAGAGCCTGGGAAGCAGGACTCAGCTAAGAGGGAAAAGAGTGATCCCAAAGAGGTTCCCATAGAGGAGCAGTAAGATCTACCTAAGAGCAAGAGATGAAGAGCAGAACAATGATGGATGGCTGGATGGACAGACAGATACAGACAGCTATGCAGAGGGGCTGCAGCCTGCTGTGCATGGGGACGGAGGCACAGAGGAACCGAGAAACTGAGAGGAAAAGGTGAAGCACAAGTCTGACTTTCCCGGTGAGCTGTCCAAACGGATTCTGCTAATTAGCTTCCTTTTCACAACACCCTGGCAGGGTTGCAGACTAATTAGACAACCCTCTCCTATGCTGGGAAGCTATCCTGACTTGGGCACTCATGGCCACAGCCCTCAGACTGGGGACATATGGCAGCTGAACGTGCCAGACGAAGCAGCAAGGCTCGTTGGAAAAGGCAGGCAGCTGGGAATGAGCAGCGGGCTCCCCCAGCCGCTTCCCCCTCGCAGACAAAGCGCCTTGAGTGCAAATCAGAGGCAGTTCTCGGCAGCAGAGCTGGGCCAGCTTAAGTCAGAGGTGGAAATTAGGACTCCAGACTTCCAGCTTTGTTAAAGTTACTCTCCACTCCCTTGTAGTCTTGAAAACAAATACAAAACCGTGTCATTAGCAAACTTCCCTGCCTCTGCAGTCAGCCCGGCCACCGCCGCTCAGGAACAGACGGAGCAATATTCCCATCTAACGCCGACCTGCAGGACCCCGTGACAACCACCATTTCCCCTACTGAGAATTGCCCATTTCTTCCTATTCTCTCCAATAGCATTAATCTATCCCAGGGATTTTAACTTGCACCCCCTGGTCACCCTCATGCCTTGATAGCTCCCTGTCAGGGTCTTTATCAAAAGAGGCTTTTGAAATTCAAAAGAAGGACTGTGCGCATATATACTCTCTCATTCCCTTTTATCCACTGGTCTCTTAACTCATCCAAAGGATTTAAGCAGGTCGGAGAAACACAATTTTCTTCAGCAGAAACCATGCTGTCTGTCCCTTATCCTATAGAAAAGCCTAAATATAGACTCTGAAAGTCCCTGCAGCTGGGAATGTGAATGCAGCCATCCTGCTTTGAAGCTGTCTGAGACTCGTGCAGTTCCCAGATGAAGGGCTGGCTGGCTCTGTCAGAGACAAGTTTTTCAAAGATGCTCAGAGACACCAGGAAAGATGTCAGTGACCCGCAGATTCTCCTTTTCCTCCTACTTTTCTAAGATTTTCTTTAGCCTCTTTAGCTCCGTGTCTCTGTCAGCCTGTGCTGAGGAGGAGCGAGGCGGTTCTGCAGGCTACACCCATCTGGGAAAGAAAGAAGGGAAAGGGCCTGATGTCAAATGGGAACCAACTGAAGAATCATGGAAATGAGGGTCCTTAGCCAGGCACTGCCGGGCCCAGGGACATAGCCCAAGGGCATGTGCTGTGAGCTGCAGGGCCCAAGATGGGGTTTTGCCCAGTTGAGGCCACATTTCAGCCTGCAGAGAGAAACGCTGACCTGGTCCTGCCAGGCTCTGTAGGATGCTTTGGGGAGCACTGGCCACTCTCTCTGGACTGCCCAATGGCTGTGCATCCCCCACTTGTACTCCAGCTCCCTGACACCCCTCCTGAAGTGTGCTCATTTTGCCAATCCAGCTGTAGACTGTCTGTGCTCCCTCCCAAGGATCACGTGCAGCCCACTGCCCTGCAGCAGGCACATCTGGGCAGCCCAGTGGGTGACACGTGGGCTCCTCGCTCACTGCTGCCTTCCATGCACTTTGCCTTCACCTCTGACAGAGGCAGGTTATCAGGACCTGCCTGGCTGCCAGGGAACAGCCAAGAACAATAGTTATTATTGGATTCTCTGACCAGTCTGTGACACATTTACCAGCACAGTGTACTTGGATTAAACCTCCCTCTCCACCCAGAGCTCAGATGTCTCCAGGATCTGCTATCCATTTTCTTAATGCAACTGCCTGACAGTTAAATCCATGCCTGTGTCTATTAGGGAAATGCATGTGTTATGAGCACCATGAATTCAGGCAGCCCTGTTCAATCTATTTGATGTATTCACTTCAACCCCAGCCCCCCTTCCCCCAAAGTTACCTTCGGGCAGGCACTAGAGCTGTCAGGTCGAGAAGGATAACAACATTCCAGGCCTCACAGAGAGCAACACCCCAGGGATCACAGGCATGCTTCCCACTGTGGCTCTAGGCACAGGGCTGCCCAGGAACAACAGCGCTTCTGCATCCACTGCGGGGGAGCTGCTGAGATCAGGCTCCACACACCGATCTGGGAGCACTTTGGAGACACTGGCTAATGGAGATTATTGCCCTGAGGGGAAATGGGAAGGCAAGGAAGGTAACAGTTTACATTTGTAGCTGATTTTAAGGCACTGGAGGGAGTCCCAGGTGGGGTCTCGCTGAGCCAGAGCAGCTGTGTTGGCAGAGCTGAGCAGCCTGCCCAGAGCACAAGGGACCCTCAGCCCACAACTGGACATGTTAGGTCTGCACTATGGACCTGTCCTGGGGAATTTCAGGTCTTTCAATTCAATTCCTCACTTGATCTCAGGCTGCAGACAGACCTTAGAAGGGCTCTAGCACGTGCCTGTAGCAGGCCAGTCTCAGCTCTGGACTGCTTTCTAGAGAAACCTCTCCTGCTTTCTGCTGGCTGTAAGGAGACAGACTTCAGCTGTTTGCCATTTCTTGTTGAAGAGCAAAGTGAGATGGTGTGAGTAGCCCTTCCCAGGGCAATCCTGCATGTCCAGGTAAGTGGGTGCAGGAGATGGGGAGGTCTGTACAAAGAAGAATGCCCTTGGCTGGAGAGCACCTACATAACTCCTACCTGAGCATGGAACCATCTACAGACTCTCTAGGTTCTACTGAAAACTGTTTCTCATGTTTTATGGCATAAATGAATGTTCTAGAACTTCACAAAAGGATATCATGCTTCAAAGACAGGCAAAATTCCCTTGGGTCCTGGCTGGAATGGACCAAACTGTAGAGACTTCCACACAAGTCACACAGCCTTGTCTTGAGCGTGTGGTCTCCCACTCCAAGCTGCTACCAGGGCTGAGATTTTTGTTGTTTCTTGTGGGTTTTTTTCACCCTCTTTCTTCTTTTAACCTTTCTTTGAGCTCTCGATTGCTTCCTCAGCACCTAGTGTAATTGCTTGCGGTCTCTGAGGAGCCTGGTGAGGATTTATGTAACACACCAGGCAGCAATTTGAAAGGCTGCTTTTGGATATAAGAACTTAATGCTACACCAGCCTTGGGGAAAATGAGCTGGAATCCTTGGGAGGGCTGCGCAGCGTTTGCTGCTTCAGCGTGAGGCTCTGGGGCAGCGCAGGAGCCTCTGAGCCTTCCCTCCTTGCAGGGTGAGAAGGGGAGGAAAGAAGAGGTGTCCCCAGGCGAGTGGCTCCTTCTATGTCTCATTATGCTGTGGCTTTATTTGGAGAGGGAGGCAGAGACAGCCAGCAAATGCTCAGCATTGCTAAGCAGTTTGGAGAGGGGAGCAGAGACAGAGGGAGTGTGGTTATTTTCCTGGCAGATAGCGCAGCTCTGTTGAGGTTTCTTTCCCTCCTCTGCTTCTCTGGTGGTACCAGGGCCACACAAGTCTCTTGGGGTACCCCTGTTGCTTTCAAGATGACTACCTGAGAAGGGCATCAGGACTCTGGTGCTATTGATTATTTAGGAGAGAGATTTGGGCAAGAATGGGACAGGGAGTACTTGTAGGAGGAAGGGGAGAGAAACAATGCTCTTTTAAAGCTCTTGAGCCTGATGGCCCAGCAGCAGCACTTGAGAACCCTGGTTTGAGGGATGCATTCCCCTGGCTGGACAGCACAGGCTGTGCCTGGCAGGTGATGAAGGCACAGCTCTGTGCACCAGACACCAAGAAGGACCCAGCTGCAGTCAGCCCCATGAGACCTGCCATGCACCTGCTCCTCTGCACCTCCTCCACTGCCTGCCCATGTGAGGCTGCAACAGGGACAGGTCTGGTGCCTGAAGCAAGGAAGGCTGAAGTTTTTCACTTCAACTTTCCTTAAACTAGTCTATAGGGTGTTTTTTCCCTTCAAAACTGTTTTCCTTAATATATTTTCCAATCAGGTTGCTGATGGAAATAACACTGGAGCAATCAAACTGTTTCAGTGTGTGAGTCTGTCCATCTGTCAGTCTATCTGCCCTCCCACCCTCAAAGCTTTAGAGCTGATTTCAAGTGCATTCAATGCACAATTAGGGACCTTAAAAGCTCAGAGGCACCAGTGAGTGAAGAGACACAGCTGAGCAAAGGAGAGACTCTCGTGTACCTGCTCTGATCGAGTCATCAGGGAACCAGCATGGGATGGAGACACAGGAAACTGGATCCATCATCCAAGGGAACCATTTCTTTACTTAAAGCTTCATGCCTTTCTATGCTTTTCTTACAAGGAAAAGGAAGAGAAAAAGCTTTAAGAAGTTCTGCAACCTGCACACAAAACAAAGCCTTGCACTCCTGGACAAACTGCCCACCTCTGGTTGGCTGGGGAAGTCCTCACTGTCCTCACCACCCACACACTGCTGGTACCCACCAGGCCTGGATGCAGGTGGGAGCTGCCCTGTCTCCAGCAGGAGGGCTTGGCTGCAACCCACTAACCAACGTGGAGCCATAAAACTGTGCAAGCAGTGGTAAATGAACCCAGACTCTGCTTGGTTTAATAGTGAGACTAACACACGATCTGCCAGCCTTTGGCTTGCCTCCCTGGCTCTGCCCCCTGGTCCTGCAGTGCAGCTTCCCACATCCTCACAGTTACAGGAGTGTTACAGCAACACCAACCCCTCCCAAACCAGCCTGCTCCACACAAGCACTGACACCCTCCTGCTGTCACAGCTCCAGGCTCCCTTCTCTTTTTCTCAGCCACTTTCCAGCCTTTAAACTCCCACCTCCCCACCAGCCCCTACAGCCTGCCTGGGAATTGCCAGGGCTAATTTAGCACTTGCAGCATCAAATAAGCATGCTGCCACTTTCCTTTCTCATCCTTCTTGTATCTATAAAGAAATGGGGCGGGGAACGACTAGCTACATCAACAACAACCAAAAAACCTCAAGTAAATTAACATTACAGCTGAGGTTTTACACGCACAAAAGTCAGGAAGTTCAAAGTTATGGTTCCCCCTCCAGCTGTAATTCTGGCACACTGCACGTATATATTAAGACATTAAAGTTAGCCCCATAAACAGTAATACAAAATACTACACGCACACATGGGGGCCAGTCTACGATGGCCAGGGGAGCCATAATTCCAGCTACTCTGATTCCTGTGCGTGCATTTCTCCCTCAAAAAAGGAATAAGTCAACTCTCATTCACTTGTAATTCAATGTTTAGGATGCTGATAGGGAAGAGAAAAGAGATTGTTCTGTCTGCTTCTTCTTCCTCCTCTTTTTCTTTTTTTTCTCTTTCCATGCACAGTGCTGCCTGTGATCAATGCTCTCCGTCAGCCCGACTTTGATCTATCGGGAGAGATCTCAGATTTCTATTCCCATCCTGTCCTGCTTTGTAACTGCTCCAGCTCCCCAGCAAGGCACACGTGCAGGAGATAAGGGATAGACTTTGATTGAATTTACTTAATTTATACGGGCAATGGGACAGCAGAGGAATATTAAAATACGAATTAGCAGCTTCATATTTCACATGCATTGAAATCTTCCTAGAAGATAATGAGCTGCTGGAAACTTATCTGCCAAAGGTCTCTCCCCAGCCACACCTATTCCCTTTCCCCCTCCTGAGATCCTCAAACTAATGCTAGGAAAGTTGGTAACTCAAGAGTTACAGTTAAATCCTTAAAGGGACAATAGCTCAGGTCAACGTTTTTAAACAACTCTGCCACTGAGGAGGAGTTGTGCTGAGAAGGCACAAAAGGCTTTTCAGCTCCTGTGGCCACCTTCATGTCCTGCAGAGCAGGCTGGACAGAGGCCTCCATCTCCATTTCCATTTCCGTGAGAAACAGACAAACTTGCATCATGATGCAGGATCTCTGCTCCCCTTGTTTAGGAGCTGAGCCACAGCAAGTGTGGCTGTGTGAGAGTGTGGCCACCACAGGGCACAGCAGCAACACCTCCCTGGGCATCCACAGGGGCCCTGGCAGATCCCTGCTGCCAGCTTCAATGTCAGGGCAGAGGCTCCCACTTGCTCATTGGAGGATGAGGATTCTGCCTGGATGACCCCACCAGAGCACCCCACTACCTGTTTATGGC
This sequence comes from Apus apus, assembly GCF_020740795.1. Lineage (NCBI taxonomy): Eukaryota > Metazoa > Chordata > Aves > Apodiformes > Apodidae > Apus > Apus apus. The sequence continues at coordinate 1,084,233 of NC_067299.1, read as the reverse complement.
ACAGCCCATGATTACACAGCATCTGTGGCAGCTGGGCCACCTTTCAGCAACTGGGCAATACAAATGTGACACTTCTCCTTCTTCCAAGGCCACTTTGTAGAGGCACATTTTTGGTTAGCTGTAAGAACCTAAAGCCATGCCTGCAGATGGAGTCTCTCTCCATTCAGCAGCCCAGACTCCCATCCCACACAGCAGAGTGGTTTTGAAGTGCCTTTATCCATAGAAGGATCTATTCTCTAGCAGTCCCAAGCAACACAGTGGCAGGGCAAAAAAATCAGTCATGGAGGGATGGGAGGGGTCTCCATTTACATGTTTTCCTCCTGGCTGCCCTGTGGAGCATGGATAGAAATGTGTGGGTATCAGCAGGGGAACCCTGAAGAAGCTCCTGCAATGGTAAATAGTCCTTCCCACACTCTCCAGCTCCTCACCACGCTGGGCCCCAATGCCAGAACAATGAAAAGGAGTAGGACATCCATTCATGTATGGATGGGTGTTTGGGGGGGCTCCTCTACACACTCCCTTCATATACACGCTGGTAAAGCTGGCTTAAAGCTGTGGAGCAGCACAGAGGTCAGAGGGACGAAGAGTGCAGAGATGAAGACACCAGCAATGCTGGCTCACCGTGTTCTCCTGGCCCAGGGAGATCCCTCCCAGCACACAACCAACCAGAAGAACTAAGGGACATTTTTGCAAGAGTATTCTGCTCTCCTGGATTTCACACTGGAGAGCTGAAAAGCTAGGACATGGTGGAGCAAAAGATTTTCCTTGCCTTCTACTTACCTACATCCCACTGCCATCAAGTACATTTTGCATGTTTCAAAGGAGACTCAATGTAATTTCAGAGGACACCGACACTTGTAACAGTTTTGGAGCAGAAGGATCCAGCTCTACCCAAGCCTGCTTGGCACAGGTGAGGAACAAGTAACAACTGACTTTCAACCAACCTCCCAACTTTAGAGTACACTCCTTCCCAGTGTCACAAAGTAGCCGGATAACAAGGATGGTCTTTCTCCACTAAAGAGCAGTCTGATCTTCTGACTTTTCTTCCCATTAGAAAGTAAAATGACCCAGGGAGTGACAAAATTATGCTGTCAAAACCAAGACAGTCACTCTAAAAATCAATAATGCCCCAAGGTGTTACAGTGAGTTAACAGCTCTCTGAGGCCCGAAGCGCAGAGCTGGTATTAACGCTGTTCTTGCCTCCTTTCCCACCAACATTCCCCCTGCTGCCATTACTTGAGAAAATCTGACATGGAATTCTACTTAGAGCAGAGCAAAGGATGGATTTTTCAGCTCAGTGACCAAACCAAGAATAATCAAGAGAGATGAGAAAAAGAGAGAAAAGAAATGTGCTACAGGCCACCCTACATGCTTCGCGTAAGGCAAAACCCAAATATTATCTTTTCCTTCGGGGTGACTTAACAGTTACTGACTCACACTCCTTTATTTTTATTTGTTTGTTAAAAGCATCATTGGAGGAAAGGTGCCACTTCAGAACGAAACATCAGATTTGTGCAACACCAACACAAACTTTTTAGCTCTCTGCTCCACTTTCCCATCCCTTTCTGCTCCTCAGCCAAAACTATTGCACTTGCTGAGCTGAACCCCAGCTGGGTCAGCCCATCCCACAGCTCTGAAAATGCACTTTCTAGCAAACTTAAAACAAAAAACAGGAGTCATCAACTCCCAGAGTGTGGATGGTTTCTTTCCATGAGCACTGAGTATGGACAGACAGGGCAGAGCTGGTGTTGGGCTCCCGGGTGGCTCTTCTTCATGTGTGACACTAAAACAAGGTCCCAGGCAGCTGCTGTCAGTAAAGCTCCTGCTGCATTTTTACAGGAGTCAAAGTGGTAGTTTTGCCACCCTCTTCAAATTCTGGCTGTGTGTAATTAGATGCTGCCTAAATCCTGCTTCAGAGCCTGTGTGACTCCTGCCATCTCCAATGGAGGAGAGCAGGGCAGGCTGCCCCACATCTTGCTACCCAGACATTCCTGGCAGGGAAAACACAGTGGGAAAATGGCCAAGCCAGAAGATGATGAAAATGCAGAGGATGGTATTTCCTTGATGACAGCAGGTCAGCTGGGCAGCCAAGCCCTTGAAATACCATTCCCTTGAAATACCATTCCCTGTCCTCGCCTCTCTATGGGAGATGCCCAGTGAGCAGAGATGTGGAGCCATCTAACCCTCCAGTCTGGGCACCGGCTGCCCTGCTGCAGGGATCTATGTGGAGCACAGCTCCAGGGGCTCCCGCACTGCAGAAAGCTCTAGGTGAAGTTACATTTTAGTTTCATTTCCATCCCTGGCTTGAAAAAAAATTGCCCAAAAGGGCCTTTTTCTCCTTTTCCTGTGAACAAGGCAGCCATTGGTCAACATCTCCTGCCTTGGACTCCTTATTAGTTTAATTAGATGATTTTCTGATTGATTTATCCTGAACTCTGCAATTGCGCAATCAAACCACAGATAAGTTGACAACTTCATTTAAAAAATTAGTGTTTAGCAGCTTTGTAGGCTCTAAAAGCTCTGAGGACATCTGTCAGCAGTGACAATTTGCGATAATGACAAACAGTCCCAGCCTGTGTCCCGACCTCCTGTCCTGCCTGCAAGCTGGCAGGCTGAAGAATCCCTTGAGAACAACAAAAAAGCCAAGCCTCGGGGCACTCCCAGTTTGCATCTGCCTGGGCTGCCTGGGCTCCCTTCTCACTTGTCAGTCCACAGACGCGAGCAAGTGTTACGGGCCTGTCAGAACAGAGCAGCTCCTACTGCTCTCAGGGGCTTGGCCTTTCAGAGGCACTTGCATCAGGCCCTTTGGTTTTGTTCAATTCCATGGGAGCTGATGCCCGAGGTGAAGATGGACCCCACGCCAGCCAGCATCAGCCAAGGCTGGAGCCCCCACGCTCCCCTCCGGAGTCCTGCTCATCCCAGGGCACATGGGTGGTGATGGAGGGCTGGATGTTGCTTCCGGCTGGAGCAGCAGGCTGAAGGACCCGAAGCCAAGCACAGAGGAAGCTGGTGGGTTTCTCCGTTCACAAGCTTCCTGCAGGAAGGTGTTGATCCTGCAAGCCAGGTTTGGAACAGTGGGGAGAGAAGATAAGCCATCTAGCAACCCTTTCCAGCAGGTTCACCATGTGCCTTCTGAGCAGGGAGTGTACAAGCTGCACCCTTCCTCTAAAGAAAAGAAGCTAAAACCAGCTTCCCCTTTCAAAAAGTCACGACACTGAGGAACGCCTTGAGTGCAAGGTAGTGACATGTGGCAGCTGGCAAAGCCCCAAGCCAGGAGAGGAAAAACAAGGATATCCTTGAGCTAACACTGTGAGCCACCTCTTACCATCTCTTGGTTGTGCCTGCCTCTCTAGCCAGCTGCCCTTGGAACTCCAGGACAAGCTGCTGATCCCTTTTGGGCCTTAGTGTCCCTTTTTGGAAAAATCAATTTCCATTTCTGCTTGTGTTCAAGAATGATCAGCGATGGACTTAGAAACATCCTGAGATATGCAGACAAAAGGGACTCCAGAAGAACAAGCCTCCTTGCAAAGATGCTATTTGGGACCTTGGGAAAGTGTGCAGAGGAGCAGACAGCTGGGAGAGGGAATCCAAGACATTCTTTGGATGAGATTTTGGCCAAAACATAGTCCCCACCGTCTGTGGGAACAATGGTGATTGAATCCAGCCATACCTTGGCTCTCCATCTGCCACATCCAGAAATTCATCACCTCCTAGAGGGCTCGGAGAAGGCAGGCTCTGGCCTGTCACACCAGCTCCTTCCTTTCAGAGCCAGCATCTTCTTCTGTCTCCCATGCTTCTCTTCATTACAAAAATCCCCTGAAGACACCATTGATGATGGAGAGCCATCAGAGAGGCAATTAGAAAGAAGTTAGAGTGAATTACATATGCAGGGTTTATTTTCTGTTTTCTGCTATAGCTGCTGCCAATTATTGTGCAATTAGGTTGCCTTCATTAGCAAATGAGATTAAAATTAACATCGTTAATTACTCGTTCTGTTAAACAGTGGAAAGCAGGCATTTAAGGGGAAGATGCAGAGAAGGTTGTTCTTGGAGCAGATGCAGTGATGTTCTCCATTTGCAGCACTGTCTCTTCAAGGGTTGTGTTGGGTTATTCAATTTCAGCAAGTACAGTGGGGAAGAAGGAGCGTTTAATTCCAAGCCACTAACACCAGGCCTTGCAGGGACACATTACACCTTGTTCAAGAAAATCATCATCACATGCTGCAGAACACAAGCTGATGGGCACAGTCAGTAGGCACGGGGCTGCTCCCACCAGGGACTGGGAGGAAGGCTCTCTCCTTGGCTGCTGGAGCACCAGAAGCTGTTGACAGAAATTCTAACCTGGCAAGCTGGGAGCTTGGCTGGCACTGCCAGCCCCTGTGCAGTAAAGCCCAAAGAGCTCCTTGCTCTGGACTCTCTTCTCTTGCTTTGCAACTTTCTGGATGAGTTGTGCCTAAAACTGGATCCCAGGCGCCCAGCTGAGATCGCTGTAATGCTGAACAGAGCAGGGACACTATTCCGTGTTTCTTGCTGGTGATATTTCTGTCTAGACTCTCCTGTTAGTAATTGTTCACAGCAACTTGACATCTCTGGCTCTCTTTCACACAGTGATCAAAAATGAGCCCAAGCCTTTTCTGCAGATTGCTGCCTTGTCAACTCTGTACTCCTGCACCCTGCACGTGAACAGTTCATTATTCCTGCCTAGATGTAGAACCCAGTATTTATCTATTAAATTGCATCCTATTTCTTCTAAACCATTTATCCAACTTGTCAAATCATTTTGAGAAAAACAGAAAGATTGCTAAGGTTCCTTGGAAAACACGGAGTGTAGGGAGACAGCCCTGAATTTCAGCTTCAGCCTTGCCAGGCTGAATCTATCTATGTTGCCCTTGGATCTATGCCCATCTCACTTTGCTCTGCAACACCCAAAAGCAAACTGTGGCCCCTCTGAGGGACATTTTCACAAGCTGAGGCACAAGCTGCCTCTTCAAAGCATGCAGATGTGCAAACAATGTACTGAACACTGGGAAACATGCTGCTATGGTTGCAGAGCCTCTGCTCAGGCTGCTCTCTCTGCGTACAAACCTCAGACCTCACTTACACGGTTTTGCAACATCCCTCTCCAACCTGGCCAAAGTACCCAAACCTATGGGCACTGCAAGCAAATGCAAAGACTCCAAAACTAATCTTATGTAATAGCTGCTCGAGGGAGCTCCTAAACTGGCAGTCAGGGTCTGCTGAATGAGTTGCCTGCCAGTGGGTCTGCTGGTGCTTCTCCTGATGAGTTCACTTTTCAATGCACAACAGGCAGCAGCAGTGCAGCTGCAGCTGAGCCTCCATGGATATGGGTAAAATAAAGGAGGGGGAGTCTTTTATTTCATCTGCTTTGGAGTACACCAGTCTTTGTATTAGGAACAGCAACAGTAGACTCCAAGTGAATGAAGGCTGAGGGCACCTACTATCTGTTCCCTTGCTTGCAACTTCCTCAGCTCTAATAATGCCAAATGCCCCTCTGCTGCACTGCCCAGTTCATGAACAGATATTTAAAATAGAGCAGCCTGGCTGAACAGACTCTGCCAACTCCAAGCTCTGAAGAAGTATGTAGTGCTCAAATGCTTATCTGTTGTGTTTGGACCTGCTGGGTGACGTGACAGAAGCCATTTCCTCTGCTGTGAGCTTTCTCATGTCCACAGAAGATGCAGCAGCTGCATCACCAGGGGCAGTGACCACACACCCCCAGCAGAGCCTTGCTGGCAGCAGCTGAATGAGTCACATTTTCGGTGTTCTTGACACCCCTGTGAAGGTGGAGGAGAAATTTTCCCATTCTCAAGCTGGAAAACTTGGGCAGAAAGAGATTGAACAATCCAGCCATGGTTAGTAATAAGCAGGAGGCCACTTGGGGAAGTAATTCTGTCTCTAAGTCAGGGGAGATTTTCAGTGTTGATGATCTGTGAAATGTTTGCCTTGAATTTCCTTTGGACCCAGCACAGAGCAGAATCTTATTCAAAAGCTGCATTTAAGAATGGCAATGAGCTTTATTAGGTGTGTGCCGACAGCTTCACAGACACCTTCAATAAGAAAAGCAATCGGATCCTGAGCAATAGGATACCCTGTGCATAGCAACAAGCTGGCTGGCTCTGAAAGCCCTTTTCTCATGCAGACCTCATCAAAAAATGAAATGAGAAAATAAGTAGACAGAACTAGGCAGGGAATTCACCTGCCCTTGTGCCCCAAGGGGAGTATATCCAAATTAATAGGCCTTTTCCACTGCTAATGACTCAGTAAAGCTGTTGGGACACAGGCCACAGCACCAGCTGCTAAAAAGCAGTGTGCACCTGGAGCTATTGCAGGAACAGCACCCCATTCCTGCAGTGCTGGGCTAAGCCAAAACCAGAGTCCCTGGACCCTACCTGGCTCTCTGCTGGGAGGGATCCATAAGGACAGGGATGCTGTTCAAAGCTTCCAGTTCAAAAGCCACAACCTTACCAATGGCAATTCATCCAGCATTAGGCCCTCCATGCTCCTCTCTTGGGTTCAGCAAGGGAAAAACAAAATTGAAACTAGCAGAGGAGACATAAATGAGGGAAAAAGAAGTGGTGTGATGGGATTAGTGGGCTAGAAGGGACTAGAAAAGGTGAAGGGGACCCTGAGATATGCACAGGGGGGGAAAAAAGATAGATGTATGGGTTTGGGAGAGAAAAATATAATTAAACAATTGATAAATAAACAATACAAACTTTTCAGGAAGACTCCTCCATAAGAGCAGATTTACCTGCCTTCTTTCTCTAGAAAATGCATTGGGCATTTGTGCCTCTCTCTTCTCCCTGGCCACAGGAGCTTTGTCCAGGAGCAAAGCAGTCATTCATGGCCATGCACTCTCCTCTCCCAGCATCGTGGAACAGCACAGCATCCTCCCACCCCAGCTCTGCTCTTCAGCTCAGCTTTCTGCAAGGAGCTGACAGGGACTAGCATCCCGTGAGTCTGCAGATATTCCTTGAGGAATTTGCAGACAAATAGCAGGAACTCTCTGGTCACACCACAGCTTAGTGTGAGACCTGACCCATGGGATAGAAGAATAAATGCTTCCCTGGGAACAAGAAGGAAGAGGCTCCAGGAACAGGGCCTGCTCTCTACTTAGCTGAGGCAATTTATCTGAAACTCAAGCTAAAGGAAATGGAAATGGACTGTTGCAACATTGTTTAATTTACCAATGAAATGGCTATGGAAAGAGATAAGAAGTAAGGCCTGAAATCTTAAAAGACGCCATTAGGAAAATCCAGAAGTGAAAACCAACCAAAATCAAGCCAAATGCATGTTTGTGAGCTGATAAGATTCTGAACATTTCTTTCAGCAGCTGATAGCCAGAGGTATCAACAAGGTAGACAGATCAAATTCCTACATGCATTAATTAAAAGAAGTCTGATGAGGAGAGAAATTAAGGCCCAAACACTAAGCACAAATAACTGTTATTTTTCTTCTTCAGAGAATGTTGAGCTCCAAACAACTTCTGGCGGGGGACGAGGGGGGAAAGCTTGTGGACCTAAGGTGTGAGATGCAGATGGGAGACAGGGAAGGATAGGGCCATGAAAGGATAAGGACCACGAGCTAGCTGAAATAAAAATGATACTGGGATGAAGCTGATGGTGGTGAAACAGTAACGAAGAAAGGTGAGAATAATCTGACCATGTGGGCAGCCTACAAAAATGTAAATACAGAAAAGGTAATAAAATCCCAAAGGTTTCAGTGGCCAGGGTATGAGATCCCCAAGACAAAAGAGTTCAGCAAAGCATCTCCTGGTATTCAGCTCCTCTGTGGGAAGAGATGGAGGAAAGGCACATGCACAGGGTGATGATAGCTGAAGCAGAAGAATGGGGACCTGCTGAGATTGGTCATGCAGGTCTATCTGCACAGAGCTCAGCAGAAAAATCTCTGGTTATGAATTCTCACCTGTTTATAAAATTGGCTGCAGGGAACCAGTTTGTGCTTTGTGCACTGCTGGCCAACAGGAATGTGTGGAGCAGATGTCTCACAGACCTGAAGACATCTCTAGGCATTGCTACCCTGTAGCTACACAGTCAGAGAGATCTGGGAGGAGGAACAACCTTGTAATTAAGGCTTGGGCTCAGGGACTGGCACATCCTGAACAGAGTCCTGGTTCTCAAACAGATGCCAGGTAGAAGGAAGACTTGGGGTAAGTTGTTAGCCTTACATTCCTTCCCTGATGAAATAAAAGTGCCTTTTTCCTACCTTTTGTCTATTAATATTCTTTTGTACAAAAAAATTCTTATCACTTTGGTACCTGCACAGTGCCAGGACATCCCTGGACCCTGTGTTGAAGCAAACAGGGCTTTAACTACACCTGAAAGATTTGTGGCCACCAAATGTACTGTTCCACCTGCTGCGATAGCATGGGAGGGTAGTGGGTTTGTTCCTGCTTCCCTGTAACACTCGTGGGTGAGCGCTTTTCCGACAGAAAACCCAGCTTGTGTGGAAGTGTGTTGATTCACATTTAGCTGCAATCCTGTTTCCTCTGGAAGACACATGGAGCTGAAGCCAGACTGATTCCACCCACCACCGCGCAGCAGAGCTGACGTCTTGTGGCAGTCCCTTGAGGACACATCTCCAGAAAAAGAATCACACAGATGCTCATCTCAGCTCCCAAAGTCACCACTTCTCTCTCTTTTTTTTTTCCTTCCCTTTTTTTTTCCGCTTTGCTTTTTTTACATCTTTTTTCCCCAAAGAGGCTGACAGGACAGCGCATCTTCATGGCAGGGCGGTGGGACAGCAGAAGCCTCACAAAACACTCCAGCGTCTCAGGAGCCCCAGTGCTCAGCCCCTGATGGCATTAGAATGCAGCTGCAATTTGCTGCAGATTAAACACCAACTTCGAAGTTCACATGAGTGAAATGTCGGCTCAGGGGTTGATTTCATTCACCTGACATTCCTGTTAGTAACAATGCCTAATTAGAAAGGCTTTTAAGCATCCGTTACATTAATTTAACGTGAAAATCTCATGGAGCTCTATTGGAGTTTTTTTCCCCTGTAAAATTAACCCTGCAGGCTTGTTACACATGTTTTCATTAGGGACTGGGAGCAGTGGGGATATCTGATGAATTAAAATCAGCCCTTAGTCTTCGAGTTAACTTTGTATTCCAGGTTCTTTTATGCTCATAAAGCTCTGATTTTATCCCCCTCCTCACTGCCTGTTAGTTTCAATACATGCTAGAGACTCCTCATGCTGTGGCTGAGGGCTAGAAATCCAACCTCACTGCTGCCAATTTCCATGCAATCCGGAAGAAAAGCCGGTAGTTCACAGCCTTTCCTACCAGCTGGCCCTGCAGCCCTGCCCTGTAGCCCTGCCCTGCTCCATGCAGCTCCTGCTGCTCCCGTGGCTTCCCTCCTGCACTTCCCTCCTGCACTTCCCTCCTGCACTTCCCTCCTGCACTTCCAGCAGCCAAACCTGCTCCGAGGGGCCTGGAAAGCCGTGCTAGGGTTGCCCCCTTTGAAAGCTCTCCCATACTTTGAGAGCCCAGACCTCTGAAGGATTTCCTAGGCTATTTCTAGCACTGGGATTCATTAAATGGTGGTATTATCTTAAAGTTTGGACCTCCATTGAACCTCCCAGCTTGCTAGAGCACAGAATATGCTAGAACCGTTTTAATGATGGATCCACTTGGGGATTTGAGGGAGAAAAGTTGGAGGAAAAGGAACAAATACTTGACTGGCATAAATCTATGGAATTGTTTGACATTCAGTGGAAATCTGACATGAAGCCAACTCCCTTGTCACACAGACCATGTTACTGAAATTGAACCTAAATAGCAAAAGAATCACACTGTCACAGTGATGGAGGGGAACATACACATCACCTTGCTCTCCAGCAGGCCACTGCAGTTTGGCTTCCCTCATTATATTTTATCCTGCTGCAGCTTTGCCAGATCTACAATTCCCAGATGATTTCACCTCTCCCCATAGCAAACTACCCTATTGCCTAACGCAACAGATGTAAGAATATTTTCCTGACAACCACAGAGATCTCTCCTCTTATTAAGACTTTCCCTTGAGTGACTGAACGTTAATATTACCCATCTGTGGTATTTATTCTAGTTCAACACGCAGACACTTCTCTTGTCCCTCCTAGTTGTCACTTTGCCAAGCTGCTCATAATTTGATTTTTTAAATCTTTCCTCGTTAATCAGACTCTTCTATTCCCAATAATTTTGTTGATCTTTCCAACTTCCTAAGTTTGTCAATACCCATCTCTTAATGGGGTGCAGAACTGACTGCAATGTTACAGCTCTGAGAAAGAAAGGGAGTGTGACCCTGGCCTCTATGCATACAGAGCCATCAGTCTGTCTCTGCAGCCTCAGCACATCTCATCTTTTCCCTTCTACAATCCCCAGATCCCTTCTGATGAACTTCTGGCTCACAAGTCCTCCCAGGCTCTGTTGAAGATGATGGAGATATTTTCTGCCAGCTCAGTGCCCTTCTACCTCCATCCTACTACTCATCATACAGATCAAATTATTAACTCAGAACCCAATTGGCAGAAAAAAGGATATACAAGGATAGGAGATGAAAGGCATGCAGAGATTTTGTATGCAAGTTTAGCTCCTCTGTATGCTGGTACATTGGCATTGCCTAAGAAACTAGTTCAGTTTGCTCCCTGCTGAGAATTTGTTTCTGGAAACCTGTCCTGCCTGATTTCCTAGACTTCCCAAAGCTTTATCCTTTGAAAAACAGGCTCATCAGCTCCGCTGTCTCTCAAACTGCCCTCTAAGAAATAGCTTTTCCTTGATCCTTTCCAGCTCCTCAGTAACTGCTGCCTGGGTTAACCTCTTTCTTGCTGTCATGGGGCAAAAACCCACCCACTGCTCTACACACGGGCAGGCCTGGGCCAAGAGTCCTCAAACTTTCTGTGAAACCTCTGCTTGGATTGAGAGAGTGAGTGAGATTTCATACAAGCATACAGAATTTCAGCTGACTTAGGTCTGGCTGTGATTTTGTATTAGGAAGCTGTTGGCATCTACTGAGAAAATGTTGTCACACACAGAGACCCCTTTCTCCCTCTCCCCTAGTTGGTTTGACAAAGGCCACCAGGACTGGAGGCTCCTTTTGCTAAAAGCAGAGAGGGGCTGTGAAATTATTAGTAGTGGTCTGGAAATTCTGCTATTAGAATAGCTTTGGAGTCTAGAATTGGATAAAAAGCACTGCAGCTGAGGCTGGCTGGGTTTCCCTGTCATTTCCATCCCTCTGATGATGCCGTCTCTCCTCCTCGCTGTGGACTCTCCACGTTGAGATTTCTTAGAGGCTGAATCTCCCCACCTGAGCTGACAATGCTTTATCTCAGCAGCTCAGCCAAGCAAGAGGACTCAAAGCAGGTGACAAAGGCTGAGATGAGCCTGCTAATTGTGTGCAAGCTGCTTCTCCATAAGATGGCCGGCCTGGAAAGTGACAGACTAAAAAAAGCTTAAACCTAAAAAAAACCCGACCTGAACCACAAATTACCTAAGAAGTCTTTGTTTATTTGGAAGGGAAAGGAAACCTACTTCTGAGGATTTACCACAAATCAGGGAAGAAAAGAGGTATGAGGGCATGTCAGAAGCAAAAGATGCTGAGAGATGAGAGAGCAGGAAAAATCCTGAGGCTGAGCTTCCCACAGGGGACTTAAATCTCTGAGCTCAACTCCTGGTGCAAACAGGTCCTTGCCTGTAGACTAGGGATGCTGATACTACCGCAGGACAAATCCACCTAGGACAGGAGGAGATGGCTTAGCAGAACCTCCCACTCACTTGCAGCAGAAGGTGGGAGGACATTCTTCCCTGTGGGACTTCCAAAGCCTGCATGGCCAAGCAAGGCTGGCACTGAGGGAGACAAAAAGGCCTGCTTGTCACTGCCTGCTTGTCAAGGGGCTGCAGGTCTGCAAGAAGGGCTGGTGCTGTGGGCAACTGCTGATCTGCAAGCAATGAGGGGCTGCAGAGGTTTTGCTCTTGCTGCTCTGCAGAACGCGGTAATGACAGTGTTGGCTTCTCTGATTCTTAGCCAGCACAGCAGCAGCCCCGGCCTGGCTTTTCTTAGGCCTGTCTTCTCCCAGCAGCCTGTGAAGGGATTTGCATAATAATGTGCCTATTTTAACTTTGCTTCATTGACTCCTGACAAGATACAATATTTTTGATTAAACAGCTTCCTAGGAAGGAGCTGCTGCCTTAAACCACCAGCACTCTGTCTGACCCCTTGCGATGTCATTAGTGGTCCCCTCAGACACCATCTGATGCATCCTGAATGCTTCTTCTCCTTCTTCCCATAAAAGAGCTCCTCAGGGTAGGGCACGGCTTTCCTTACTGCCACCCAGTGTCCAGCTCTGCCAGACCTGGCCCTGATCAGGGCATTTTGTTACTGTCGTGGCATGGGCCCTTCTGCTTCTGACCCCTCTAGTCCTCAGACTGCCTTTCTCTCCAGCTGCTTCCCTTGCTCAGTCCTTCTCCTCCTTTCTTCCCTATCAATCTTTGTTCTGCCTTTTCAGTTTCTCTTTATCTCATACCATGTCTCTTTCCTTTCTGCCTTCTTTCTTCCTTTCCTCTACTGACCAGCCCAACAGAGACCAATAAATCTCTCAAGCCAAGGAGACCACGTCCTCCACATACATTTGTGTGACAGTCAGATGCTACGGTGACAAAAATCAAATCACCAGCCAGCTCGACAAAGAGATGCAATAAAAGCAGAGAGTTATATTGATAGGAACAAGGCAAATGGATAGTTTTGATTTTTGTAGATTATTGACTGCTCAGCAGAGGCAAAAAAGGCTTCCCAGCAGCACAGCTTAGAGAGCAACTCTTCCTGATACAACGTGGCCAAACAAGAAGCGTGAAATATGAGACAGGGAGCACTCTGTGGCAGGGCTGGCAGTCCCATCATCTGCCTGAGGAATGGTCCTCCCTGCTTCCCATAATATGTACCAAAAAAGATGAGATCTGCTTTCAGCTAAGCCTGAAACAAGCTGCGCTGCACAGAGTTGGGCTTGCTCCCACCTAAGTCCCCTGACACATCTGGGCACCAGAGAAAGACTCCCAGTCTCTCAGAAGAGTCCTGTTGGTGTGGAGATGGCTGGTCTGGGCCACAGCAGAGCTACGTGGGATGCAAGGTGGTGTTTCTCTTCAGCCTGACTCCCAATACAGTGTGTGTCTGACACTCACACAGCACTGGGCAATCACCGTAGTCTCAGAATGGTTGATACTCCGCAGCGAACATTTCCTCTCTGCTCTTTTGCCTGTTTAATGTTTGGAACTGAAAAACTATGGGATGTGCACATGGTTCCCAGAGGAATCTGGGTCAAGGCAAGAAATCATCTTTGGTTATGGCTCTTTATTGTCCAAACCATTCAGTGCAGCTACCTCCACATTCCCCCATGATCACATTTTGCACACAGATTATTTGCTTATTCTCCCTCTGCAAGAGAGGAAGAAATTCAGATGCTCAGACAGCAGGAGTTCACCTGCAAACACATCCTGGAGGAGGCTTTCACACAAGTCCTTGGATGTCCCCCGAACCCCTGCAGTACCTGGTGAAAACAGCCAGGAAATCACAGGAGAGGTTTCCAATGTGTATTGTGCCTCAGAGCAGGTTTCATGCTCAGGAATGTCCTGCCAACAACAGCCTGGCAGAGGGATGAGGGTTCCCTTCCAAACACGGCTGCTAACCCAGCCTCAATGGGAGCAAGCAGAACTGAGGAGCAAGGATCAAACCACTTCACCTCAAGACCAGCAAGAAGTGGCAGCATTTAGTGAATATTAAATAAACAAAAATGGCAGGGGAGTGCTAAAACATCTCTGTGAGAGCCTGGAACACTGCAGATGAGGTCAGGAGTGGTGCAGAGCCATCTAGCACGTTGAACAGGACTAACTAAAGCACCAGCAGGCTAAAAAGCTGGGAAGGGGCATGAGTATGAGGTGTGAAGGATACTTCAGCTCTCTCTGCTTAATTTTAGCTAATTAGCACTCATCCGAGGAAGGGAGGAACTGTTAAGCACTAAATAACAAGAGAGTGAGCTCAAGTGTGAACAGGTAGTAGCAGGGACAGAGAGTACCACTTCCAGCAGCATCTCTGTCAATATTCAGAAATGGAAAAACACCATGAAATTATTTCCTCTGCATCATAGGAAAGGAAGAAAATCTTACCGTATAAACACACTAATGGGCTATGCAGGGATCTGAAGAAGGATTCTTGATGCATTAAAGCAGGCTGCATTAAGGGAAAAAAACAGCAAGAAAAGGAACAGGATTTTCAGGGAGATTGCATCCAAATCGATTAAGTGAGAAACGTAAAGGGGCAGCATTTCACGGGCATGGAGCCGGTAATTGGCCCACGCAAGTCCCAACAGAGAAAAGCACTCAAAACGCAAGCTGGATGGCAAGCACAGGGCTGATCAGTTTCCTTCAGTCAGAGGCCAGGAGAGACTGTGGAGAGCAAAGTTTCTCCTGTGATAATCCTCTGTACAAATCTATGAAACCTCCTTATCTGCCCTCATATCCCTCCTTAAACTCACTGCTGCTGCAGAGCCCACACACCATCGACAGTGCCTGAGCAGCTGGGGCAGCAGGAGCAAAGCTTATCACAGTCATCGGATACTGGGAATCACTGCTCCCACGTGCAGGTCTGTGTGTTGACTTGCCTGTCATCTCAAACCGGTCTCTTTGAGATGGAAACTTTATGTTCAAAATGTGGTCCAGGATGAGGGTTCACATCCCCAGGCGAGGTCAGGAGACACAGCACATGAGCTCTCTGCAGACAGGGGAGGGACTCGGCCACCAACAGAGCGCAGAACGCAAAACTGGGGCCAGGCGCAAAGGAGGCCTAGAGGGACACAGACAGCACACGAAATCTCTGAAAGCATCAGATAGAGACTGTCACTCAAATTCCACATGTTTCTCTTGCACCAAGATACTTCTGATTTCTTCCCCCAGGAAAAGCAAAGAAAACATTTGCCCCTGTTGTTTTTTTTTTAATTTTCCTCTTTTTAGAAAAGAAATGAAAACTCAGACCACAAGAGGAAAAAAGCATCTGAAAAGGTTTTTTAATTTTTTTACATGCATTATTAAAAAACCCCACGTGAGTCAGGGGGAAGGTTCATTAAATGCAGCTCCTGAATATTCCCAACTAACCTCAGTGGACAAACTTTGGAATAGGATGGGATAGAGATGAGAAAGCTGCACTCTGAAAAGTGGCTTCATTCATCTCCATGGGTCCCCAGGTAATCCTGGCTCAGATTACAGCTGAAGGTCTGGACAAGATTATAACCATGTGCCTAAGGAAAAAAACCCCAAAACTCACTTCTTTCTCAATTGTTTATTTTCAATAGGAAATGCTCTGAAAAGTGCAAACCAGACTGGCAGTCAGGTCCCAGTCTCCCCTGTCCCATGCAGATGTGCAGAACCAGCATCTCTCATGGGAATGAAACAGCAGATCTGTGGGAATCCTGATTCTACCTGTGCTAACTTCTTGCATTGTGCAGAAGAGTGAGGTCTCTGCAGATGTCTTGTCAGGATTAGGGCCCCATTTATCACCCCTGGCTCTGGAGACTCTTAGGACTGACTATAGAAGAAAGCACTATTTTTACATGTGCTATTTCTGGTTGTGTTTTCTGTCAAGTACACAGAATAGGTGATAGAAGGTTTGTAAATGATGAATAGCTATTTTAATGAATGACTAATCAATGCTTACAGATTGCTATAAAGCCCAAACAGTCAATAGGTTGCTTATAATATTCTGTAATACCTTCTCCTGACATGCTTATAATCGCTTGCTAAGTTATGCCACTCATGTCTATAATGCCTACTAATCATCTATTAATCTTTTATAAGCCACTTGCAAATGAAAGCATAATATAAACTGTGAGATCCTTTTCCTTCTGCCATCCCCCGGCATCACACCTTCTGGGGCTTTAGGGAAGTATTAGTCAAGGAGAGGCATGATTGGACCTGAAAATTAAGTCTTTGCAGCACTGCTGCACTACAGGTAATTCGCCACCTTCCATGGGATGTGAGAGGAGAGCAGGAATGGTGAGGCCAGCCGAGAGCTTTGTGGTTCAGATGATGTCGAAGTGGTGTTCAGAAAAGATGAAATAATCACGCACACAAAAGCTTCGGGAAGAAAATCCTCACAGACAGAGGGAGGAATTAACTTCAAGGCTTAAAGCAAGAACAGGAAAAAAATCTTATCTGTAAGGACACAGGATTGAAGCAAATGGACCACAGGCAGGTGAAAATAACCGAAAATTGCTCCAAGTAATCACAGTGAAATCAAAAGATGCTCTGACACAAAGTGAGTATGAGAAAAAGAATTGGTAACACAACAGTCACATATTTCTCCCCTCAGATAGGACCAATTTTTATAAATATATATATGTATTTGCAAGATCATACCAGGTTAGTTGGAGCCATGAGAAGCTGCCTCTGCTTTGCCACTAGACCCCCAGAGCTGACAGTGAGAGGCTGTCATTAAATTATCTTTCCAATTAGGGCTGCAATTACTTACAATCCATTTTTAATCACTTCCAGTGCAATGCTCTACACGACGTGTTACCACAGGATCCATCTCAACCACCTTCACCACCTACTGAGGACCACACTGCAAATCCCTCTCTACTCCACATAGGGGGGAGTCCAGATGACACAAAGTCAGCAGCTGCAGGTTCCAACAGGCAATTTTTATCCAAACCACCCAAGTGATGAGGATTTAAGCAGTGCCTGGGCTGTGAAACTACCCAGCCTGGCCTCTTCGTGCCTGTCTGCCTGTAGACAGCTGCTGCCTCTTTCCTGTTTCTTGTAACACCTTCATACAGCAAGGATGTGCCAACCCCAGTGTTGTGGGACTGCTCAGTGCAATAGGAAGGACTGAAGAAGCCTCAGGAATGGCAACACAGGACAATCACTTGGGTAGCAGAAAGCATCAAACCTGCTCTCATGAGGCTCCCCATGTGCAATTGTCCACAATCTAATAATGTGGTTTAGCCCAAAGACTGCCTTTTCTTCAACAGGACACTCATTTAGATCTTTCCCTTCTGCCCATTTTCACCAAACATGTAGGAATTTCACACCTCCAAGCTCTTCAGCTCTATTTCCAGTTTGTTTAAAATCAGCAGGTTCTAAAAATGTGTATACATGGGGTGTACCAAGCAGACACACAAAGTTGGTTTAAAATCTTCCTTTCCTTTGGGCAAAACCTACAGCCCATTCTTAGCCTCGGGGAGCTGTCTCATTTCAGGCCAATGATCTCAAAACCGTACAAGAAGCCACCAAATCCTCTTATTTTTGCTGGGCAGCAGAAAAGGTTCATTAAGGAGGTGTCACCATGTGTCGCTCCTTCTTGATCCAGAAGATCCTTGCAGTATGAAATGCCCTAATTAACTTGCCTTCATTTCACTCCCTCCTGTCATGCCCTGCTCCCTTTTATCCCCCAGGTTGGCTTTGGGTGCTCTGCTCTGTCACCTACTGGAGGCATGTTCTTGCAGCACAAGTACTATGAGGAAGAAAAGAAACCTGAGCCTAAATTTAAAAATAAATAAATAATAAAATACAATCCCCTTGATCAGTATGCCTGTCATTTTAGAGGCATTAAATACATTAAAATGGGATCTGCACACGAACTTAATTAAATGAGCCAACTGAAAGTTGCTGCCAAGTATTAGTTTAAGGTAGAAAATACACTTATTTTGGAGCTTATGCAGATTGAATATGCAGGGCGTTGTGGGAAATGCTAAGCACTTGTTTTTGAAGACTCACAGTTTGGAAATTTATTGCAGTGATCTGAGTTTTGTTTCATTACGAGTGTCAAGCACAATCACAGTTAGGAGAAGTCTCCTGGCTGCTTCCCAGGTTCCAGCACCCCTTTCAAATGGATCTTCTCTTCAGAAGTCCTGCTGCACCACCAGTGGGCAGCAGGCCCGGGGCAGGGAGCGCGTATTTGCCCCCAGAGAGGCGCTTCAGGCTCTGGAACCAGAGCGATTATGGTGTGAAATGTGAGATGATATTTGGTGTCCAATCTCCCTCTTTGATTTTTGCCCTGGGGTTCCCTGGCTCAGCACTGATTCCGGGCCTCTCTCAGCCCCAGCGCTGCAATCAGGATTGGCTGAGCAGCAGAAAACTGATGGGATTTCTGTAAATCAAGCCGCCAGCCCTGCTCGCCACCGGCCTTCCCCGGGGATGTGTTCCCCACTGCCAGCTCTCCGGAGGTACAGCAGGAGCTGAGCCTGCCTCAGTGGGGCTACAAACTGGGGGAAAAGGGGATTTTAGAGGCAGGCCTGTGCAGTCAGGGTTTCAAGAAAGCTGTTGGAAGAAATGATTTTTCAGCTGGACTAAGACTTCTCCTCTAATAAAATTAATCCGCTTGGCCTCTGTGTTTTCTTACTGAAATGTTCCTTTGACCCAGAATAAAACTGGTTATTATTTTTCAGTGATATATTTTCAGATCTTTGTCTGTTTTTTTATAATGAGAAATTTAGCAAGTCTTTAAATACCAATGTTCCAAACATTGATGAGTGGAAATGTTTCACTCCACAAATATCAGACACTTTGATTTTTTTTTCTGATGTTTTATTTCCACCTCGCTCTGAAAATAATTTGAGATATTCAGCATGAATTCAAAGTCCTCATCTGATGTAATTTTTCCCAACTTTCAGTACTTTGATAAAATTTCAAAACTGGGAGGCTGGTAGGCAGAAATCAAGAAAAAAAATCTCTGTCCTGCTTTTTTTCCTCATACTCTTCATTATGCAGCAGCTTGCCATTTTCACTTTGAGAAACTTTTGAATGAAAATCTCAGTCTTGGCTACCCTACCTGAGAAGAGCAAGCAGTGATCTCCATTGAAGACACCCAAAGATCCACAGAAATCAGGAATGGCTCAGCCCCAAGAGCAATGTCCAGCCCCAAGGGAGCACAAAGCTGAGTGGTGGTTTCCAACAGCGATTTGGACAGATCTGTGCTGTGGTCACCTGATGGTGTGGGACCAAGGACACATGTCTGACCCCTCCCCAGGGGTCATGAGCACATTGTCAGGCAGAGAAAATTGTGGCTGATGATTATTTCTGAGGAGTAACTCACACACTTGGTCCTGCCCGCCCTGCTCTTCTAGCATCGCTTCCAGACTCTGTTCAGCTTTGCCTGATTCAAAGCAGACACCCAGAGGTTAGAGAGTTCTGCTGCCCCTTAATTATCACCTCCTGAGCTGATTCATCTCTGCTGCCTCAGAGCTCATTTAATGAGCACAGCTCACTGGGTTGACCCGCAGGGCAGTGCCAGGGCAGCAGCAGTCCAGGTGCCAGGCAGCCAAGCCAGGCAGGGTGCAGGGGGTGGGTGGCCTGAGGACACTGCAGTCCTCCCCCTGCTCAGCACTGCTCCCAGGTACCACAAGGGCTGGTCCAGCTCCAGCCGTGTCTAAGGAGTCCCTGTAAGTCCAACAAGCTTGCTCTTATGTTCCCAGGACAGTCAACAAAGAAATGATGGATAAGTGGAAGAATTAGAGAGTGAGGAAGGTTACACACAAGAAACCCAGGGCAAGGCACAGTGAACCCCCTATCTGTGTCCTTTCTTCCTGTTCTTTGCCTCTCTCAGGTCTCTGCCAATCCTTTCTTCCCTTCTTTGCTCCTCTTTTCCCGAAGCCCCACTACAGGCATACCCGCACACTGCTGAGAGGTGGGTTATCTTCTCTGTTGTCTGCTGATCCTTCAAGGGAAAAGCCAACTTCAAGCCAGGTACAAAACCAGAAGTAGCTCCTTAGATCCCACCTCTGTTGCCTGGGTTTAGTCCTCCAACCAGCTCAGCACATTTCTTTTAACTACTTACTGCTGATAAATGGTTTCTCTGCTCGCCATGGGTGAGTGAGCACAACTGCTCATTGCAGGCCCAAAGAAAACGTGCAGAGAAGCTGTACGATTGTGTACTGACCTTTCAGACAATATGCATGCTAGTAAATACCAGCCAGCCTCTCGAATACTAAACATGCCACAGCCAGTCCTGCATTTTTTATTACCCCAAAGTCCTTCAGACTGCATCTTGAGTCCAGCCCTGCATCTGCAATGAGCTGTTGTTCCTTATACTTCTCTTCCACGTTGGACTTCAGGGGCTTGTCCAGCCCTGATGCAGCGACTTTCTGAACCAATTCCTGTCACAACTGCCAGCAGTTCCACTGTGAACAGTGCAGAACAGCCACTAAAAGCATAAAACCCCCTGGGAGACCAATCTGTATCGTCCAACATCATTCAGCATTTATTGTGTAGTTGTCCAAAACCTGCCATAAGGCCCAGGACTCCACTCTCTTTCTCAGAAACCCTTCAATGGCTACCTAAAATCTTCACTGTATTTTCCCATCGTTACTTCAGAGAATCAGGTTAATATGGACCAATGTGGACTTGTGAGCATCACAGAGAGGGGACTTTTGCAGAACACATTTTCCCAACCCTTGCACTTGGAGAGCTTTAGACAATCCTTCCACATGTGAGTCACCTCCTCCTCACTGAGGAGTCACAGTCCACCCCAGGACACCTGCAAGTCTCTTCCAGACCTGCATGTTATGCCATGTGCCATGTTATACCCATGCCAATGGGTACTACAGACCAGTTGTCAGGTCTATCCGTGCCTGCTCCCTCTGCAGTGAGCTTATTGTAGCCAAGAAATGGCTCAACATCAACAAACAAAGCAAGCCCACTCAGAGTAGAGTTGACACTGAATTTTGCTACAACTTCTTAAAACTCTAGTTAGTAATTTTTCCCAGTTCTGCACCCTGAGTTCTACACTTGGTGCAATTAGCTAGGCTGGAGAGCAGCAACCAGGACCAAAGCTGAGGATTAGCCTTGGGGAGAAGGCTCCCCCACTTGACCTCTTTATGGCTTCCCAGACACCAGTTGCTGTTCCCTTCAATTTGTTGCAGAGGATATTTTACGGATGAGTGTCAGCACCTCCCCCGTGCTGGCGCTGAGGGACACTGTGCCAGCTCCTCAGTCTGCCAGGCACCCCAACCCCAGAGCCACCTCACACACAGCTTCCCTCTCATGGCTGGTCCTGACCTTCCCCATCTGGGACTGAATAACAATTACACAGAGGTGGGAGGCTCTCCTGAGAGCAAGCTGATTTCTACAGAAGGTGGATACGAACTGCAGAGAGGTCCCCACTCTGCTCTGCCCACCCCAGCGAGGCTCCCAGGCCACGTGCAGCAAGGAACACACGAGCGGGAGCAGCTCTGCTGACTGGGGTCATACCCTGCAGAAACAGGACACACACTGTGCTCCTGGGGAAAATGAAGGCAAACAGCAACTGCCAGTGCCCAGTGCAGCTCTCTGCCTGAGGTCTCGGCTCACCAATTAGATTTCCTCCACCAATTTGTGTGGGGAAAGACAGAGAGGAAAAGCCAGATGCTGCTGGGCACGCAAAACAGATTCCATACGTGTATTTAAAGCGCTAATAACTCCCTTCCTGCTGAAAGAGGGAAAAGGCTTTCTCTTAATCCCTCCTTGCATCAGTAATCAGAGAGAGGAGCAGATGGTGCCAGAAATACAGTAATATGCCCATTAAAATAACCTCAGTGGCTGGTGAGTTTAGCCCCAGAGCCCATGCAGCAAACACCTCCCTGAGAGCCCTGCCCCGGCAGCAAACCATGGCTCCCTCGATGAGGGTAAGGAAACACAAACTCACTAGGAATGACCTAGCTACATGCCAAGACTGTTAAGGCCAGAGCTCTTGGCCACAAACTCTTTGCTAGCAGATGTGCTCAGCAAGATTTGCCCTCCAGGCACATCTACACAAGGTGCATGTCCCATTCTCCCCCTCACTGACACCCGCCTGTGCCCAGATGGACTCCATGTCTCCCAGCTGAGCAGGGAGTATCTCCAGCACTGCTGCTGGGCTTTCCAGAATCCATTTGTCCCTCAAGAAGAATAAGCAGATGGACAAGAGGCCTTCCAGTGATGAATTTCTCTTCCACAATTTCCAGTCTAAGGTCCAGACACAAGCAAGCATCTTTCAATCAGATTCAAGCCATACCACTAATTTCTCAGTGGATTTGCAAGTTTTTGTCACACTGCATCTGTCCAGAAATTATATTATTCTACCTGGGCCATCTGAGCAGTTTCCTGCAAGTTTCTATGGCAATCATTAAAAAATCCCTGAAGTGTCAGCAGCCATCACATTGCTGACCTTGCAGCCCTGCATGGCCCACCTCTCTGTTCCTGGATGCAAAGTCATGATGTTTAAATCCCAGCACCCATCTCAGCTGCGAAGGACACAGGAACCAGCAACGACCAGGGGTCAAAACACACTTCTTATTCAAGGTCTTCATTTACAGTGGGAGTGCTGCCATCTCCCTGAGCCACTTTTTGAAAAGCACCACCCCACAGTCCAGCTAACAGCCCACATTCCTCTTCCTCTTTCTGTGACTTCATAAATCTTCCTGGCAAAATTTCCATCCAAACAGATGCATTCCCACAAACATTTATGCCAAGTCACACATTTGCCAAGCAGCGTTTCTCAACAGAAAAGCACTACATCCAAAATACTGCATCAGCTCCAGCTCTATGCTTCTACAAGGGTGAACGTTTCTTTGTCATTAATTAACTCTTTATATGACATGACATTCATTTCATTATCTCATTGAATGTCACTGTCTAATTAGCTCATCCCCACGGAATGGGACCTAATTAACCAAAACAAGTAAAGTGAACTTTAGCAACCTTCTTCCCCTGTAAATAAGTTGCTAGTATGTAATTATTCAGCAGTAACTACCTTGTTAAAGCTTGAATAAAGATTCCTTCTCCTTTCTTTGGCTTTATTTAAAAAAAAAAATTCAAACTAATCTATTTCCATTTTGCTTGTCACACTGTCTCAGAAATCTGCAGGGTCAAAGCATGTTCCACACAGCATCAACTGTGTGGAAGTTGTGATAGATAACAGTAGCTCTCCCTCCAAGGCTATGACACCAACTTACTCATGGGATAAGATTTCTAGTGGCCAAGGAAAAGGCCCAAATCTGTGCCTGTACCACCTGCTGACAGACTCACCAACACCTTGCTTCCTGGATCAGCTGAAATCAGCTGCAAGAGGCAGTAACTGTACAGACAGCAGGAGGTTTATTTTCAGCTAGCTGTCTGCCCCTGGGAGTCTGGTCTGGGTAGCACATTAGAACACTGAAATGTCCCTCCTTTCTCCCACTGCACCTTTTCAATTGCATGTTTTAGCTTTTTCTGCAGCAAAGGACTCTCTTCATCCCTACCACACTGCAGAAGGGCAGGAGCAGAGCTGTACCTCCATCACCTGAGCCCTCCCTGCTCTGAACTGCACTGCTCTGAACTGCACTGCTCTGGGATCTAACTCCAGGCCGCCCTGGCGCGACCACCCAGGCAGCTACAAAGGACTGAGGGAAAATGAGTAACTGTCCCCAGGCTGCTGCAATGCACGGCCCTTCACTTGCAAACAGGTTATTTTCTTTGATACTCCTTTCCACAGGTAACATGCTAGGGGCTGTATTTTACACAGTACCTGATTTGAAACACAGAGATGAAGGCTCTTGAGATGAAAGGGAAGCATCAATCTCACCGGTTGCCTCAGCATCACAATAAATTTTATCCCTTGACTGCTTTTGCTCTTGGCTGGAGGTCAGCATTTTCAGAAAGGAATTCTTCCAAAACACACACGGTTCTGGCACAGCAGCAGTAATGTACCACTGCTCAAACCCACCTCCTGCCTTAAAACCCACCTCTCTTCATGTATAGATCTGAGGGAGCCCAAAGACATAAAATCACTCTTAGCAGGTGTCATGCAGCAACAAGAGGAAGATCTGCCCAAACTCCCTTTTAGATCACCCTGCACCTTGGGGATATACTGCTGGTATGGGGCAAGCCCAGGGGAGGCACTGGGAGTGAGCACTGCAGGCAGCAGGATCAGTGACCCCTTGGCATAGCTTGTGATGGAGATAATTGGTTGCCTGGAACACAAAAACGTGATCTTGGAGCAGGATCCACAGAAGACAGAAAGAAAAGACCATTCTCACGGTGCTGCTATCTGGCCACAACTGATGACTGAACTGTGCTTTGGGCAGGGGTGCAAAAGGAGGAGGCACCACGTCCTCTCCCAGTTCCATTGATTTATTATGATGTTAGTTTTTTTCTCCTGGTGGGAAGCACAGCCATCTGTGATGAGGTGAGGCATGTGCATGACGGCTGCCAGCACTGCTGGGAGGGCAGGGTCAGGCTGATCACATCTCTACATATGTTATTTCCTTGTTCTTCAGCTTAATGGGGCGTTCCACTTTAGTATTGTATTATTATTTTTTTAATTTTATAAGACATGTTTCATTAAATCTGAATTATGGCAATTCAGGGAAAGAAATTAGCCCATTAAAATTACAATGAAAACATCTTATAAAAAAGGCTGTCAACTGCCATTTCTGCTCTGCTGGGTGAGGAAATAAGGGGACAGAAATGAGTCATCTCTGAGTGGGGACAGCACCTGGGAAGGCAGGACATGTCTGCCAGGTGCCCCAGAACAGGAGCCCATCAGGGGTAGCTAAAGGGCTTCCTGGGAGCTGACTGAAATTTTTCCATCAAAAAGCCTATTTCAGGTTCTTTAAAAGAGGAAAGAGGAGCATTGTTCTACATTCCTGTTGCTCTCCCTTCCTTCTGAGCAGCTGGAGAGCACAAAGAAGCAGGCAATTCCTGCTTGGACTTCCCTGCTGCACAGGCCTGGCAAAGCTGGGACCTTGAAGCGATGCTTATGTGCACTGGAACTACAGTGTCCTGGGGTTCTCTGGAAGGGAAAAAAGTTTTTGCTGGAGAAAAAGCACAGGCCCTGGCAGCCAGGGAACCAGAAGCAAGAAGTATCTCCAAAGCCTCATTTAGGGAGGTTTTGCACTTGTCTTTGAAACCGATTGCTCTTCCTGATGTCAGAGACAGCTTGTACCTCCAGGCCTAGGCTCAGGTGCTCCCATCCATTGCTTTGTTCCTTCTGTGGCAATGACATTCTCAGAGAGGAAAGAGATTTTGTTAGAAATAAAAGCTGAAAGAAAAATAAAACCCCTCAAGCTGACTCTTTTATGGTTATATGGGGTAGATATCTCAGATCTATCCTCCAGGCCAATTCCTGTGTGGTTCCACCTGCTGTCCTAAACTCCCTGCACCCTCTGAGCAGAACGGTGGTGCACCTCTCTCTGGTTTTCAGCAACGCAGCAAAGGTATTAGCTGGAGAAAAAGAAAAAATTCAGCCTGCAAGGGAATAAAGGTCATTTCTGCTGAAATGAAATAGATTTTGAAATTGCATGTCAATTAGACACATACAAAAGAAACTAATAAAGTTAATCCACTAAACTGGAAAGCTATGATAAAGCAGCCCTGTAAGACACATAGAAAAGAAGGTGGGGAGGGGTTGGTAAACAGAAAAAGAAGTGAGGAACAGAATAAAAGAAGGTACAGAAGAAGAAACAATGAGTAAAAGAAGAGACGAAGATAAATGTGATATTCAGTTCTGAAAAGGTAAAGCAAATGAAATGAGACCAGGATGAACAGCAGAACCCAAATAATCCAAAACACACAGTTCTGCTGTGTCAAACAGAAGGGAGAAGGTGTCTTCTTTACAGACAAGATAATTGTCTTAAGAGCCCAGGAAAGCAGATCTGTGTTTGTAAAAGAGCACAGTGGCAGGGTAAGAGGAGGAGGGGACACCTGGGTAGGAGAGGACAGCCTGATCTCCTACATCCCAGGTACCACTCCAGCACCCATGAGGTTGAGATACACCTGCCAACTCTTGGATGCACCTTTTTGTGGTGCAGCCGTGTCTGACAGGCTGCCTAGGGCAGAAATGGGCAGACGCAGTGTTTGGGAGCTCCTTTCCAGAGCCGTGCTGTACAGACACTGGTAACAATCTCTACTCCTGTGGATGGTCTCTGCTGGAACAATGATCTGTGCAACCCACAGATCCATGCACTGGATCCATTCAACAGGGATCATCACAGTGGCTGATCTTCAACCATCCTATCAGGGGCTGCTGAGGACACTAGCACATCCAGCTCTGATTGAAATATTTACATGGGAAGCTGAAAATCTGGCTCTGGCTTTACTGCTGGTGCCTCTGAAGCCCAGCAAACACTTGTTTGAAATTCTGCCCTCTGTGTCACCTCTGTCTTCCAACTCTTTGAATTTTTGAAATGAAGATGATGCACTTAGACTCTTAGAGCACTTAGTCCTTCAAAGTCTGTCTCTCAGTGGTAACTGCTTTTGTCCATTTGATCACCGATACACAATAAAATTCAGCAGCAGTTTACATACATTGGGGAAATATGCCTGTAAAGGTCCCATTACCATTTATTGGATGCTTTTTACTTCCTCTGTGGTTGAGGAAGAGTGGAAATTGTTCTGTTCAATATACACAGCAGACACAGGGTATGACAAGAGAGTTCAGCCACATCTGGGAAGAGCCTTGCACATCACTCCTGCAAGCAGACCTTCTACAGCTGATAGGGCCTGAACTGAGAAACAGCACGGCCTGGATTGCCAACCTAGATGAACTGGCCTTGCACCACTGGAGCACTGATTTGGACATGAGGGCAACTTGCATGGATCTTAGCCCAATATGGGCATGGATCCAGCAGGGATCGTAATGCAGCATGAAGAGAACCGGAGGGAATGACCAAATGGTGGAGGACAAGGCTTCAGATGTCAGAGAAGCTGCTGTTGCATGACACAGTCCCACACCAGCCCTCAGTCTACGTATCATACTTGAGTGAAACCTCAGAGCTGGGTCCAACCAGAAGCTGACCTAAGAAGGACCTAAGATGACAACCTAAGTTGATCCTTAGATCAGCTTCAGTTTCTTCTGGCTCTTTTACCTTTCTACAAAACTGACTGACCCTGAAAAAACTCTCTATCATTTTCTTCAGAGGACTTTAGTCCAGGATTTGAAGAGGGAACAGTTCACCCATGTTTTCTCCACCCCTTAAAAGCTTCCTCCAGTCCAGATCCTACTCTTGATTTGGCAGTGCTTCTGGACACAGGACAGCATATCCAGCTGGAGGTCCAGCTCACCCCATCAACGGACACCCCGCCTTGTCCCTCCCTTTTATTTCACTGCTGCAGTGGTGACTGTGCTGCAGGGCATTCCCTGCCTTTGCTGAGCACTAGGTGGGCCTGATGGCTCATTAGTGCCTTCCCACAGAGAGCACCACACTGAAGTCATTAATGATGTTTTACATGCACCACTGAAGGATTTCCATATGGAGATGTAGTCAGCTGAGGTGATGCTGAAAGCACAGAGTCTCACATCAAACGTCAGACAGAAAATGTACAAAAGAGCACCAGGGAATCTGGTACCATTAGGCTGGTGTTTCTGATCTGGCTTCAAGGATGGAGTGGAGGACATGTGGCCAATGCTGCCCTGAGATTTCAGGACCCTCACAGAGGCCATTGCATTGAATCAATTGAGTTTCTCAGAGTTCTCACCCGAAGTACAGCCAAGGTTCTCCCAGCCAAGGTCAGCAAAGAGACTCCTGAGGACATCAGCCCAGATGTGAGAACTGAGGGGAAAAGGGATTCTTCTAGTGAGATCCCAAGTGCAGATTTCCAGTGGAAGAAAGAGAAGGAGAGTATAACACTTTACTGCAAGAGGCAAACATCTCTCTGAGTGGCTCATTAGAAGAAAAGAAGGTCGATTAAAGCTGGAATCAAAGAACTGCAATACTAATGTTATAAATGTATGTGCAAAGTGGTCCTCTAGCCTCACTCTCACACACCATGTTTCTGTTCTCCCTTGACTCTTTTAAAAGAACAGAGAAGAACAGGATTATTAATAAGGCTACTGAAAAACACAGAACCATCTCCAGAGAAAGAAATACATTTTGTTTAAACTAATTTCCATTTTTTTCTTTCCCAAATGAATTTTGACACTGATCTTTTCCCCTTTTCCTGTTCATTGCTTTAAATAGAAAGTTTCTGCTTTCAAAACAACTCTTCTCTGTTTCCCTCCCTCTTCTTTTTATTATTCTCAAAATAAAGGAGCGAGCAGGCTCTCAGCTCCTCCAGTGAGGGAAATGTTCCGTTTGAATTTTCTCATCAAAACCTGGTAGGAGTTTTATCTGATTTCTGTCACAGACATGAGTTAGGCCAAAGCATGTCTGAGGAGGCACATTTTTGATGTGTATCAATATATGTTTATTGCAATGGCTCCCTCACCCTTTATTACTTTGCTTTTCTCTCTGGGAGAACTTTATTCAGCTTCACTCACCACTGCAAGCCCAGTATCAACCCCACAAGTAGATCAGAGTGGCACAGATGTGTAATAGAACTGGCTACAAGGAAGCTGAAAGGGAGTCCTTGGGTACTAAGTGCCTGAGGTGCCTTGTACCTAGGTGGGAACATCCCAGTTTGGCCCGGTGATGGAGTGGTGCCAGCTACATGGGCCTAGTGCTTTCAGACAGGCCTGAAGCAGGAGAGGATGTGCCAGGCAGCCCCCTGACTGGCAGCACAGCCATGAAGGCTGCTGGGCAAAGGAAGAACAGAGGGGAATGTAGTTTCTGTTTGTCCCTGGGAAGGCAGAATGCAAACCTCCAAAGGCCCTGCAGCTGTATTGTATGAACAGGAGCAGACAGATGCACCTGATGGGACAGGGTGGCTGCTCTCACTGCCTGCCACCTGCAACTGGCACCCTGGGTATACCAGGCCCACAGCATCAAACATCCCCTGGCCTGAGACATCAAGGCACAAGCAGATCCAGCTGCCCTGGGAACATTGTCCAGAACGTACTGGGGGATGTGGAAGGACAGCTGTGTGGTGTGCCCCAGCACCCTGCCCACGCGGGTGGGGCAGCCCTGACACCTTTCCTGGTAAACCTGCACCTCTAATGGATGCTCTGGCAAGGCAGCATTTCATGGCAAATCAGGGCGCACTGAAATCTGAAACTTAGCCTGAATCTAATTTATATATATATTTAACACCCCAAATGCAGAAGCATGACCCATTATTTACTAATTCGGGCCATGTTAATAAAGATAATACATAATTACTGCTGAAATAGTTCAATGCAAAGGTTCCCTCAGCTACTCACATACCACATTTCTCTTCTGTTTGATGTCTTAATTACAAGTATCACCGTCTATCTGAGTTAGAACTAGATTAAAGCTCTGCCTGCATTTAAAGTAGCTGTTAGCATTGCTTAATAGTGAGAGATGACTAATTGGCCATCACATCAGTGATGAATGAAGCTGAGACACAAGGTAGTGCATGAAAATTACGTATGATTATTGCCAAAAATTAGACTGAAGAAAAAAGGTAAGTACCCACACACTCCCCGTCCTGTCTGAACACCAAGGCTGATATGAAACCCTCCAGCAGCCTTGAATACAGGTGGAAATGGGTTCATACTGCAGCAGGCAGCTGAGCGTCCTGTGTTCATCCCCAGGCTGGACTCATGCACCTCCAACCTCTTCACACATGGCAGGGTGTGCTTGTCATAGTGGGTGTTAAAGGAGCTGTTTGTCACACAGCATCTGGTTCCTTCCCCACCATCTCCACACAGTAATAATCTTGTCACATCTCACAAGTTGGATGTGGTTCATCCAGCTTTCTGTGCAGCACTGGCAGCACAGTGGGCAGCACTTGTCCTGCAGGCTGTGGTGAAGGAGCTCCCCTGTGTGCTGGCAGGGCGTGCGTGTTGTGGCAGGTGCTATTTTCAGTAGAAACAGAAAAAACAAGGCCCTGACTGCATCAGATCGTTAAAGGCTCAGTGCTGTGGTGGGTTGAGTAGGTATCATTAAGGCAAGGACTGGTGAGAGAAGTAGTATCTTTCATTAACCTAGTGAGAAAGCTAACAAGCTTACAGTCGTGTGAGGCAGATAGAGAGAAAACAGCCTGCTGCTGCTTGCAGCTGTGTCAGCTCCTGTGATGAAATTCAAAAGCCCCTTCACAAGGGTGGTGGAAAGGCTGTTGAAGGCTACTGTGCGTATGAGAGACTTGCTTCTTCCCAACCTCTTATTTCATAGAATCACTGAATGATTTGGGTTGGAAGGGGCCTCAACCCCCTGTCATGGGCAGGGACACCTCCCACTAGAGCAAGTTGCCAGCCCACATGAGATGCACTTAATGGTCCCAAATCATCTGTAAATTCCTAAATGCCCAAAACTATCCTAACAGCAAATATAAATCTTTAAAATGCCCTCACTTCTCACAATCCTTTCATGCATTGCTTGGCAGTCAGATTGTCCCCAGGATATGAGGAAGAACTAGTGCTTGTAGGGTGGGTGTGGGAGGAAACTGGCCTACCCATGAAAATACTGCCAACTGCACCTTTTATTTCGCACATTTGGCCACTGAGATGAAACAAAACCGTGTAGAAAAGCCAATTTAATCTGCTGCACAATACCTTTATTACCATAATCTAGTATAAAAGGGTGAACTTCACAGCACTGGTAAATACATTATGAGAGTCATTTAAGATCCTGTCTCAACAGCTGAGGACTCAGAGGCTCACATTTTTGCAAACACGGGCTTACAAAACTAACACCTTCCTCCTGCTATGGCCCAGGCATGTCAGCTCAGCGCTACCTGGGCAATAATGAAACACCTGAGCACACTGTTCCTTCTTTTGCAGTCTTGATTTGAAATATTTCTGTCTCTCCACTCTACCTATAGCCTGGAACTGCATCTTCTTCAGCAGAGTGGCATGGAAACTGCAGGAGGATAACAGAGAAGACCATGTCTGCTGCTGCCTCTGCCGCCAGTTGCCTTCCAGACTAACACGTTACCGTGCCCACACAGCACGGCGGGTCTGTCGCCCTCTCTTTGTACAATGTGGGGCAGGAGCAGAGCTCTGCCAAAAGGTGCCTGCAGCTGAAAGCTTGCTGGGAGTCAGGAACAGCCCATGGCCCCGGCTGCAGGCTCAGCACACCATCTGTCAGCCCAGCAGCCAGCATGCCCTGCTCTGGACAGTCCCTCTCCCAGGACAAGAACCAGAACTGCACAATGCCAGGCAAGGTGTGCCAGCATGATGGGGATGTGTAAGCACACACCATTCTAACCAGGGGCTACATTTTTCCTCATTGTTTCCAATGAAAGAGTAAGTTTCTAGCAAAAGCCTTTATAGGAACAGTTTTTCATTGTTCTTCCACGAGCCAGTATCACACCATATATTTCCTTATTCTCCATGCTGTATCCAGGTTATTTTCCACGGGTCCTGCACTCAGCCAGCAGTTACACCTCCATGCACCACAGGCTGGTGAGCTGTGCGTGTCTGATCCCTTGGAGCTCACACTGAGCTCATGGCTTCCATGCAGTTTCCCTACATCTTTCCTCCAACTCAGCACAGAACCCTCATCAATCATACCTCCTGCAAGGGCCAGTTCCTCACCCCCCTGGCCTCAGCCACCCACCAGGTGATAACATCTTCACACGGCTGTTCAGGGGGTGCCCTGGGGGCTCTGAGACCGAAGCAGACTTGTGTGCTCACCAGTGTCAGACTAAAAGCAGAATTCAAACAAGCCGGACCTGGGCCAGTTCACAGATGCTGTTGACTCCTGCAGAATGTACTAAAAGCATGATCGACTGGTGGAGCTAAACTTTTTTGTCCCCGACTCAAAATCTGCCAGGAGTGTGAACGGCTCTGAAAACGCCGCCTCTGGAGGCTGCAGCACAGCACAAGTGGACTCTGCTCTTCTTAAGCCCCTTTCTCCACCCCTCAGCAGCAGCCAGGACACGGTGAAAGCCTCTGGGCCTCTCACCTGCCTGCCCTGAGTGCTGTCCCCAGGTAGCCTGTGCTGAAGATGATCTCTGAAGTAACAATCATGCAAATATTGACTTTATGTTTGAAGGACAAACACAAAGCCTCTCTTACTGTCCTTTTATAACACACACTCCATCACACCTGACACAACCACTCCTGTCAAATATTGTAGTTTAAATAGTTCTGTTGGTAAATGATAAATACAAGAGCATACATTTGGATAACCTTACACCCTGGAGAGAAGAGGGTGCAGTGGATTTATTGTTACAGTGTTTAATACTGCTTCATTTTGTCCAAAGAGAAATACTGGAGTTCTTCATAAAGGTGAATGCTGTAAATCAATAAAGTGGTTCTTGGTAAATCTGATTTTTAGCTGGGAAAGATTTTAGCTGCATCACTAAGGGGTGCAAGAAGAGGGAAGCTGTTTTTTTCCAAAAATGAAAAAAAGAGCATGGCATGGATATAAGTGATTTCCACTTCAGGTGCCAGGAGATGGGAAGTCTGCTGGTCTGGAATGTCTCCCCACAGGCTGTCAAACCCCCATGGGGTTCAGAGGCAGCAGCACACAGCGAGAAGAACCAGAAGCAGGGGGATCCTTTGGAACACACCTCTGAGCTTGCCTGAATTCCTCTAACACCACTTCAGGATTTCATTCCTCTGTGCTCAGGATCTCACCATGGGCACCAGTGGGAAGCATCTCACCAGCTGAGCATTCACACCCCGATTCTGCCCAGCAGGGCAGGGTGTCCTTTGCTATTATGCAGTTCAGAGGGTGAGAATATTAATGTACACCCCGACACCCAGCATTATGATTTAGAGAGCAGAGACTGTTGTAAGTCTATCCTGGAAACTACCTGGAAATTGTATTCCTACAGCTTGTTTATATTGGACTTCACTGCTTGCTTCTTTGAGCTGCCTTGATTTTGAAGGTTTGTTGGGTTTTTCGGGAGTTTTTTGTTGCTTTTCTGATCAGCTATGTACTGCAATTTATTCTGTATCACAGAAACCAGAGAAACATCTCTGAGAAAGACAACTCATGCAAAGAATGACTCAGACATACATCTCATCCTGCAGAGAAGAACAATGATCATGCCAGCACAGCAGAGCCTGCTAAAATCTGTAACAAGGCTGCTTGAAAACAGGAGGAAGGTTGGACGAGTTATAGAAACAAAAGCCAAACCCTCTGATCAAAGAATCGAATTAGAGACAAGAAGGGAAGACAGAACTGGCTGACAGTCAGCCAGATGCCCTGTGGGACTTGGAATGCACTATTTAATCTCTCTTTGCTTCAGTTCCCCATCGATAAAATGGCTGTTGGCCACTTTATCTATTTAGACCATGGGAGGCTGGGGTCAGAGACAGTCTCTCATTATCTGTCCACACACTTCCTAGCCAAGTGAATACCATGTTTCTGTAAAAGTAAATAAAACAGAAATTCTTGAATACCACGACAGTTACATCAAATTTCTAAAATATTTTGTGTTTCCCTGTTAACTACCTGTGAGCTCTTACTGATGCTTCTGCAACCAGGGAGGCATTCTGGACCTCTTTTTCCCATGAGACACATTGATGAAGTTGAAGCACAAACCTTTGAATCTTACAGAAGTTCCTTCCTCCTCCTCACACCTACTTCTGTGAAACTTGTACGAGCATCACCCCTTTTTAAAATCATTACCCCTTTTTAAATCATTACCCCTCCATCAAACAGGCCTGAAATCGGCTAAGACGTGCAGAAGTTGGTGAGTTAAAGGACATGCAGCTGCACAACCTATTTCCAGGGAAAACAAACTCAAAATCAAGTTGTCTGGAGAAAAGTCAAACCAGCTGTCCCATCTCAATCACCAGATCAGTTTGCCCTCTAACAGACCTGTCTCCTTTCCCACACAGTTTAAATCTGAGGGGAATTACATCACCAGGCAAATGAGGAGACAATGTGGTTTTGATTTTCATTCAGTCTCCATTGCCTTTGCTGTCTTACTACACTGAGGACCCAGTGGCTCTAAGCTGAGGCTGAAATACATAAACAGCATCTGAAACACAAATATTAGCAGGGAGAGGACCTATTCCCTGAAGAACTGACCAAAGAGCAATGTTAATTCTCCATCACTTAGATCCAAACCAGAAGAGCGTAGGAGGGACCAGAACTCATTAGACTCAAGGCCAAGGTTAGTCATCAGGCTCTTCTGAGCTTGATGGGTGCCAGAGGCCAGAGCAGAGGTTCTTTCTGACCAGATAACCTACAGGACTGACTCTTACTCATACAGAGTCTCTGTTGCACTAATATCAACCCTGGGAGATGAACTTTCACCACTCTTGGAGACCAATAGAGAAATACACAACAGAAAAACACGAGACCCATAACTAGGATTTCAAGCCCAAACTGCATCATTTATGGCAACACATCCAGTCTGACCACAGGGTTTTCTAGGTAACAAAAGAAAAATCTTTATCATGCCATGCCTTTAAATAGGTCATCTGCAACTGAATCCCCCGAGGCTGCCCAGCTTCCCCAAGCTGCCACCTTAGACAGGCAGCCCACTTCCAGGGACACAGAAGCCTGGTGCCCTGGCCATGGTCTCTTGTGCTGGGCTCTGTCCCTGGCATGTCCCTTTGGCCAGGCAGTGCTGCTGCACACATGGAGGCCTGGCACTCAGTGCAGTAACACAGATCCCTGCTGCAGACCACTCATCGATGCTGAGAGCAGTCCACAAGATTCTTAACCTCTGCCTAATGCTGTCATGCTGAATAGATGGTTTGCCCTCATGTTTGCAGCTTTCACTGCCTTGTCACGTAATATCTCCAGGGGCCAGAGGCCACACCACTGATCCTATCAATCCAGCTGCGTGCCCTGCCTGATTGCATCAGTGCCTCACATCTCTGGCAGGCTCTAGTAGGCAGTTGGGGATGTTCACTGATACCCACTGCACAGTCAATCTCACAGTGATCTCGGGACCTATGACCCCTCTCTTTACAAATCACAGTGGCTGAAGGCTATAATTATGGGATATAATTAGAAGTGGAGTTTCATTTAACAGAGGCAGAAACATGGCAAGTACTCCAAGAGTCCACCAAGCTGCAATCTATGATGCCTCCTCACTCCTCTCTGCTGCTGCTGTTTTGGAGCACATAAAATGCCTCTTGCTCTGAAGATGACTCGGTGATGCTGAAGATCTTGCTTCAGATGTTGTACCCCCAGCTAAGAAGTAAAGCTCCAAACATGAGTTTAGCCCACCATTACACCTATCAGATCTTACAAGACAGCAACAGATCTTACAGGCCAATGGACCAAACCCATTGGCTTTCAAATATTCCCAAAGCAGGATCCTTCCCAGGGAACCAACAGCTGCCAGCATGGGGCTCAAAGGTGCTGAGGCAACTCTGCTGGGAAATGTCAGCAGCCACACTATGGAAAAAGGCTTGTCAGTTAGAACCCCTAGGTCCTTTTTTGCCAGGCAGCTTTCCAGCCACACTTCCCCAAGCCTGTGGCATCGCATGTCTTGCTCTTATAAAATCATTCCAGACAACACTGGGCTCCAATCAAAGTGGAATTTTGGAAGCAGCTTCCCAGCCATCTTGTGTGATAATCCAGCTCTCTTTCCTTCAACCTGACAGAGCAGAGACTGGAGAAAATGATGAGGATTTTACAGCTCTCTGCAGTAAGCAGTTAATAACTCTCTGAGGTGATAGATCTGGGCTTCACTGCAGGGCTGGAATAATTCACAATAAAATATGATTTTCATTTATCACTCTGACACTTAATAAATACTTCCTGGTGAAGCCCAGGAAAGAGGAAGAGAAGGAGGGAGGGAGACATCACATGCTTGTGGTGGTCACCAGGTGCTTTTAGTGAACATGGCACATGGTGAAGGATGGTGAGAGACAAGCCAGGAAACACAGGCCTAGGACCTGTTAGGGGAGTGCAGTGATAAGGCCTCAGCTTAACAGAGACGGTTTTTGCCCATAATCATCATAAGAGGCCCCTTCTGAGCTCAGCCAAGGCTCCTGTGGACACTCACATTGTGTAATTCTTATAATGATGGATGAAATGTGCAAATGGCAAAGTAAAATGGAGTGTGGAGTGTGTCCCTTTCTCCTCTTGTGTCTGCCACCAGCCCACTGACACCAGAGCAGGAGTGCTGGTGCACCCCGCGGTCTGTGCGCTGATGGCCCCGTGTGCCAACGCGCTTCTGGGGCCACCTTTGCTGGGGTCTGGAAGTGCCTTGTAGACATACATCAACATGTCACTGCAGAGAGGCAGAAAAACACTGTCTGTGTTCTTTGGGAAAAGAAATAAACCTGAGGCAGACATTTGCCCTGAGAGAACCAACAGGAATTTGCCTGGAGCATCTCTCAGAAAGTCCTCCAGCAGACGGGACAGCCTTGACAAGAACATGTCTCTCCTTCCCCTGCAAGCACAAATTATTCCCACTGATGTGCAACCTGAGATCTGGGCAGGGATTTGATCCTGGTGCCTCCAAAGCCCCCCTTGCCCCAGGAAGAAGTGGGAGCTCACCCTCAAGGAGTGGCAAGTAAGCCAGCAAGGATCTCCGGCAGGAGCTGCCGTCTGCTCAGAGCCCCAGCTGCCCTGGAAGCCCGGCTGCCTCCGGGGGGCAGCAGAGCTCCCACCTACCCACCCAGCCGCGGGGCTGCCAGCAGGTTTGCTCCCCAGGCAGGTGCTTCCTACATGGGAAACACCTGCATTCACTTGTAGTTTTTCTCTGCTGGATCCCCTCTGCCTTGAGCTGTCAGTGGGAACAGCACAGACACCAGCCTTTGTAAATCAGATAGTGAGGCATGGTTTACTATGATATATAAAGCAAGGGATATTGGTGGGAACTAGATTTGCCTGTGGATATTTATGTGGTTGCTTTGCAGATGGTCTGTCCACTGCCTCACATCTTCCTGAAGGCCTTTTTATCCACATAGAAGGAATGTTCTCTTCAGTTCCTTGCATCTACACTGATCAGGTGATCAATGGAAGAGACTCCCATCTTCCCACACCCCAAAGCAGCCTGTAGCAGCTGCTGCTGTATTCACACAAAACCCTGAGGGACCACAGAGCTGTGCAGGTCCCCAGTTCTCTCTTCACATCCCTGTCTGTTCCTCAGAGTGACGGCATCCTGGTTTAGCTGAAGAGCTCATCCCAATGGGAGGAGGTGAGGATATTGCCGTATTGCTCTAAACACTCTGGAAGTGTTTTAACAACAGAGGCAAACAACAAACATTATCCTCTGCACAATATCGACTCAGTTAATTGGCAAGTGAGGTGTTGGACTGGCCTCCTGCTTGGCTTAAATTGTATATGCACCGAACACTGTCTCTGCTCATCATGCTGTCAGTGGGAAAGGCTCCACACAGGGTAATCACATGCTGCTGCAAACTCACTGCTCAGCAAGGCTGCAAATCAAAAGAAAACAGCAGACAAACAAAGAGAGGAGATGGAAGGAGGGGCGACGGGGCCAAGCCAGAGAACACAAGCAAACTCACAGCCTGCAACTGTAGCTGCCCCTTCTGGGAGCTTAAGAATCCCTGAGAAACTTCTTTGAGTTGGTCTGAGGTTCAGGGATGGTGGCTACAGCCAGACCCAGAAGAAATGAACAGGAAGGAGAGAGCTAGGGAGCTGCACGAGTGAGGCTCTTAACTTTCAGCCCTAGTGCTAATGGGAGGATGGCAGAGCTGGCACTGGGGAGTAGTGTCATGGAAGAAAGAGGATGTTCTGCCACTGCCTTCACATAACCTTGGCAGAGTCACAGGTACTTCCTATGCCACAATTCCCCAAAGCAAGTGAGCTTTGCAGTCCTCCCTATGTCTATCCCTGCTGCTCACTGCTGAAGGACCTGGCTTTCTAAGACTACAGAGACCCCTGGGGATTCATGTATCTGCCCAGAAGTATTTTAAATTGTTCTAAGCAATTATGTGCTGAACTCATTTGGGAATCATCCCATTTCAGCACAGCCTCGGGCATCACAATGCCTCTCCACATCTGGCCTTTAGACTCTTTGAGGCAGCAAATTGTCTCTTATTGTAACTGTCTGTCTAACTGTGTCTGTGTCTGCATGCACACACGCACTGCTATCTTATGCTATGGCACAAGGAACCAAAGAGATACAGGGGTCTCAAACTAAAACCTATTTCCCAGGAGGCTTCAGGCCTGTGGCCATCTTGTAGATTCTTATTGCAGGTGCCATATTGCATCTTGGCTACAAAACTGTCCACCTGATTCTCTTCCCACTTTGCACACAGGCCACATGAGACCTTGCCTGTCTCTTTCTGTCCCTGGTCAGGAGCTGGGCAGAGCCCCACTGATGGCCCTGGCACTCATTGCCTGTCTAGAAGGGTCACTGAGCACTCTTGGCCAGTGGACACTTCCCAGGAGACAAAGTCACACAGAAGCACAGAGGGAAGGCAAGTCATCTTGTAACCTCTTCAGCCTTGAACCAGGGGAATCAAAACAACCCCCCACCACCCACATGTACTAGCAATAAGGATGGAGGCTGTCACAGGGCGTTAAAGAACCATTCCCTTGCAGCCAGGCATTTAATTTATAGCTGCCAGAAAATCCCACACGTTTGGAGATCACATCCTTGGTGGAAGTGGTGTCACATCAGAGAAGCACAGGGCAATCCGGCCACTGGGGACAAGGCTGCTCTCCACAATATCAACTCTATTAAACTCCTCTCCCTCAGCTTTGTACATGCCGGAAAGCACAGGGAGTTCAGGGCAGTGAAAATTTACACTCTCAGCCCTGACAGCTGCTTTGGCTAGGGTTTAGGTATGTTTGCTAGGGAGGCCTTTGGACAAGGGAGTCTGCCTTTCTGTTAAGCTCATGTTCAGAAAGGATGACAAAGAGGAGGAAAAAGCCTGTGGGTGAGAGCAATCCACAATGTTGGAGCCAGGCCACATGGCCAGCAGGCGTATTTAATGTACAGATTAGTTCTTCACTTGAAAGCTGCAAACTTAATTTGTTAGCACAAGACTTACTCTCTGCCTTTGTGTATTCTGTGCCTAACCCCAGCTCCCAAGTTGATCTGGAAAGCAGACATTTCCATTAGTGGCGCTTAAAACTCAGCTCTGTCAGCACTTCCACTACAAGGCTGGAAGAGTTAACTCCTCATAAAGCATCAGCTCCCAGCCGGAACATGGCACACAAGAGGGGGAGATAATATCTGCATAAGTCCCATTAGCGCTTAACTCCTTATCTCCTGGGCCCTGTAGCTGGAAAACACCTCCTGAGCTCAGTGCAGGAGCCAGCTTCCTTTCAAGATTTACTCTGCAGACATTTGGCTGGGGATTTCACTCCAGGTTTAACTCGACTGGCAGACGCTGTTTTTCTGAGTGGCTTCTATTCCAGCTCTAGGTTTCCGTAAAGCAAGCACGAGATCCATTGGCAGCATGGTGGGTGTTCGTTACCAGCTACAAGCACACCCTCAGATGCAATGAGATTTTTCATTCACAATCTGGAATGGAATGACAATGCAAGCAGAGCTCCAGGTTGTGGAGAAGGGTGTTTTATTCATACTTGTCATCAAATTGGATGAGAGTTTGGCAGCCAGGTGGGGAGAGCAGAGCGAAGTCTACTTAGTGTCAGGACAGCAGGGAGGAATAGCTTTAGGAAAACATCATGAGGCAAACTAAACACACAGCTTCATGTGTGTGATCATCTGCTGCAGAGCGAGGTGCACACTGGTACCCTATGAAAACTTATCCAGGAAAGCAGGGGATGCTACTAATCCATGCAGATTCACTGCAGATGTTCCAAGATCCTGGCTCCCAACAGCCCTGCTGTTGCTCACAGCCCTTTATTTTGCTTTGTTTTGTGTTTTTCAGTTTGATAAGGAACAAGGACATGAACTATAGCCCACAGAGCATACATTCTTCAGATCCACTGCCTGCAGGCCTGGCAAATTTGGGAAGGCAGTACCTTAGATGAAATTCTAAGTGAAGAAACAAGGGATCCATCCATACCAAGGCAATGTGAAAGCTGAGACTGGTTCACAGCAGACAGGGAATTGCTTCAATTCCAGGCAGAGAGAGGAAAGCAAGGAAAAACCACAGCACTTTATCTACCAAACATTTCTGTGTCTCACATTAAATTGGATTTTTTCAGAGCCTGCATCTCCCTCCCTAGGAGTCAAGGTTGGAAACATCCTTCTGAGAAATGCCAACAGAGGCAAAGAGAAACCTAGAGATATTTCAGCATCACTGGTGAGGTTTAAAGGCTCTAGCAGACTTTCTCTCTCCTCTCCCTCCTACTCTTATCTCTAAAGCTCTTCATGTTGTGCAGAGTCCAGGACCTTGTGAATCCTAGAGCAGAAAATGAATAGAGAGCATTGCCAGCAACAAGACTCTTGTTAAAGATCCCTCATGTCCACATCTTGGAGCAGGTAAAGACAAATCTTTGGGAGCCTGCCAGCAGATGGGGCAGGCTTTCCATGAGATTCCTGGCTGGATGCTGAACTTCTCCCTTTGTCAGTGTGATTACTGCTTGAAAGCACAGAACACACTTCTGTCTGCTTTGCTTTTTGGAAGTCTCTTCCCAAGGGCAGCAGGGGAGAGAGGTACACAGGGAGAATTGGCTGTTTATGTTGGCTCACAGAACCTGAACCTTTGTTGAGGCTGGAGGGAATAAGCCTTCCATGGTTCTTGCTAAGCACTCAGAGCTAAGTTCGAAGTCTTGGTGCTTAGAGCGGGACATTAAGTTGGATAAAGAAAGGACAGGGAACAGGAGCACCAGAAGCAAATATGATGTGTGTCTTACAGCAGTGCCTTAGAAATAACCAGGCTGAAGTGAAGGCAGTTCCACTGTGCTAGGAGCTGCACAAAGGACAAGCTCTGCTCCAAAGAGCCTGCAATCAAATCAGATGAGACAAGGCAAGGGAACAGGCAATAGGAAACCACAGAAATGAGGAAGGTGACCTAAGTGCTGCGAAGCATATCCCAAACCTCTGAATGATCCACTCCAGCCATGCACACAGGGTTACTCTCAAGTCCAAGCAGGATTTAAGCCAGTGCATCACCAGGAAGAGAACCTTTAAGAAGAAATTTATCAATCACTATTAACATGTTAGAAAACCCTCTTAGAGACATAGGTGCTAGAAGATGTGAAATACAATTTTTTGAGAAGAAATAACTCAGTCCCTGCCTTAAGCATCTGTTTCTGTGCTGGATTTTTCATCCTGCAGCTCCAGGTCTCCTGAACTTTGCTGGAGATGCTGCCTATTTTTAACCTGCCTTGCCACTTATGTTATCGTTCATGTCAGAATGAGGCCAAGCATTAAATAGATCTTTCCACCAAACTTTCCAGATTTTGTTAATTTAGGCATTCTAGTGTGATGCCCACCACGCTCAGGGGAGCACTCAAGCATGGATGTCTCAGTCCTGCACTGAGACCAGACTCCTGCCTCCAAAGCAAGGGGCAGTCTCCTGCACACACACGTATGTGGCACGTGCTATCGTGCCAGGGAAGCTGCTCTTCCCGAGGACTGTTTCTGTCACCAGCACAAGTGTCACTGCAGAATGCGTTTCAGGGCCCCCAATATCTGTATGTCACCAATTTGTCAGCTGCCCTGTAACATCTGCTACAGGTAGTAAATCAATACATACCATTAGTACAGCCCAGTACCACATCTTTTCATATTAAAACCTCTAGATTTCCAGGCTAAGAGGTACTGAGAGCTTCCAAGGAAATTCCAGGGGTCTTGCAAAATACTTACCAGCCTGACAGACTAATTGCCCTATAATTCAAACACTATTGCAATCTATACTGGAGGTGATTATATGCAGATGACCAGAGTGACTCTCATTTCCTCTGTGATTTCTTCTAAGCCTTTTTTTCCGGTATCAATTCATTGAAAAAAAAGTCTTGGAAATTATCAACACCCAAACCCACATTTTATTAAAGCTTATTTTAGGAACTGCATGTTAAATCCACATCTAGATAGAAAGGCTCACGACGAATCACTCCTCCTGTTTAAGATCTCAATACAAAAGCTTCCTGCATTGCCTTCTGGGAATCATGCCAGCCAAGAGCCTGAGAAATGGTGTAGTAATAAAAATGTAACATGATATATGGCAAATTATATACAGGATGGAACTCACGAGGGAGGTGGGGAGTGTATTTGTCTTTCACCCTTTGCAATGAGCTTGAACACTGCCAAAGGTCTCTTGCCTACAAGAACTTGGGAGAACACTTCTCACTCTGCTTTGCACCTGCAAGACTTCCCTGCAGAGGTGCATGCTGAGCCTACCCCAGCCCAGAGCCACGAGGCTGACAGGGAGCAGCCCTTCCCTGGCTGTGCCTGGGAACTCCCTGCAGGGTGAACAGAGCATGCCAAGAACCAGTCCCACCAGAGCTGCAGGTGACACAGAGCTCTGCTCATTTCCTCCCAGGCCCTTCCCTGACGCTGACCTGCCACGGCTCAGGACAGGAGACAAGTCTCCTTCCATCAGCTCTGCTCCAGGGGAGGTGCCCTGCAGCAACAGACCAGGTGAACATGCCCCCCGACTGGACACATGTGGCAGCTCCCTGCCCCTGCCTGCCACACCAGTGCTACCCTGGGAGGAGGGTGCCAGGAGCCACTGCCATGCACACCCCCCCCCATCTGCAAGGGAATTGCTCAGCAGTGAGGTGACCCAGCTGCACACAGAAAGGAGACAATTAAAAATGCCTAGCAAAAAGGATTTGTCTCTAAATTATTATTTACAAAATACACCAGTCCCTCGCAGCTTAATTTCATTCTTCTGTTTATTCTGCAGGAAAGATGAAGCTCTAGCACAGTCAGCAATCCTGTAATGAGGACATTTGCCTACTCCTTTGAAGACAGGAGAAAAGCTAACGAGGGATTTAAAAGCCTTCTCTCTCCTCCATGCCATGACTTTTCTGGGTTTTTTGCCCTGGGCTTCTTTTAATCCACTAGATTGATCAGCTGGAGTTGAATTTAGGAGCTCTGCATCATTCTCTGAAGAAAGCTCCCTCCTTCTAGCCTGGGATGTCAAACACTCTGCTAAGTGGTATAAACACCCCTTCTCTTCATGTGCCACCCATCTGCAGCCCTGCTTCAGCTGGAAGGAGAGTGCCACGTCAAGAGGCAGAGCTACTCTGCAGACCCATGCTGCATGGTAGATTGGTCAGGTTTTACCAGCTCCCACTCAGGAGCACAAAAGGATGATTTTTTCCAAGACAGAAGAGCTACGAAAGCAGACACACCATCCGGTAGCAGAGATGTGTCTTTCAACCACCACAGGGCTCTAGTAATTACAATTAAAGGCAAGTCCCCCAGAAGGGGTGAGGTCTGGCCGCTGCCCAGCTGTGCCAGCACCACAGGGCAGGACAGAGGCCCCCAGGGCCAGCACCAGCCTCGTGTCCATCCAGCCCAGTCCTGTCCCGATGGGTGCAGAGATCTCCTCGCTGCCCCTGCAGTCTGGAGGGGGACCAATGCAGCTGCTCAGCCTGCAGCCCAGCTCAGGACAGACGTGAGGAGAGAAACCCTCTCCTGCTGCAGCAGCACTAGAAGTCCTTTGCAATTGTTAAAGCCAGACATAAACTAATTTTTCTGTTTGTTGGGTTTTTTTAGAGCCTCTCATCCTCTCTGCTCCTTCCTTGGCTTATACAAGACTGAGAAAAGCCAATTGCAATTAAATGTTTCGCTCC
Organism: Apus apus; assembly: GCF_020740795.1. Taxonomy (NCBI): domain Eukaryota; kingdom Metazoa; phylum Chordata; class Aves; order Apodiformes; family Apodidae; genus Apus; species Apus apus. Next base: position 1,040,844 of record NC_067299.1, on the reverse strand, counting down.
TAAATGCATGGCTAGACTTGTAAACAACAATAGTGACGGAAAATGCAGCTCCTCAGCAAAAGCAGCCCAGCTTTCTTTGCAAAACACCACAGGTCTCCAGCGAGAAACTGCTCCTCCCAACATCATTCTGAGCTCTCCAGAGGCCGTCCCTTGCCCCTCCAACCCCTCTTTGCCCCAGATTTAGGACCTGTCAAAGGTATTATGAAGAAGTGGATGCAGGCACCGAGACATCCTGCCCTGGAAGCTGTTCTTCCGAAAAACCACTGCAAACCTGCTTCTTTAGATAAATAAATAGCACATCCTCTGTGAGACATCATCTGCAAAGCACTATCATGCTGTGCCTCCACTGCCATAATTCCCCATGTCCTTATTGCCCGACAGCCTCCATAAAGAGCCGGCAGGTTTATGTGCCACTTAAAACCAACCTATTACTAGCAGTCAACTTCCTTCAACAAGTTCCTGTGTGCTCTGACTCAGAGGCAAAAGAATCGTGTCCCATTGTGCCCAGCTAGTGCTGCCCACACACCCTGCCAGTACTCTCAGAGACTGGGGGTTAGTGGTCCCAGAATAGGCTCTGATCCTCCACTGCTGTCTCTTGGGCAGCCACACTAAACCAAGTACAATTACCCCAGAAGATCGAAGCCAGAATGCACGATTTATAAACTGCAAGACATGACTGATGCTTCCCTATCGGCTGCGCATGAAGGGAAGCAGGGGTTCTGTAGACAGAAGGAGACACTGCCATCAGTGAGGTAAATGGGTGTTTCATGGCTCCAGGATTTGATTCAGTGGGCATGTTCAGATGCTGCTGTGCCTGAGGGACACGAAGAATGTCAGTGTGGTTTGCAGCCCTAGAGATAAAGGTTCCAACCTGCATTCACCATTAAATTGGAGGACCCGCACTGATTTGCATGCTGCTTTACACTAGCTTGCAAATACAAGCAGGTCCTGCAGTATGCAGTGATCTCTGAACAGTAAGGGAAAAAGGGATCTAAAATCTCCTGAGCATTTCCAGCCTCCCCCATACATAGGTCTGTCGTTAAACACAGTATTTTTTATTTTAAGATGCTGAGAAGTGTTGTTTTTTTTTCCTGTCAAGTAAGATTAAAAACAAAACACAAGGGCAAGCCAATTGCCCCAAACTGTCCCATCTGCTTCATGGTAAGATTTTATGTAGCAAAGGCTAGAGCATTTGTTTTCTTTCCAAAGAGTATATGGTTTGATTTTTAAAAGCTTAGCCCCTCAGAACCAGGCCAGCCTTCCAGAAAAGCCTGATGCACACCAGCTCCTCTGGTGACATGGGGGGCTTTTTGAGAAAGCCCATCACCCAAGCTGGGCATCTGAAGTCCCTTTCAAAACCCCAGAAAGCAAGGAGGAAGACTTTAAGCCAGAAAAAAAAACAATCAAACTGAAACAAAACAACCAAAAAATATAATAAAACAGAAATGGAAAAAAAAAAAAAAAGGCAGGAAAGGGTTGAATAAATTTCCCCTTTGGTTTTAGACTAGTAACACCATAAATGCTACTGAATAAATCACCTGCAGAGCAGAGAGCTGAAATAATACAGGAGAAAACCTGACTTTCCATTCATCACACTCCCCCTGACATATAATAAATGCTTCTCATTCAGCCCAAATGAATTAGCACAGTCACACAGCATGCTTACATACCGATGCCCACAGATTACCCTGCTCTTTGCACTCAAAAGCCTCCCTTCTGCCACCTCCTGCCCTGAGTCCCCTTCTCCCAGGGAAAGTAAAACAGCCCCAGCTAGACTGACAGGTCCTTGCTGCCACCAATCCCCAGGGCACTGGAGTCTCTCTGCTGTCACCTGGAGCATGCATAAGCCCCAGTGAGTATGAACTATCAAGTCTGGTATCAAAATTTAGGCCATGAGAGATGCTAATCACCATTTCCTCCCCAAGGAAGGGAGCTGGCAGGTGAGCAGCAGAACTGCAAGGGGCACTTGAGTCCCACTGAAGCCCTTCAGAGCACAGACAGCAATGCCCCACTGGCACCCTCCTGTGCAAACACAGATGAGCCACTCACTTGGAACCACAATATATAGGTCCAAGACAGTCCAAAGAAGGCTGAGTGCAACTTCACGGAGCAGTCACCATCACAGCTCACAGGGAGTCCTTCACAGCAACCACACACAAGCTGCAGTCCTGATGCCAGCCTGGAAGGAAATCAAATCCTTGGACTATAGCAGGAGAGTTATGGAAAGCCAGGTTTATCTCAGGAAACTAAAGCCAGCACCTGTCATGAACAGTATCATGGAAACATTGCTTTTCTTGACGGAAACCAGCTCTGGTTGACACGGGTCCAACTGTGGCTGCAATGGGACAAACACTTGTAGCCAACACTGGGGCGAAGACATGAGAGGCAACCTCTATCAGAAAAGGTTTGTCCCAAGGCCACCCAGGCATAGGCACCATGGGTGAGGGGCTGATGGGAAGTGCCCCCTCCAGTCACTGCGTGGCTGGAGCCAAGTGAGAGACTCCACAATGGGAAAGGAGCCCAGCCCAGAGCAAACTGGATGTAGCAGGGGCAGGCTGTGGCAGCTGAGGCCTGAAGAGCTGTTTTAAAGCCAACTGGAAACAACCTTTACTCGTGCTCTGAAGGTCTGAAACCATCATTAGTGCATTAAATCCATTTCAAGGGGAAATACCATGCCAGGTCTGAGTGATTGCCCAGAGTAAGGCTGGAGTGAGGTGAGAACAGCTGATAAATATTAAGAGATGGAGATGAGAGACATGTAATGGAAAGTCTGACAAAACTTTAATTAAAGCCTTGCATATACTGAGAAAATATATTTAGCTGACAGCAGCACAGGGGGGTTGAGGCTTTCTACAATGTGCTCAGGTTAAAATAAACATTTATTTTAAGCACAAGCAAGTGATTCAACTAGTTAGTTTAAAGCTGAGGTAGGTGAACAGCTTACAGTAAATAATTTACTACATGCATTTATTCAAGGTTCTTTTTAGGCTAGATTTCCTAAGAAAAGAAAAAAAAACCAAACCAGCTTGTTATTGCTCTGTTATTAGTCACTTCCTACTAATAACTCTTGAATCTCTTCGCCAGTTTCTCTGAGAATCACCACAGGAATAAAGGGCTTGGAAATGCTACAGTCCTCCAAGTGCAGTGGAAATGGGCTGCTGATGATCCTCATTCCTGGAACAGCTGCTAGAAAATCCAGACTGGCCTCCGGGTTTCTTAAACTCATCTTCGCTTGTTTACAACTCTCCTGGCTCCTAACACAAACAACTGCTCCCTCAGCCTAGCACTGATTCTAGATGAATTCTGGTCGAGACATAATTTTCATGATAGTTTCTCATGGCTTCTTTTCTCTCTTGCCCTTGGCTATTGAAAGATAGGAACTCCTCAGGGTGAACCCTGACTCAGCTCTTCCCAAATACCCCAGCACCTCTTCCCAACAAGAGCTGCTGTTCGTTATCTGAGCGGCCAGCTCTCCACAGGCAGAAGAAGGCAGGGCTGGGAAGGACTTGAGAGACATCTTGTCCATTTCACTTGCTCCAAGCCAGAGGTCTAACACCTCACATGTTTGTCCGAGCTGTCTGATCTGTTCTTAAATATCTCTGGTGACAGAACTGCCACTCTGCCCTTACGTGCTCTCTTCTGTTGTTCGTATTGTCACCTGCTGTCAGAGTCCTGGGACTAACAGTGTTTTTGCTGCAGAATGAGTCAATCCATGATGGTTTTTCAAACCTCTGGTGTGCCAGGAAAGGTCATACTCAAGTTGTCTGCAAATACTGCTCCCTCCATTATCTCCTCCAGGCTATGAGCTCTCATAGCCCAGAAGTGTCCACCATGGGGCACCACAGTCTGGGCCCCAAATACCTGTTCTTGTTTTGCTCCAGACTTTCAGGACTTTTTACAGAGGTTTGGAGAGACCACTTTGTTCCTCTCCAGTCCATCAAAGCAGCAAAGGCAGGGAATTCCCTTCCCTCCTCTTTCCAAAGGCCTCACATCTGGCCCCTCAATGCAACAGGTTTTGCAAGAGGTTCACACAGGCTCATCTTTTCAGGAACACCAATTGTTTGCAACCCAAGGAGCTCAAGAGCCCGGGTTCCCAGCAGCAGATCCAGCTTCAGTACAAGCATGGAGACAGCCAGCACGCTCAGCCACACCACGGCACTGAGCAGGGCCGGTGTCAGCCCAGGCAGGGAGGGAGTGTGGAGAGCCTGAAGATGGATTGAGTTGTGCCTTTGCCTGCTCCTTGGTTGCCAACCCACAGAATGATGTCCTGCTCTGCATAATGTGTGATTAACCTCATACATCACCAAGGGGTGCACTGAGCTCCTGTTCACAGGGAGCAGCAGGGCCAGCCCTATTCAGTCTACTTCCATAAACAAAAACAAGGACCATTTAATAAGCAGGAGGCAGCTGGTGTCTTTAGAGGTTAGGGGTTTGTGTTGATTTTTGCCCCTTTACAAAAGATAAATATGCTCAGGAAATTTTCTGCTACGGATTTTCATCTTGTCGATTGCTCATAAACTAAGCAGGGTCCAGCACTGCTCAATACTTGGATGGGAGGTCTCAAGGGAAAACAAGTCCACAATACAGGAGGAAGAGAAATACTTGTTACTTGGCTTTCTAGTGAGGAACGTTCTTCTCCCTGAGCCAGCCCTGAATCCCCATTGCAGGCAGGGTTCTGAAGGCACTCACAGCTGCAGAAGGTTCCTTCCCCCTATGGGATGTGAAATGGGGGTGGGCTGGTGTCTTCAAAGGAACCAAAGGCAGTGACCAGAATTCCCTGACAGTGAAGCACCTTTTGAGGTCCTTTAAGAAAAAAACAGCCTTGATAAAAAAATCTCCTATCTGTCTCTCTCCAACAGGTATTAGCCAAGGGGTAGCTCTTTAATGCTCCAAGCAAAAGGCACTCTAGCCTGCTTCTTCCCCTAAATTTAGACAGCAACCTTGTCTGAATCTGGTATATTTGCTCCCCCTACTGAACTGTCCCACATGTTTAATGTATGTTTTCCAACAGTTCCCCACACACCATTCCTGCACTGGCTGAATTTCCCTGGTGAGTAAAACAATTTCTATGTTCACTAGCCTGTAAAGCACTAGGAAACCTTTCAGATGGAAGGCCCTCATTGAAAAGTGTATAATATTATTTCATTATTGTATAATTTATTCTCATTATCACTAATAGCAGTGGGTTTATAAAATGTTTTTCCTGTGATCAGAATCGACTGCCTAGCAAACACACCAGCCCACAGAAGCTAAGGACAAAGGCATCAGGGAATAGGTGTCCGAAGTTCACTCGGCTGTTCTCAGCTCCCCATACGTCCTCTCTGCTGCTTTGAAGATTTTAATTAGAAGCCTATGGAACCATGTTCCAGGAACTGGAAAAGATCCAGAGGTACAAAGGACAACAGTCAAACTGGGAGCCTCCGCTCGTCATGGGCATAAGGCTTTTTAGAACTGAAATGCACAAGGAGCTCACAAAGGAAGCTGGAGACCAGGCAGCACAGAGGTCTGGGGACACACAGCATGGCCAGCAAGGAAAAGGGGATGGTTGGGATTCATTGGGCTCTGTTTTCAGGGGACAGGTGACCCACAAGCAACAGTCTAGCTAACATCTAGGGTTCAGGGTGCACTGGGGAGTGGAGGCAGCATTTCAATGAGAAATGGAGGGTGTAGGAAAAAAGAGGATTCTGAATTTAGCAGCAGTAAAATAGGCCATAAAGAAAACCCAGCAAGATAGGAATAGAGGGAATGTAAAAAGAAAAGAAGGGGGAAAGAGAATGAAAAGCACTGCTAAGTTGGGCTGACCTAGGAAGCATGTTCTGAGCTGCAAAACTAATTGCCCTAAATAAATACATGAAGTAAGGGTAGGATTTATAAGCAAGAGAGATACAAGAAACAGCTGGCTGAAGGGTGTTTGAAGGGGTATTGGAAAGAATTTAGAATGTTGGCAAAGCAATGTGATAGGCAAGAGAAGCCTAGTCATCATTTAGGGCAAGAAGTAGAAGAGGTGACAGCTGTAAGATCTCTCACCACCTAGAGAGATTGAGCACGAGGGATTTTTGCACCATTCCTGCTCTTCCCTTGTGTGTCCCAGATGCTGTAACTTCAGAGACTTGTACTCCATTCAGACACTTGCAGCCCTACACATGTCAAACAGAGCAGTGACAAAGAAGAGAGATTCATCCAGGGGCTGGAGAAAACAGATGGGCAGGAAGGCACTTCAGACCTCTGTCATTCCAGCCTGATGAAGACCAGGAAAAAGCAATTAGAGTTGGATTTGATGCTGAAGACTGGGGACTTTTCAGGCAGTAGCAACATTTGGAGATAGTCCAGTATGTATGGGGAAGCCAGTCTGCAGATTGAAGGGAAAGACAGACATGGAACAGTTGAGATTTGACTGAAGATCCAAGGGCACAGAAAAGATACAGGGAAGAGAGTGGTTCTGTGGTACTCTGTATTTAGTGATAACAGGAGAGCTAATACCCAGTTTCACAAGTTGCTGAAAATTCATTTTACTTGAACATTAAGTGATAGTAAAAGAGCATGAGTTGTGTTTTCACTCCAGATCATGGGTTGTCACCAAATGAAAGGGGGAACCATCAAGTTGAGGCTTGGGTGATGGCAGAAATTTCTTGTTGATTCCTCTTCACCAGAATCATTCAAAGATTATCAGTTTTTCAAAGCTTAGCTTCAGTTCCAGTAGGCAGATGAAAGGTGTGAAATATGTGGCATCCCCACTGCCAGGCTAGATGAGATCTGGTCTTCAGGCACTCTGAGAAAGAGAAGGATGCTCTGCTCAGCTATGAGCTGACAGGTATGCCCTTCCAGGGTGACAGATCCAAGGACCCCAACAGAAATTTAAAAAATTACTCTCAAGATTTTGTCAAAGCTGCTCATCAGAACTGCTCTGATTATCAGGCATTACTGAACAGCAGCTACTTTGTCCCTTTGATCACAAGTCATAGATTAATTAAATATTTAATAGCCTGTGTGACAGCTCAGGACAGCTGCAGTGTCAGAATGGTCCTGGAAGGCCCATGGTACCTCTGAGCAGTCAGCAGACCCAGGAACACAACAGCATTCTGGGCTGGCCTCCAAAGAACTGGAGCCACAGACTCTGCAGTTGGAGAAACCATGACCTGGCAAACAAAAGGGTGGATCTGAGCAGAATGGGAGGATTTTAATGCCAGAATTTGTGCTTTTCCAGAATGTACAATATTTTCTGGGATTACACCATCCCACAAAGGTGGTTCTTGCAAGACTTACCCAGTATTTATTCCATCATGTATGTCTCCATACTGGACCATGAGAGCTCACGGCTGTGAGAAACAATTCAGAGGCAGCACGTCACACAGAAGAGCTGGCATGGGGACTAATTCCTGACTCTCACACAAAGAAATGCTGCATTGCACAAGTAAGAAAACACTCTGCTTTGTCCATGCAAGGATGGTCTTGCTTGTACTCTGCATCCCAGCCCTGCACCACAGGCACTCTGCAGGTGCGGTATGTCTGGTGTCTCAGGGTGCTGAACATTAGAGAAGTCCAAGGGAAGGCACAGCACAGGTGGAGATGGGGAGGATTTGTGAATCTGATGATCACCTGTAATCCCTCTGTTACCTGTTGTTTGGCAGCCCTGGGATTCTGAAGATGGTCTTCTGGCTCACCCTCAAAAATTGAATAAATGACAGTGACTTTGGTTACAAACCAGTAGCACTTTAATTGCAACAAGGGCCCCAGCTAATTTAGCAGAAACCCTTTTAGCTCAGTTAACTGCTCTGCTAATGAAATCAGAGCCATCACCACTTCTGGCTCCCCATGGTAAAACCTCTGTCCTCTTCAGGGAGTGAACCTCACCATAGCTTCAGACAGAAGTTTTAATGGACTTCGGCAGCCTTTGAGAGAAAGTGCTTGAAGAACAAAATAAATCAGCTCTTTTACTCTGCTGCCATAAAATCCCCCTTCCCCTTAATATTCTTCTTGCATCGCCTTCTAGTTCTGCCACTTTCCCTCTTTCAAAGCTTCGATTTCACTTGAAAGAGCAGATCTAAGACAAAGGAAATAAAAAGGACCCCCCAAGGTTTCCATTCCTCTGGTCCAGAATTTGGGAGAGCAGAATAGCACCACAACTCTAATAACAAACTCATCTTTCCCAATGCAATGGGGAAACTGCTGTGACAGCTCTCCAAGGGGAGCACTTAGGGAAACCAGTTTCCTCTCAACACTCTCTGCTGCTTGAGTGGGACTCTCTGTGGGTTAATTTGAACAGGCTTTAGAACGGTTTTAGTCTTCTATGACTGTGGGAATCTGCAGCCAGCACAGGGGCAGCTCAGAGAGCTGCGTAACTGTGCCCTGAAGAGGTCATGTCCAGGACAAGTGCTTGGAAGGATCTAGCTGGACTGTTCCTTGACCTCAAGTACTGCAAAGCATACGAAAACCTGTGGATATCTAGTATAATCCATGCCAGACTGCAGGAAAGACAAGAATAAGGCAGCAAAGCCACCTCTGCATCCCAGCTTTTTCTCCAGCACCAACAACAGAGCTAAATTGGATCCCAAGTGTTGGCTCGTATTTCCAAACACTTTCTAACCATTGCAAATAACAAGTGCTTAAGGGCTTGGCTGTATTTATGCTTTTGCTTGTCTTTAATAAAAGCTGTATTTATAAAGCATAATTAAGTATTTTGCACAAGTCTCCCTTTTATGGAAACCTGTGAAATGTAAGTGATTTTTAATACCATCTCACAGACATCACTCCTTCTTGCTACCCCCATTACCATTAATCCACCCTGTAGAAAGATGTATCATTTGTCACTGGTATATTATGAAGTGCAACGTTGCAAGTTATTTATGAGCTTGCTACTTACTGAAGTATTTGTGGGCAGTTTTAGCACTTCAGCTCTAGGGTGAGAATCAGACACATTTTACCCACTGCCTGGCAGAACTCTCTGCTGTTTAACAACTTCACTCCCACTCTCTGGCTGTGCCCTTACACTAGGTTGCCCTAGGTAGTGAAAATCTTGCTTCTCCCTTGAACAGGCCCTGCTGCCCTTCAGCCACCCATTTGACATTAGCACTCAAGGATGAACACTTTAGGAAAGAGGCCATACAGTGAAATTAAGAGCAAGATCTTCTTATCAACAGACCAAAGCATACATCACGATAGCTGTCCAGCAAACACCTGCTACAGCCAGAACACCCAGTGCTAGGTCAGTCCCTGATTTTTCCTCTGCATTACATGCCATTTCAAGAAGAGATATGGAAGACCAGGAGCCTGTGTGCAGCATTATGGCTTTCTAGGTGGGAACAGAAATTGCTCTCCTCCATTTAAAGGTGCAGCAAATGAAATGCATTGAAGTCTGTGGGGTTTAGACATATAAGCCACGCAAACTTAAACCCTGCATTATCCAAGCCACACTAATCACCTACAGAAAGACTCTTAGTCCATGGCAAACATGGAATTAAGTCATATTATTCCATGACAAACAGAAGAAATTCCTTGAAGCTCAGACTGCCGACAAAGAGGGCTGAGAGACCCCAGGCCTGGGACTGAGTGCTCAAAGGATGGCTGCTCACTCCCAGACAGAACACCCAGAGACTGAGCTGCAGGTACCAGTCACACAGCTGACTCTGGCCAGCCAGACAGGCTTGAGCAGAAAGCTGCACAGAAAGCAGAAGGTTGCCTTTACTGAGCTCGGTGAGAAGGCTTCTGCTTTTACGTTTGCTTTTCATCAACTGCAGCTACCTAAGTAGTCAGTTTTCAGCACCTGAAATGTCTTGCTGAAAACTGTTTACAGCACTTAGCACGTTATGCTGAGATCACTTGCTAAAATGAAACCCTGTATTTCACTAAAAAGAGCAGACACTTTGCAGGCACAGTTTTATTTCACTCGAACGCCAGGCGCTCCGTGGCGCCAGCAGGATACAGAGATGCTGCACTGGTGTGTAGTTTGTGCAGGCAGAGCACTTGAAAGGTGTGAATTAGAGGGCCACAAAGTCTGCTCAGAAGGTTTAGTAGCCATTAGCAGGTGGAGCTGAACACATTTCCTCTCACTCTATACACTTTTGTTCTAATCCTGCTGTGTCCCTGAGTGCTTCTGCTGTGTTGGCTATGGTTAAATTACCCTACAACGCCTTTTCTGACAGAAAATGCTCTTCCATCCAAACAATCCAACTTGATTTTGATGAAAATACCATGTTTTAAGAGAAGTTGGCTGATTGGAAGCATTTTGTAAAAATCAAAACAAATCTGGGAACTTTGAGGTTTGGCTTCAAACTAACTCTTATTATAAATAATTCTTTGGAGGATCCACACTCCTACTCCACTTTTTAGAGCAGAGCAGTTATCTGTAATTTCTGAACACTAAAGGCTCTGAAATGCCGTGGCAGGGCGTTTTGATACGGATCAGTGACTCTTCCAAAGAGAAAGTGAGACAGAAAACCACTCCAAGTCTTTTAACTAGCTTTTAGCAGACCTGTTCCCCCCTGATCCTGCTGGCTCCTAGGCCCCCCTCGGAGGGTCAAACAACATAAAACCTTCACTGGCTCGCAATTTATCCTGCGCCAAGCACTAGGCCTGATTCTGCAGATGTGAAGTCAGAGTCATTTCAAAGTGATCAGAGCTAGTACAGATCTACTGAGGCATTAAGGAAGAAAGATGTTTGATTCAGATTCTGCAACTGCATGGCCTCCAACTGGGCTTCAGTAAAGTAAGTTTTCCACAGTGAAAGTAAGGAGCAGCTTCTCTGCCTCAAAATGTGGGTGTCAGTCCTGATTCCACTCTTCCAACTTTTTCTTTCCACTTTTTCTTTCACACTGTGCCTCAGTTTCCCTCTCTGCAAATCCCAGCTCACTAACCCCAAGGGTCAAGCATCACTACAGGTCCCTGGTGTGGCTGAGGTCCAGAGCTGAACCACGGACTCCAGGACCTCGTTCCCCTTTTCCCCCAGGAGCCAAAGTGCAGAGGCCTGGCAGGATGCAGGGCAGACTGCCACATGTTAGACCTTCTGGGAGAATTTTTCACCAGCCAAGGACAAACTGAGTTGTCAGGAGCTGGTCAGAGCAGGGTGATACAGTGAACAGCTTTCTGAAGAACAAACAGGATAATAAACCCACCTTAATGCCTACAGAGGAACACAATCTGACCTTATCTATATGCAAACTGTGGTGCCTTCTTCCTCCTCTTTGAGGGCAGGTGAGCTGGCTATAATGTGTGTGATAAAAGCAGTGCACTTGCATTCCACCAGAAGCTGTTAGGAACTTCTCTTTGCTTTCTTCAGTAACTTAGGCTGTATTTAAAAAAAAAATAAATCCCTTCTGATTAGAAAGCAGCTCTATTTGGCTGCCACCTGTTACAGAATCACCAGAGCCTCAGGAAACTTTCAGACACCAGCTCCTATGCCCTTTGTCAGCAATGTTTGCCTCCTAGTTCTTTGTCATTAGGCTGTATTTGCATGGAAAGCTTCTGGTGCTGAGGAATCCATCTGTTCCTGCTGTTCCCTCACCTGAAGTCAGGCAGTCCTACTTACAGTTTTGGGTGCCTGTGAGTTGAAAGGACCTAAGAAGTTAGAGACGGGGAGAAAATATAGAGCAGGAGTGAACAGTGGATGTTCTTCCATCTAGCCAGCTCAGGATGGCTCCCTGCAGAAGCAGACCTCAGGTATTCCATAAACAATGGGAAAAGCCACGCTATTCTTTCAAAAATGAAAGGTGAATACAGTAGAAACTTGGCAGGATCTTCCCATATAAACTATTATATTATTCAAGGTTTTGCAGAGAGCAGTATGTTCAGATGGCACATGCATACCAAGCCACAGTAAAATCCACATCCTCCATAAATCTACATAGCTCCCTTCTTCATAATCACTTTCCCAATTTCTTTTAAGTTACTCCAGTTCCTACCAAGGACCAGTTACCCTGCCCCGAGTGCCACCAGCAGTGCAATCATGCTTGCACCTATCTCATCCAGTCTGGTGTTAGATGAAGTTTGGATTAACTTCCAAATCTGAGGCGTTCTGCTCCCCCACAGTCTAACATTAGTCTTACACACTGGCCTGCAGCTTTCAGGGAAAGAAATTAAAAAGGAAGAGTACTTGAACTTTTAGAGGAAAAAAATTAACATCATGTTTTTATGCAAACAGCCTTAAACTATGGGCAGGGGGAAAAGAGAAACTGGGCAAAGAAATCCATTTAAAACCCTTCCTGCTTCTGTTCTTTTCGCTTTTATGTTTCCAGTGTGGCTTCAGCGGCTCTTTAAAGATGTACTACAAAGCTTTTAATAAAAGCCAGAATGAAAGGCAGAATCCTCTTTAAGATCCTAAATCAGTCTTGCTCTACGTGTCTAGACTCACACGTTCCTAATACATTAACTTTTTAGAAGTGAGATATTGTAACACCCAGTAATCCCTTCAGCTTCTGCTAAATTCCCTGTCAATGAAGCTGTATGTTTCTGTTTAGATGGGAAGCAGCAACATTAACAATGACCCCTTCCAGAGAACATTGAATAGGCAAGCAGCTCACTCAAAGTACTCTTCATTTCTGCCTCCCATTCCTTTAGCAGTCCTTTCCAGCACTCTGAGCACTGAGCCTATGGCTGCTTCGCATCATTGCAACCGCTGCACCCCCTGAACAAAATGTGCAGTTTGGTCCTAGTGCTGGGAGCAAAGTGCTGGTTTTGGCACTGATCCCACTGAATCCAGCATGATGCTTCCACAGCAAAAGCCATTCCATCCTCACCAAGAAGCAGAAATTTCCTCTGGTCACAACTACCCAGTTTCTCTTCTCCAGAAATAGAATTTTCAGTGCTGCTGGCTTTCAAAAACATGAGTCCGAGTAAGCTTTTATCAGCCACAATAAGCATATTCTCCTGTAATTTGCAGTTGTGAGACATATGATAGTTTCTGTTTTGCTTCCAGGCCTAAATGTGGCACCTACAACCTGTCTATTGAGAAAAGGTAACAGGCAGTGTCTAAATGAATTGTGGATTTTCTTTTTTTGCTTAAAAAGACCAAATGTTTCGCTGTCACAAGCAGTGGCTGTACTGCATCTGTTTTCAGTGGAGATGCTCACCTGCTGATTCTTTTCCTGGGGAATGCCAGGGGCCAAACAACAGGTCACTGAAAAATCACCTAGTTTGTATGGAGCTACAAAAAGAAACTGGTTTTGAACTCAGATTCCCTGAGACCCAGCTCTGTGCCTGGCCTCCTCACTTCCCACACAACCGCAGGCAAATCACTTCATCTCACCAAACTCCAGTTACCCAGCTGTGAAGTGAGGATAAGAAGAGCTTTGTTCATCCAGGCCCTTGTTTGACTTTCCTGTGTCGACTGCAATCCTGTGGGGCACAGACTCCTGCTCTTCCCAACTATGCAAAGACTCCTGCTCTTCCCAACTTTTTTTTAATAAACAACCAACAAATGCACAGCATGACTCTGTGAGCCCCAAAAACTTAAGAAAGATACCTGGAAATACAACAGAGCATGTGTGTTGCTCTCCTGTCTTGCCCGCAGCCTTTGGATGTAGATTCAACTTCTAAGCTACACAATGCTGCAAGCAACTGCCCCAGAAGTCACAAACCCCAGGAGCCCCAGGCAGGCTGCAGATAAATTTAGATCCTCTCTTCCATGCTTCAGCTGAGATTTTCACAGATTGATTTTCTTTCTCCAGTGCAGGCAGCACTGCTCAGAGGGATCCCTTGTTTCTCTAGTTAGTTATTACCCTCCTGCAGGGAGAAGGGGCCCTGTTTGCACTAGGAACACCAGACAAGCTGTTCTGAGCAAAACAGTGAATGCTGAGTCCCTTCATCAAAGCATCAAGGCTAGAAACTCCCCCGCATGACAGTGACCATGAGGAACCACAGGAAACCATCACTTCTGCTGGTGCTGCTGCAACTGCCTCCATGGAGAGCAAGGGGAAGGGGCTCAGAAAGCAGAAATCCTACTCCTGCACTGGGGTGATCCTCAGGTGTTCTGGGGAGCTCTGTGCCCTGTCCAGCCATCTCCCTTCCCCGCGGTCACACGAGCCATTCGTGACCCACTCCTCCAGGTTTGCCCACAGCAGTTCTATCTGTATGTCTCAAAACTACCAACCCAAAGACTTGTCCCTTGACAGATCAAAAAAAGCTCAATGAAATCGAAACATCTTTGCCCTGGGACCACTTGATGCTTGTTTTAACTGCATCACTCCATTAAGGATGTTACAATTTCAGTCTGAATGTCTGGTTTGCATTAAGATTAATAGCATCTGGTTAAGCCGTATTCCTTGGATATTAACAGCAGAGCTTTTTCCTGGTGATTTCTCATTGCTCCTAACAAGATGAAGGACTCCAGCCTCAGCAAGCAGAAAACTAAGTTTGACTCTTACCAGCAATTAAATGGCCAAAAGGATGAGAAGATAACCCTGCATCACTGTTAAGCAGCCAGATACCAATTAGATGCTTTGCTTTTCAGGATCACCATGCACATCACTGCCCAGGTTTCAACTTAAGCTGTGAAACATTTCAAAGACAATTAAAACATCACAAGCAATCATGTGTGAATATTCCTGAATATAGCTACTAAATAAGAAACAATGACAGATCAGCAAAGGAAGAAATCATAGCTAAATGTAACCATTACTGAGTGTTTATTAACAAAATTATTACCCCAATTTAGAACTAGTCACTCGTTACAGGCTGAAACTGTCTCACAGCTTTTCCATGTAGAAGCCAAGGCTCAATGGAGATGGCATTCACCAGGTTTATGGGTAGTGAAAGATACACTTAGAGACTGAGCATGCCTGATCCCACAAGATCTGGATGGAAGGCCACTGGCATACACTGGAAACTAGGGCAGCAAACCAAGGAGTCATTGCAAAAAGTGTGGCTGATATCAGAGCACAGAAGAAGTAAAAAAGCTTAATCCAGCCACACATTTGCTGCAAAGGAGACAAGCATTTGAAAAAGCATTCTCTGGAGGAAGAAGAGGGGCTGTATCTCAGAGAATAGCAATGAAGACAGGGTCTCATGGGTTGCTGGTGAGAAGCTCAAGTTGCTCAGACTGAGGAGGCAGAGTAGGGCAGGAACCAGTGGGTAGAAGCTGGGCATGTTTTTTGCAAGAAACACTGAAAAATGTTAACAAGTCCAAGTTAACATCAGCATGAGATAGTTTTGCTTTTCCCTGCAGACTTCAAATCAAGGCTGGACAGTCTTGTGAGAGTGACAGTAGTTGGGCTGCAGCTGCCAAAGTGACATTTTACACTGTCACCAGCTCAGCAGCCCCCCAGCATTCCCACTGCTGAAGCACAGCCAGCTGGGCACAGCCCCAGGGCAGTCTTGCCCTGCCCACCAGACTCCCAACTGGAAGAGCTGCAAGCCCATGTTCAACAGTAGCAGTCAAATTCCTCTGACCACAGTCTTGCAGCCCTGGAGAGGACCAGGGTGGCCTTCTTTGCGCTCAGACCTATAAGCCCGAGGACCTACTCAGTGATGGAATTGATTAGCTTCAATATATCTGCAACAAAGCCGTAAGCTGAGGAGCACCGCAATGGCTCCAGCAGGTCTGGCCAGCTCTGGATCCTGCTCGCTAATTGTGGCCATGAGCATTGGCCTGGGAGAGGATATATAGTATCATTTTATATTGGAGTGGGTAAGAGCTGAATAGGAAAGGGTCTAATCTTACAAACAAACACTGCAGAGTTTGGGGAGGACTTTAACTGAAGAGCAAGGGCAGTGTTCATCCACCTTTCACCCTCCTCTAATGTGCTCCGTCTTCCCAGACAACGAATTCCATTCTCTCATGGATAAGTCACTGTCTGGCTCAGCTATTTTTCCTCCTCCTCAGCTGCCAGGATGGAGGCCTGTGTTTGCAGCTAGTTCCCCTGGCAGCCTGAAACACACTCAATTACCCAGTCCTTAGGTCTCGGGCTCCGCCGCCTGTCTCTTCAGAGGAAGCCCCATCGCTCCTCCCCAGGGCCTCTGACCTGACACACATTTCTTCTTACTGAAGCTCACTTCATTAACCAAGTGGTACCTAACTCTCACTTTATTGCTGCCATCTTTACTTCTTTGGGTTTAAGGTTTTCTAATGCTCAGGGGTTTACCAAAGCAAATACTCTGCAGCTGATGTCAGTGCTGCAACAACACGCTCTACTTATCACCCAGCCATCTGGAATGAAGCTCTGGATCCCTGACCTGTCCAACAGTGTCTCCACACATGGCAAAGTCAGTTCCTTCCTGTCATTGTCCTGACACTGGCCTGAGGTCTGAGATGGGGGGGTCAGTCCCCTCCTCTGTTGACGGAAGAAGGGTAGAAGGGAGACACATCTCAGTTGCATGAGTAACCACCCAGCATGCCAGGCCAAATACTGTAATTGTTTTCATTAGAAGATTAATTTGTGCTTGGAAAGAAAAGATTAAAGTGAATTGTCTTTTCTACACAGACAGAGGATGAAGAAAATTACATTCACTGTGTCTTCAGCAATGGATTCACTCTCCCCATGTCCCAGTGCTGCACCACTAACTCATGGTCTCTGGACACAAACAGAACACCCTGGGATAACAAACAGTCCCGGATGGCCTGCTCCAGCAATAAAGCTCCTGCCACAATGCAATGGATTGTTTTCCACTCAGATTTGTCTCCCAAAAGGAAAATGGTTAGAATGTCATGTTCTGGGGCATTTTTATTTTTTTTTATTAAAAAATAGGTGACTTATGTTAGAGGGGAAAGTCTGGAAGGGCACTAGTTTCTTTCTACAGTTCTACATCAGGGGTGCTTAAAGCGTTCTGGCTGCTCTGGCTTCCATCTGTCCTGCAGCATGGCAGGTACCCAGTGCCAATGCCAGGCCACTCCAGCATGAGGGGGTCACTTCAGGATTCACATACACTGCCTATCAAGCAAGAGGCCTGTGTACACAGTTAGCAAAATCCCTCTCCCCATCACCTACTTCGGAAAGTTAAAATACAAACGCTTGGAGGAACAGAAATTAACTTCCCTGTGTCTAGCTCTACCCCTCAGGGAGGGCTGCCCATATATATTTTCCTTTTCTTTCCCCTACCTCATTAATGCAGAGTCCCTGTAGCCACATACTGCCTAGAAGGATGCTCCAAACCATACATTGATTTCCCCTATACATTCTACACCATCAAAGAAAATCTCAGGACATTCTGAAAGCCCATAATCCTCAACAATCCAGGGCAGAGACTTCACGGTTTGCTTGAGCCCTCTGAACTCCAAAACTCTTTCCATCTTGAGGACCACCATTACAAATGGTGTTAAGTCTCTGCTTCTTTTCCCAGTGAGAAAAACAGGTAATCTCTGCATTTCTTTTAAGATAGAGATGTGTAGTTCTTTTGGTAGATACATCTGACAAGATCCAAGAGACACTCCCACTACTCAGCCCAGAAGGTGAAGCTTGCTTCCATCTTTTGGTCATGGGGGAGTTCATCATAAATCCCATCTTTTGACAAGAGCTACAAGAAGTTTCACTCCAAGGCCAGCACTGCATATGATATGGTGACCCTCAGCCTTAATGTGCACATTACACATCCTGCACACCTTTGTGAAAGGCTACTAATCATAGAAACATAGAATGCTAAGAAGTAAAGGACATTTGAAACTGCTGTACAGCAAGAAATAGTCCTTTGCTGGTATGTGACTTGCAATGCATTCTAATAATAACATAATTACAGCTACATCCCACTCACCTTGCCAGAGAGGAGAGGTGAAATTGTTCAAGAGAATTCTCTCCTTGGGGATCCTCACAGCCATTATAAGGTGACAAAACTACATGGCTCCCAAAGCCAGCAAAGGAATGTGGGGGTACTCAGGAGTAGCTGTGTTCACTAATATCCAACAAACCACCAAGTGCAAGCAAGGGACAGACATCCAGGGATAAAACCCTCTCCTATGGCTCAGTGTGGTCAGGGGATCACCCTCTGAACTGAGTCCTCAACCTAGGTACTTCCTAGGCAAACAGAAAGAAAATCAGTTTTGTATGAGCTTCTAGGAAATAAATTTATCGCCAGTTGTTTTTCTTGGCCTTATCTTTTCCTTCTTGCTGCAGTGCCAATATTGCAGAGAGGAAGGTAACTCTTTGCTCTACTGGAAAAGTATGCAGTGTCCTTTTCCCAGTGATGCAGCCAGCACAAGGAAATTCAAAGCCCAAACAAACAGGCTGAGAAGACTCAATCCAAGGCCAGTTCGGGATATTTAAGATTCAGAAGATGTTTTCCATGAAGGGAGTAACATCAGTCTGGGGATAGGCAGGATCAAACAGCAGGACACAGGGAGAAGTGACACCTGTATTTCAAAAGTACAGAGAAAGTAGTGGAAAGTAGAGGCAGAGAAAGCTACGGAGCTGATGAACTCCAAGCAGCCTGTGTTGCTAAGGAGACACATTACAGCATCCTTTTGTTGGAACTTCCTAAGTGGTGAAGGGCTCCACACTCAGGAGCTGAGCTCAGCCCAAAGGGGATGAAGACCCCAATAATGAAGGATGGGTCATCACCTGGCAGGCTGGAGCAGCATCTCCCAGCCAACCAGACACAACTGAGGAAGCCTTCCAATGGCACCAAACCCAATCACAAACTGAAGTTTGTCACAGTCCCCTGTCAGACAGCTCAGAGCAGGATTTAGCAATATCACATCTTTCTCAGTGCTGAACGTCAGGAGTTCAGTCCTCACAACCTTGGGTATCACACCCGGAGATAAGATGATGGTAGGAGAAGGGGTGTGAAAAAGGCAGCACTGGCCAGATGGTGAGGTGGTTTTATGTGACACTTCTAGTGGCACAGCAAGCTGTGAAACTGTAAGGCTTCTTCCACCTACTTCATGCCTATATGCTGCTGGTTATTAATGCTGCTGCCAGATCGGCTTCTCAGAGGATTTGCTTGTCTGTCTTCTGCAGTGGATGCTTTGTGCAAGGCTGACAGCTTTTAGGATTGCTACTGGAGACTTCCAGGAGGAAGATGAAAGGTTGAATCAGGCTAAGTTGTCTCCCTGTTTATACAGCAGCTTCAGTTCTCTGCCATCAGAAGTGAGAGGTTATAGATTGATGGACAACACCCCTCTAAACTCCTGGGTGCCTCACACGGCAATTCTCACCATGACACCTATGACCAAAGCCGTCCCCATCGCCGCAGCCTGGAGCCAACATGGGCTTGTCTGAAAAGAGAAGCACTGGGAGACAGTGCTTCTGCATGGAGTCCATCTTGAGGAAATGTAGCCAAGCTTGTCTCCTACTTGAGCCCTGGGGTGCAGGGTGCAGTGGGGGGGCCTGGGCTCTCTCCCACTGAGCCACTGCTGGGTGCTGTTGCTTGACTGCAGTAGCACCCTGCAACCATGGACAGGGGCTGGACCCTCCTGGAGCTGCACAAACACAACCAGCAGGCAACTCTCCAGGCTGCCAGTTGCCAAACTCAGACTTAAGACTCAAGTAGGAGACTAGAATGTTGTCAGCTTTTCCTTGGCTTAATTTGGATTGATGCTATGGATCAGTCCCACTCCATCTCACACTGAGAGGATGCTGTCATACACCCAGCACAGAGGCTCTGCCTGTTGGTTCTGTCCCTCTCCCATATGCCTTATAATCTCTAACTTGCACAAACAAAGAGAACTCAGCAAACCCTTGGGCCACAGGTCCCTGCAAGGTGCTCTGGAACTTGCCAGCTACTGGGACAGGTGGGGGTCCCCCATAGATGTCTTTTATAAAATAGTTTTAATGAGGGAAAGCAGGCTCAGCATTTACAAACTCCAGTATTTTTGTGTTATTAATTCCTATTTCATCTATTATTAATAGGAAAAAAATCTATCTGGGGAAATAAAAAAAAAACCACAGAAAATAAAATTTTAAAAAAGCCCTCTCTTCTGAAACCTTTCCAGAACTGACTCAGCAGTTTAAATTTTATGCTGGCTACTTTTTTGCTTCTCTTCTCTTTATTGCTATTTTTTTTAATTTTCCACTTAAAATCCTTATTTGCATGATAGCTCTGTCCAGCCTTAAGCAGATTTTCCTTGTCTTTGACTTTTATCTCATTCTCTCTTCACTCCTTTTTTAATTAAAGAACAGCTTTGAATTAGTTCACTGAAGCATTCCTTTCCCCACCTTCCTCTCCCTCCAGAGAACTCCTCCCACTGTAATCCTGCTGGGCCCCTCTGCCATCTCTGCACATTGCCACCACAAGAGCAGGAGTCAGCTTGGAAAAGTTGACCCAGATTCACCCCTGGATGCCAAGCGCTGACTGACTGGCAGCCAGGCAGACCCCAACAGCACCTCACTGTCCCACCTTGGTGGCTCCCAGAGAACCCTGCTGTGGCCAATAGCCTGCCCAGGCCTTGTCCCAGAGGGAGTGGCAGCTGTGCTGCCTTTGAGTAAATTCCTTCAACAAGCAACAAAACAAGCACTTCATGCTTTGAAGGCACTTTCACTTCGGCAGGATTAGAAGGGAGCAAGGCCCTCCCAGTCCAAAGGAACATCTGCACTTTGCAGGGGAACAATTTTAACAGAAGGTATGAGCCTTTCTGTTTCCACTACCCATTCTGCCCTGGCATAGCCCTTCAGCTGACTGGGAGGAAAGGAAATAAATCCTTGTCAGGATGGCTCACTTGGCATTTGCTAAGATCCTAATGAGACCCAGTTTCACACCCACTGACATGGCCTTAGGCACTGCTGCAGAGACTGTTTGCAAATACCTCACAGAATCATGTGCAAGCCAATGTGCCAGTAGCTACAAATCAAACTGGCACAAATCTGGGTAATGCTACTGATCTCAAGTGAGTTTCTCCCTGTTTACATTAGAATGAGTCAGCTCATGGTGGGACTTTTTAGATATTCCAGGTAGTTAGGGAAAAATGCAGAAAGAACCTACATTGCTAATTGTTTTCTTTGCCTAATTCTGGATCTCTGTAGAGACCCACTGGGTGTTGGGAAGGAGGAACACAAGGGTTACACTGCTCATTTACTGACTGATCAGTGGTGTTCCTTCACTCGTTCCCGCTGTTGGAATAGCTACTGTTTAGCAGTAAGACTAGTATTTTTCAGCTTCATTTAATGCTTAGCAGGATCATGCTTGTATTGAGGTCACAGAAATGACTGCAGTGTGTTGGCAAGGGAGACCCATGTTGACTTTTATTGTCTGTTATGTGGACCAGTATCATCCCACCTGTAGCAGCAGATAAAGCCACACAGATTAAAATCAATCTTGTTTTTCCAAAAGACCTCTGTAATCCTACTGCTGAGACTATTACCACTGGAACACAGCAACAGGAAAATATACAAGCATAAAGAGCAGTTGGGTCAACCCAAACATCTGTGTAGCTATCTCTGACAGTGGCCAAAAATAAATACCTGGGAAAAGCAGAATAATTAATAGCAAACATATAATCTTTCTCCAACCTTTGTGTCTCAGGGATATTCAGAGTTGGACAGTGCTTCCATGTACTTAAACCCAAGCAGATTTCTGTTCCAGTGACCAGTCCAGTGTCACCTCGATATTGTACCATCCTGCAGCAAGGAGTTCCTCAGCTGAACTACCCCTGCAAGTACCACTCTCCATTTGTTTCTTTTGATCCTGCCACCTACAATGGGATGCTTCACCTGGTGCTTTCTAGTCCTTGTGCTGGAGCAGTAGTGTACAACCAATCCCTGCCCATTCCCTGCTGGCCTCTCCCACCTCCACACACCTTTCTCTTACACGCCTGCAACCAGCGCTCTTTCAGATGGACGAGTCAGAGCTACCTACTTGCTACCCCTTGCAGAGAGGCTATTACAGATTTCTGATCACTTTTGTCAACCCCCTCTGAACCTCTCCCAGTTATCCTGAATCCTTAATGCAACAGGAAGACCAGAAATGCACAATGCAGGTGGGCTGCCAAAATTAAATGACTTGGCAGTAGTTCCCACATTCCTGCTGTACACTGTGATCGTTTCTCCAGCAGTGCTACTGCTCCTGACATGCCTTTGCTAAGAAGAGAAGGGATGAAAATGGAAGGTGTATTTGATCTCTGCCAGGTGCTGCTGTTCAGGAAATGGGGCTGGGCAAAATCTTATAAATCAAAGGCTAAAAAATCAGACACAAAACAACTCCTTGCAATCCTGGGCCCATCCTCAGTCTCCATTATTTTGGGGCAGGAGAGAAGGAGTGAGACAGAAAAGGATTAGCCATGCTCCACAGAGTAACTGGTGTGATCCAATTAGTGGCCTGTTCTAGGAACACGGCCCCAGCTAAGAAGAAGTGAAGCCAATTGAATCCTGTCATTGCTTTCCTTTCATAAGAGATGCCAAGTCTGGACTCCTCAGCACAGCTGTCCATCACTTAGCTCCCCACCAGGCACAACCGACCGTAAAATCCTGGCATGGGGAACGGGAAACACAATAATTCACTAAGGACCACAAGCAGCAAGAAGCATATGGACTAAACCAAAACTTTCCCCCATGCCCTTTCCACAGAAGGCAACTGCACACCCTCTGACAGGCGCCTGTGCAACACCAGCACAGAGCAGCACTTGCTGCTCATCTCCTGTGGAACCCCCTCCTCCAGCTCCAGCTGCTGCCTCCGGGTGCCTGCTGGGAACCGGGGCTTTGGCCACTTCTCTGGGAAGAGAATCAGCCTCACGGCTTTATCAGCTGACATCCCCAGTCTTATCTAGTCTCTTTGAAAAGCTCCTCAACTCAGGGCAACCACCACCTTTTCAATTTCTGAAAGGCTGATGCTAACTAATTGTTTAATATCTCTGCAGCATTTGCTCCCCTTTATCTCGGGGTCCCTGCTGTAATTCACTGACGGAGCCGTCTTTTCTTTTTCTCTATTCCACCGTGTACGTACTTGAAAATGCTTTCATTGCAGGCAGAGATACTTGCTGCTAATTGATGCTTATTATTCCTTTTAAGCCTGTAATTGCTTTTTCTTGTCTAAATTTACTTCTTTCTCCCCCTGCCAACTCTTCCTAAAATTGCTTTGGTTTTCTCTTCTAATCAGCCCAAATCCTGGTGTTCGGAAGATTATTTGAGCGTGTGCCAAAGGTTTTGCTGTTGCTTTGACACGCTGGTTTTCCACATCTGTGAGACTTCTGCAACTTCTTGAATATTTACAGGAAAATTGGGTGGCCTGCAACTGGTAATCTCTCAGGCGTCTTAATGAGGGCAGATTGTAGGTGTCAGCTTCCCTGCAGACTTTTGATTAGAAGGCTACAAAGGGTCCTTAGATTATCTCATTTATCTCTTACACAACACAGGATTTCTGAGTCAATTCTCTTACTGGGTAATGAAACAAATGGAACAAGTGAAACAAAATGCAATTTTGTTTGTAACTGAAAGAGCACATGTTCTTTCTGATGATCTTTGTTATTTCTTCCATGGGCCTTTACTGGACTGACCCAAAGGAGTTTTTCAGCCTGTCATTCCCTGAATGACCATACTCTCCCTCACTGAGACATTCCCAGAGCCCTTCTCTGGATTCTCACCATCACACTATTCACAGCCACCCTCACCTGAGACAGAGCCACGGTCTCCTTTGGGCACTAAATCACCATAAGGAAGAAATCTAGTCAGACAGGCAACATGCCATGGCAACATGCCATCTCAGACTGTGTTGCTGATCCAAGGTCCCACACAAAATGAACGTAAATGCCTGCCAGCCGAATTTGCCCTCTGCCAGGGGAGGTCTGTCATGTTGGCTTTGCTCAGCAGCAACAGCAAGGACTCATATCTGGGAGTCACTGTCCTGTAGTCACAAGGGAAAACAGGACTTCTAGCTGGGCAGCTGAAGACTTGAGAAGTCGTCTCCCATCTCAGCTGCATCCTGTTCCATGATGTCCAGAAAGGCCAAGTGTCCTTGGGAGGTAGTGGCTGTGACACCACCTCTAGCATTGACCACTGGTGCCATTTTTAGGAAGCATCTGTGCCTTTGTTTTCCCTCCCCCTTCTGTTCATCTGTGCTTATGCCAATGTACTTCTTGACAACTGCACAAAGCCTGTGAAGGTCTCCAGCTCCATTCCTTACCAGAGTTGTCATGCTGTACCGACCTGATATTTAGGGCTGACCTCAGCAGTTGCTTAGAGCCACACAAGCCATTCTTCCCAGCTGGTTCAGTTCCAGCACAAGAGCTGTCTTGGTTGCCTGGGCTGGACACAAAGCAGAGCTTTCCCAGCAATGAGTCTCTGCTCTTTCTCTGGGCTTGCCTCCAGTAACTGAAATAAGACGAGGGGATGCAGAGGGCCAGAAGGAACAAGGGACCACAGGAAATCTTCCCACTGGGTTTCTAGGAATGAGTAAGCTCTAAACATCTCTCATCCGGAAGCAGGGACAGGGCTGAACTCAGACCCACTCAGCAGCACTCCCAGCTGCAGCAGAGGACTGGGTTTGCTCTCAAAATGGCTTCTGGGAGTGCTTTAAATACTTCCACCCTGGAAACATCATCCATCATCTAGCTTATGTCTACACTGCACTCTGATAGCCAGTACAGCCCAGCCAGCTCACCATGGGAGAGACCCAGGGGTAACCATCAACTGTGAATTGCCCACTGAGCAGCTGAATCTGTGCCTTTGAACACTCAGCCACAAGCACAGACACCACAAAAATATCCTCTGAATCTCAAGGTACCAAGCCAGGACACAGAGGAACAAGAACAATTACTATCATACAGGAACATCTACTGTAGGGAGTTTGCTGCATTTCATTTTAAACAAGTTTCTTTTGCAGCTCTAGTGACCTGAGGAGCCAGGAATATAAACATTAACAACAGAAACAAATAAATAACGCATTCCAATTACAGCTTTAATAAGATGCAATATGCTAGAAGTCCATGTGGATGCAACAGCAATTTCTAATTAAAAACATGCAATTAATTATTAACAAAGAAAATGTTTAGTATTATTCCAGTGTGTTCAAAACAGAGTGTGCTCTCAGAGTGAATTCAGGATTATGATTGCTGACACTTGGGTGCTTTTCTATTTGTTTGTTTCTCATCTTGTCAAGGGTAAAGGTAATTTTTCTGCCAGCAAAACTGTGCAGTTGATAGGAGGCCATTAGGAGCTATTCTGATGGCTACATCACCCTCACCCTTTACAGGATTACATCTGGCCTCTCTTTCCTGAGTGATACCTTCTTGAATCCCTCTCAGTGACCTCTGTGAGCTGCAGTCAACAGATCAAAGTCCCTGCTAGTGGAGGGAGCCCACTGAGCCTGAAACACAGAGTCCTGGGGACATGAGCTCTTCCATACAGGAAAAGGCACCTGATGAGACTAGAGAGTCCAGACTATTTCACCACAAACAGAGTCCATGGGAAGAGCATGGCAAGAGAGATTGCTAAGGGCATTGTGGGTATGGTGTGCATCTCTAAGAGGTTCTCTGTTTCAGGAATTAGTCAGAAAATTTGTGGCCATTCACCACTAGAATGAACTGGGCCCACGTCCAGCATGATCCATGCCAAGTGAGAGGTTGCCACCTATCAGCCGCCTTTTCATGGAACACAATGATGGCACAAAATTTAAATCAACTCAAATCCAGTCAGATACAAACACCAGAGGACTGGTCATGTAATCAGCAAATAAACCTGTGATTTAGACACTTCTGTGAAGCCGTACCCTTCCATGAAGCCCAAGAGTAATGAGGTTATCTGCCCTTGGAGCATGAATCTGGCAGCAGTCAAGCAGATTCTTCTGACGTGTATAAAGTGTGCACAAAAAATTAAAAACTAGTGGCTCTGGGCTGACAGAATAGAAAGCACCCTCAGGAGAGGCCTGAGGCTGCAAAAGGTTGGAATCAGACATCAAGAGCTTCAGATTTTGTTGCAGGGGGGCAGATTTAGCCCTCATGGAAGTGAGCAATTTCAAACTAGCAGCATAGCCTGATGGATCAAAGATTGGATTAAGGTTTAGGAAACCAAAGTGTTTTTCTCAGCTCTCCCGAGTAACCTGGCTTCTCTCTGTGCTTTTGCTTCAAGCTCAATGGAACAACAATCTCCCTCCCTATGCACAAAGTACGGCACCTGGCAGCCTGGTCCTACCATAATGCAGAGGATATTAATAGAGGAGCTGCACTTCTGTATTTAGCTTCCTATTTTGGATGAAGATGAAAATGAGCTGAACTGTGAATCCAGCTAACAATGGCCAGAAGCTCCCTGGGTAGAACACAGAGTGATGACAACTCTCAAAATGCTGGGAGAGAACTCGTGGCAGCTGAATGGCTTTTCTGCAAGAAAAAGGACAACTTTAAGGAAAAAAAGAGAAGCCCAAACAGGAAGGAAGAAGGCTGGGAGTAAAGAAGCTGGAGAAGGAGCTGAGAGAGTCTTTCCTACCCTATACAACCTGCTAGAGACCAGCCCACAGGACTCTCAACAGCAACACATAAATGAGCACTGCAGCTGCTTGTCTGGGCAAGGTCAGCTGGCATCTTAATCCTTGGAAGCTACTAAGAAGCCTGTCAGCCCTCTAGACAGGGAGAAAAGCAGAGGAAAAGAAGAACATGAGGACTCAGCGTGCCCTTTATTGATTATTCAGTTCATCCTGCATCTCCATCTTCAGGGGCAAGTGGTCACACGATCCGGAGAATTCTTGGAAATGCCTTATGCTGAGTTATGTCTGAGCTCATGAGACATAAAAAAGGCACTTCCCAGCATTTCCCAAGCCCCTGAACTTTTTCCATGCCACATGTAGTCCTGGGAGGCCCTGGAGGAGTTGTGCCTTGTTCAGCCTCTTTCTCCATACAATGTGCCATCTTCAAAGGTTCAGCTCCTTGTCAGCTTTGCTGTGTGCATACGTTGTATATGTAGTACCTGATGTGCTTCTTCGGGATGGAAGGTTGTTATGAAGTTGGGAAGGCAAGTTTAAGTCCTGCTCCCAATAACAGCCCTTGTGTTCACTTGGGAACTTTTCTCTAGGTACTCTGTACAAGACATAAACAATTATTTCCATGCTCAATGGAAATAGATACACTTCAAAAAGTAAAATCACACAAGAAAGTTGCCCTTTTGAGTATTTAAGACTGCGTAGAAACTTCCCAATTTCAGCGAGACAAGCTAACAACCAGCAGAGCAGCACAGAACTTTGCAGCATCTCTAATGCATTTTCCTCTCCACCCCAGTCCCTTTCATTATGACCCATTTTCTTGCTTTTTTCTTCTCTTATTCCAAGTCAAAGCATTTCGACACCCTGCCCTTTGTAAGCACTGTGTGTCAGAAGATCTACAAGGATGGCAAATCGCGTTTTCTTCTGTCTAATCCGTGCAGGCAGCTGGGCCACTTTCATCCCTAATTGGGCGCCCCTGGGACAGTGTCACGGCTGCAGCATGGCAGTGGGTGGGTACCTCTGGAATCAGCAATCCAGCAGAACTAGGAGGCACATGCAACAGATGATAGAGGAGCTGACCTAGACCTCAGTGTACATATACCTAAAAATAAGAAGAGATCAACCTGCAGGAGTTGAATTTAGTACTAGGATAGGCCAAAAAAAACCCAAAAAACTCTTCCCTTTGAAGCCAGGAAGCAAAAGTCAGATTCTGTCAGAGATGCACAGAAACTGCAGGAAAGCAGAGCTAGATTTACACCAGAAACTCGGATCAGAGTCTGTGCTACAGGAATGGGTGTTTACAGCAGGGCTACTTTGGGCTTGGAAATGGCACTTAAATAGGAACTGGTTTGTTTCACTTGTTTGTTTTATACCTGTAAATAAGCACCTTCACCTCTGCTACCTGCCATTCTCATTTGGCAAATGAGAAAAATACAGATGTTTCAGCTTGTTAAAAAGGAACACATAAAGCAAACCACACATTGGCTTAAATAAATACTTCTCTTAGCTGCTTCAGATCTACTAATTTTTTAAGACAGTTTTCTTATTTCAAAAACAAGCTTCCTCCTCATCTTCCTTTGCCACATGTGGCAACTACTCATAAACATGAGGGGGAAAAAACAGCTTTGTTTAACATAAAACAAACAAGCATTTGCAGTTGCCAGTTCCCTTTGTACAAACCAAGGTCTGTGGGGGATTTATGAGGGAGGGGGATTTATGAGATAGGCAGGCACTCAAAGCAGCACTAATGTGTTCTGACACCCTCGCTTCTGTCTCCCATATGATAGTCTTGTTTTACAGTGAGATTTAAACCACACAGGCCTCCCCTCACATGAAGGGATACCAGCATGCATGGCTCTTCCAAGAGCCCTGAGGTCCTGCACAGAGGCAGCTCACCACGACCAGGTTATTTGGGATCTACCACCTCAATAAAGACAGGATGAGCTCAGTGGAAAACAGTCCATGAGGGTGATGCAGACCAGGAGAGGCGAGCTCTGCTGGGAGTCCTCCTGCTTGGGGGTCAAACAGAGGAGAAAAAATGGGAAGAAAGTGAGGGAGAGCACATTTCTATATTGCCTTTTGCCCCTGATACCTGCTTGTCCTTCTTACTTTTGCTCCTGAGTAGGACTGAGCAGCTTTGAAGGAAGCAGAAAGTGATCACAATTCACACTCACTAGAGCATGAGGAACACACAAATCCAGGATAAGCTAATTATAACAACCCATACCATACAGCAGTTTCCTATTGAAATAGGTACAAGAAATAAAAGCCTTTCTTCAGACCTGAGGCCTTCACCATCCAAACAATCCCTCTTTTCCTGAGTACAGTGTTCTTGAGATCGTTTAAACCCATGTTACTTGTTATGCACCATGATAATCCCCTTCTTTAACTCTGCATTATTGGCAGAGGTGTTAAGTCTGAACATGAAGCACAGACTTCGATGCCTTGCTGAGACATCTTGCTACTTGTTAAGCAAAGACAGCAGAGTGGCTGGGCCCAGACCTGTCTGTGAGGAGCCCAGGATGGGAGACAGAGCTAGGATCACACATGGCCCACAGGAGCAGCAGCCCAGTGTGGCTGGAGCCAGCCCCTCCCATGGCACCATGATGTCCCCACTCCCACGAGATGCTGTGTGCCCAGGTCTTAAAAAAAAATCCTGTTTGGTTATTTTTTTCCAATGGAAAAAAAAAGGCAAGTCCCAAGGAAAAAAAAAAAAAAAATTCTTTATTTAAAAAAAATAAAAGAACTTAGCTAATGCCAAGGAAAATTTATCAGTAAAAAAAGAAAAGCGGCCTGTAAAGTTCTAAAAACGTAGAGGCAGATGTGGAAGGACAAGACTTCTTCAACAAGATTATTTTTACAATGTAATCAGTGAGGCTCCTAAACATGGAAGCCTGTTTCCTCTCCCTGTTCTTCCAACACTGGAGCAAAAACTACCAAAAAGTTGCCATGCTGTTGGGGCAAAAGAGGAAAAGACAGGCCAGTCTCTCAGTGCAGTAATGAATGAAGGGAAAAGTAAAGGAAGGAACAGAGATCTGGTCCCTGCTCAGCACACCACAGCCCCTTGCACAGCCTGAAGCACTGATAATTTTAAAAGCAGTACACCCTGAGATGACTACTAGGCCAAGTAAGGAAGGTGCAAGCTCTCAGAAGAGACAAGGGAAGAAAATGCAGCCCTGCTTCAGCTGCTCCCAGCTGCTGGGCAAGTCCTGGGGCAAAAGGGGAGTTTTGAGAAGCCTGCTGCAGCCCCATTTGCAGGAGACAGCCTTAAAACCTGCAGAGAAACCTGGCTGGGCCCCAGCTCTGACCCCACGGAGGGCACTGCTACTAACAGCAGGGCATGCAGACTGGCACAGCAGGGACTGTTGGCCAGGGTTCCTCAGTGGAACTGCTTTTGTTTTGTGGACAAAGGAGCAGGCATTGAGGAAAGGTTTTCAAAATCCAAATGCTTGGAGCCCAAGCTCCTTCCCTGGCCTGAAAAACTAATAATTTATTTCCATTTGTTGAAAAATGCAGCCAGAGCTCCAGCTGCTGACTGTGACCAGGGAAGACGTGCATGCAGGGAGAGCTGTGGCCATCACACACTTCTGCAGAGAAGTAACAGAGACAGCAGCCTATGGAGAAGAAGAAAGGGGCCTGAGGTACCTCCAAGGGGTTTCTTCATTTCCCTGCCCTTTGTGTGCTCAGTAACAGGCCTCAGCTGATTTGAGACAAGATCCTTCCTTGTGATGGCCAATGAATTGCATACTGGCAATGAAGATGCAGTGAGGCCACCCATCCACCCACCTATCCATCTTGCCCCACCACAAATAAATTAGCAACAAATAGACAATCACCGTCAATACAGGTGTTACAGCCTGAAGACAGGCACCAAACCACCAAACTCATGGCAAAATGTAGATCTAAAAAAGGAATTTACAGCATGAGCTGGATACCATGCTGAAAATCTGTTCTCAGGAGCAAGGCTGGAGCGCTCCCAGCACTGCCGTGTCCATGCCTCACTGCTGAGCCTGGAGCGGGGAAGGAAGGACAATTGCAAAAGGCATCTCTGTGCACTCCTGTCCATCCTGATTTGATTTGGAAACTTGTCAAAGCCGTTAAGAGACAAACAGCAACACTGAGTGTAGCTGTGTAATCAGATAAGTACCTGCCAGAGTTAAGAAAACAATATGTTGCTTCATTTTATTAGTTGCTTTTTTTCTTTCAATGAAAGCAAATTTTCAGCACAAATAAAAACCAAGTTTCTTTTGCAAACAAATGAAATGTTGGGCTCTCTGAGCCTTCAGAGACTGTGTCGACAATTAGACTCACTCTGTTGACAAAGATGTTGGAATAGGAGTTTCCCAAATAAGCTGCACATCCTGTCTTTGATTTTGCATTTACGATCTATACTCAAATTATCTACATGCTTCGTTAGAAAGATCTCAAACAACGTGCCACTGATCGGTCCTTGTTACCCCAATACTGTGATATGAGTGGATCTGACTTTGTAATCTCAGCACTGTTAATACTGATTAAAAACAAATTATTACATATTTATATCAACCCTGGCAGCAGAGTCTCCCTTGTCCTTCAGCATTAGGAAGTGAAGCTCTGAAGCAGCTGATGCCCAGAAAGTAGCTGATGTCCCTGGAGAATGGCAAGCAAAGCAGTCCCGGAGCAGGGAGGTGAGAACTGCTCCTCAAGGCAGTGCTGTTTCAGGGTGGGAAGTGTCTGAACTTGTGCCTGGTGCTCACTTCTCTCCCAGGATGCTTTATCCTCTGGATGCAGTCATCACTGTAGCACCCCACTATCACGCACAGCAGATTACAGTAATTAAAAAGCCTGCTGCACTCTGTAGCGAGGCACAGGGATGCGGTCACATCCAATTCGGTCTAGAGTGAAGTGATTGCTGTCACAAAACTAATACAAGAAGATGAAAGGTGCTTTGTACAGACTGGGGATTATCTCCTACTACTCAAATCCAACACAATTTGTTCAAATCCCCAAACCTTCTTTTTTTTTTAGCATATCTTGGGCTATTTACATTAAGTTTAGGAAAAGAAAACGTTCTTAGGAAAGCCAAATAAAATCTAAACTCTACTGTAATTCCAAGACCAGCTTAAAAACTCAAATAAGGAGTTTTACAGTAGTATCAGTGTGCCCCAGGCTTGATCACAACCCTGTTGTGGTAGGTGCTATAAAAATGTGTAGTAAGACACCCCTTGCCTCAGTGACAGAGATGTCTCTTAGCTCCTGTAATCCTCTCTTTGATGAGATATGATGCAACTTGATTGGAAGCCCTATGACGTGAAGTCCTGCAGAGGGGTCTAGCCAGGGACAGTGAAGGAAAGGCCGAAATAGCTCCTACACAGTATTGTATTACTGAGGAAATACTGCTAAATTGTTCTGTTGAACTGGCTTGAGATATTAGAAGTATAAAAAAGAAAAATTACTTTCAAGGAGTAAAACTGTTGGGAAGGGATTTAATTACTACTTTCCCAACATGAAAGAGAAGGAGTCCAGCAAAACATCCAGTCTAACAGATTCCTACAGAAAAGGGTAATTTTTTGCAGAACTGTCATTTTTCTACATTGTGACATTCAACATTCCTTGAGAAGTCACTATCTCCTGTCAGTTCTTCACCAAGGAAATAAAAGTCAGAGCTAACTGAAAGGTAAGAGCTGTGTTTCCAAAAAAGTTACCCTTTCTTCTACTGAAATTTTTTATTGTAAAAGATTTCACACATTTCAAAGCTGGGAGCAGTTCTAACAACTTTTTTCTCTATTCTATTCTGTTAAGTAGATAATTCTTCAAGCCAGTGACTCTTAAAGTCTATGTATGGACTTTAACACAACAGATTCCCCATTTCCAACAGTGAATTAATGTTCTGGAAGTAATTAGGAGAAGTCTTGTTTTTTAAAATCCTGATTTAGTATTGTATGGTGCTAGGGATGTTACAAACCATGCAGTGATACAGCTAACACAACCTAGCACATCCCAGGGAGCTTTAATTCTGCCCAAGGGCACTGTCAGCCATCTACGTCCTGCAACTGTGGAGAAAGAACTTAAATGCAAATCACAAAGATCTTCTCTGCACATCTCCAAGACAAGCCTGAGACCCATACAGGACACTGCTCTTCCCATGTTCCACCCACCTCTGGCTTCCCCCTTGGAGAGGGTCTTGCCTCCATCAAAACACAACCCGTGCTCCCAGATGGAAATGGAAAGCCTTATGCTCAGGGTGGGACCAACACCAGCCTTCAGGAGGCTTTTATCTGATCAGGTCCTGTTCAGTGGCTGTTTCTTCAGGCTGGAGAGGCGCTTAGGACACGTGAGCAGGACTGACGGTCAAAAACAAAGCACTGGCTGCTCGGAGAGGAACAAGTGACGAAGGGACTACTTTGTCTTCTAGTTCCCGGTTGTTGTCAGCTCAGCTTTGGTACCGGGCAGTGAGAAGGTCATTCAGGCACCATTAGATAGTGCTTCTGCTCATTTCCAGCACTGCTGGAAGGTTTCCTGGCAGGCAGCACTCAGAGGCAGGCACACCATCCAAAGCCAGAAGAAAGCACAGTTCAAAACCAAGGAAAAGGGCAGGGAAATTCACTAGAAATGGACGGGTCTGCGGAGGTGCAACATTATTAACTCCTGTTGTGCCCACTCCAGTCAGAAACAGCCTTTGACACATGATCTCTGAGCACCTCGCTTGGTTGACTTGACAAATGGCTCTCTCTGAGTCTTAAGAGGGGAAGAAAAACAATTAAAATCCCCTACCTTTGGGTCATGCTACCCATCCAACTCATAGAAATCATTTATCTTTTATCTGATAGCTTAAGCTTATCTGCATAATAAGTTACATGCAACTAGAGAAGCTCTCTATATTTCACAGATCCTTAGCAACGCATTTTTGAATAGAAAACATCAATTCCAAGTAGTTAGAAGGACCAATCCCTCTTTAATCATCCACCACACTGAGGACTAATTTTAGACAAAGGCTCGATGCTTCAAGTCACCTATACCATGTAATAATGCAGATGATTCCTAAATTCACAGGGAAAGGTTCAATCACTTTTTCAAAGCTGGATTGCAGATCCTATGTTAATTACTATGGGAAATTACTTCTACAGTAATACTCAGCAAGGCTTTACAATAAATGCTGTCTGATCTATTCTTGCTCAGCCTTGAACTCTTTGTGGAATATTTGTAAATGTAATGGGTACTTCATTTTCACCACTGCTCCTGAATAATTCTTACAGTGGAAGATCCTTGCATGGTTCCATGAATCGAGAGGCTTGGGGTATTTTGTTCTCTATAGTTAATGGATTAAAACAGGTTTTTTCAGCTATGAAACCAGGTAATTTATCACCACAAAAAGAAGCATGGTTCATACATCACTGGCTCAACCTAGAAATGCATCTGTGAGTATGGATAGCAGAACTTAACAACCAACAATTTTTAAATCATCCTATGTTGTCCGAAAAGCCAACGAAGTTGCAAAATGAAAAGCTGCAGAACTGCCTTGGATCAGTCAAAATATTTCAATACCTTTTTTCAGGTATTTGATTCAGACTCAACCTTTTTTTTTCCTACAGAACACTACATTTTGAAACATTATTTTGAAAAGAGAAAAACAAATACATCAAAAGTCCTTTCCATTCAGAAAATGTCATAACTGGGAGCTCCGTCGCTTTCAAGATCTTCCTCCCCAGCTCCCTTCTGAGCAGGACTGTCAGAATCAGTACAATTTCCTGAGCAATTTCTGTTTCATCAAAATGACATTTTTCAAGACAAAACCATTTTGACAAAAAAAAAACCAAAACCAAAACCTGAGCATCTCTGATCCAACTGTCTTTGACAAAAAGAGATGTCTCAAAGATGCAAAATCTATCTTTGGGTGGATCCCAGAACATTGGTATGACACATCTGGCTGGAGCATGTAAGTTGCTCTTAGGTAACCACAAAAGAGAAATGAAAACAACCTGAACCCCAGAGGCCAGAGATACCTTCAAATATGTTCAGAGCCAAGCAGCGACTTTTCTTGACTGCAGTTCTTACACCAACTTCACCATTTTAACTGAGGAAATTCCAGCATGAAAATATGGGGCCAAGAATACTGACAGCTTGTCAGAGTCTCTCCCTGGAGGTGAGCACTGACCTTTCTGTTCTGCACCAATCAGGATCTGGTGGTTCAGCCCCTTGCATGTGTGCTGGTGCAATCTGCGTGTAAACCTCTGGGTTCCTGTCTGCTCTCATGTGCCACTTCTACCCATCACCATGCACTAACTCTCATTTCCCACCTGATCACCTAAATTTGAAGTGAGGAGTGCCTAGCCAAGTAAACAGGTGCATTGTCTCTATCAAACAAATTTAATTCATCAGAGGAAATTCAGAGCTGTCACACACTGTTGGGATTTTAAAAGCTGTACTTCCAAAGATTCACTGTGGGGCACCACCTCCATTTTCTCAATGTCAGCAACAAATCTCTTCATATGTTCACACCCCTCTGCTAAGAGAAAATGCCCAAAAACTCACTTTGGGAGATCAAATAATTTTCCTTTGGCTCAGTTATCTTTATCAGGCATAAAAAGATTCCCTGGACCATGTCAGACACCTCCACAACCCCTCTCCTGTAACAGGACTGCACAGCTGTAGCTCAAGGCATAGGCACGAAGTCACTCAGGGTAAGCTGCTGTCCCTCACTCGGAAGTAAGTTCAAAATTCTGTTGATTCACCAGGCAGAGAAGAGTACTGTGCTCTCCCAGAGCAGGGATAATGGTTGTAAAAATAGTGAAAACCACCACTAGTTTTTTTTCTCCAGCAAACGTGACTCAGATGCTGTTTGCTCTCAGATGAAGAAGAGGTCATTCCTACACAATCACTCCGCTGACCTTCATCTTTCCAGCAGTGTGATCGGGGTTGGGGTTTTAAAACGGTACCGTGTGTGCTGGGGCAGGACAGATGCTCGACCACTACATCCCAGAGCAAGGGGGGAGATCTGAGATGGCACACGGCTGCAAAGGGTCTGTCAAGCCAAAAGGTGCTACAGAGAACAAACTTTCCATGCTGAGCAGAAGAGGTCAGCAGGTGCCTACGGTGAAGTGGAACAGTTGCTGTTTCCTAAATTCACAGGGTTGAGTTTATCTGTTTAACCAAATTCCATGCCCTCACCTTTCCAAGAAAAAAAACTGTCTTTTTTTTGTTCCATATGGATTTGCAAAGTTCAGGGGCAGCAAAGGCCTAATGTAGTGTCAAACCTCATTCCTTTATATCACAGACACCACATTTTTCTTGCTAAGCTCAACAACAAGCCATCCCTGAACTGTTCTAGCATGTCCTTAACCTACAGCAGCCAACCTTTGTGTGAACAGCTATCTGCCTACCAGGGGAAAACTTCTTTGTAAATCCCAAAGCTTGTGGAAAGCTCATGATTTTGCCAGTAAAAAACAGGGAAACACCTGCCCAGCAGAAACAAGAAGCTTGCTGAGACAGATAGCTCCAGAAAATGGAGCGCTCTGCTCCAATCTAATTAAAAAGGTATTTGGGAAAATGATAAGTGCATCACGGAGCTATCTGGGGTAGACACGGAGCTTTTCATGCTTTAAAAAGCAATTAAGACAAGACAAGAATCACCAATAAATAGCCTAGGGGCAAATGGATGAAAGAGAAAACCCACGGGCCATTTTCTGCCTGCAGGCAAAAAAAACAGAGGGGAGATGCCACCTCCAACCCGGAGGTCAGCACAGCTCCCACAGCATCCTGCCCTATGAAGCCCAGGCTCAGTCTGTGTCCCCCAAAGCAGAGCTGTTCAGCACACACGAACATGAACAAGGGCCTGCTTTTTCTGATCAAGCTCAGTAATGCTTTGCTCATTGAGGGCAGCTCAGTTCAATGTGCAACAGGACCATGATCTATTTACACAGCTTTGAAATTCTGGAGCCTAAAATGACTGAATGCAGAGAACAGGTTGCATGAAACAAGCAGGCAAGCAGCAGAGTATCCTTCTGTCAGGCTCATTGGATGTATCCAGCTCCCTGACTCATCTATCAGGAAGGGATGTTCACAAAGACAGACATGTCAGCCCTGTCTCTGAGGAGCCAAGGAAGACCTCTGTGTGGCTCCAGTCCAGAAACAGGAATCAATCTTCACAGCCAATACTGCTCCAATCAGCAGAGACCCAAGCAGCATGGGGAGCAGTGTGCTGATTGCCTCCTTTGCCCAACACCTGTTTTAGCAGGTGGAGGGAAGATAATATTTTTGTTTCCTTTCATTCCTTTCCTGCTTTCCCCCCACACCATTTCACCTTTGTTACTCTCTTTCCTCCAGGCAGGAGCTTCTAAGTAAGCAGAAAAATGGTCAGATCAGTCTGGAAAGAGATTTCCCAAGTGATCTGCCCCAGTTCCCCATCACGCATCCATCCAAACAGCCCTGAGCACCAGTTCACAGTCTTGGTGTTCACTTTAAACAGGAGGCCAGTGGGCCAGTTCTGGCCCTGGGGTAAGCATCCTTCTGATCACACACCAAAAAAAAGGAAGAAAAGATCCTTCAGCTGGTACAGTCTACCTGACTGCAGGCTTTTGCAGCAAAGCTACTTTGGTTGCTGGAGCTGCACTCCCAAACTATGGACAGGAAGCTCTTTTAGACAGAGACAACAGTGCAGCATGAGACCACAGACCACCAGCCAGAAAGGGACACTGGGGCACAACCCACCCAGACTCACCAACCAAGCCAGTGGCTAAAGGAACAGCAAAGGTCACTGACAGCCAAGTCCAATATTGTACCTGAATTTCAGCCACTCTGCTTGGCTGGCAAGACATTAAAACCATGATGCTTAAAGTTATCAGTATGTTCTGCAGCCATGCTTGACTGACAGCTTAAACCAGCTCTTGCAGGGCTGGCAGGCATAAGAAGGAAAAAGTCTTCCTCCTGTCTCAAGGGAAGAGACAAGCTCAAGGTGGAACCAGAGGACTAATCTGCCACACCAAGATGCTCAGGGAAGTTGCTTGGCTCTTTTTGCAGGCAAAAGTGCATTCCTCTGCCTTCTACTGTGACCATCACTTACGCCTTCAGCTTAACATTTGGTTGTCCAGAACATAAACATTACCAAATATTCTCCACTTGTAGTAAAGTAAATTTTGGCTTTTGTTTTCAATTGCACCACCACTAAGTTCTCAGAGCAGCCTAAAGCAGACTGTAACATGGCCCCTCCAAATGTCTGCACAGTAAGACTGCAGCTGAAGAAAACACATCAGAGCCAGAGGTGAGAATCTGAAATGCTGGAGTTCCCATCTGTAGGTAGTTCTGGCTGAGCATCCACATTTGATTCCATCATGAACAAGAAACTGAAAATCTCTGAAAAGAAATGCCAATAATTCACTTTGGGAATGTGCAGTTCCTCATTTCTGGTAATTATCCAAAGAGCAGAGACATAAATAAAAATATGGTAAATGTGTTGTTTCCTTATTGCAACTTAAAGTAAAAACTAGAAGTGTCTCACTCAAATAAAAATAAAAGCATTTGTTTTGACACATTCCAGTTTTAAAAGATGCTGGAAGATACATGTTTCCATTCAATGTTTTGATTTTGACAAAAATGTTTAAAAAAAAAAAAAAGTTTTCCTACAGTTTTTTCTGCCAGCTCCTAGAGGGATCAGTCAAAGCTTCCTGAAGCTCAGAGTCATTAGCAAGCTGTCACATAGCTGAGACCCTAAAATGCATTTGACACATCAGATCACAGCTCTATCAGACATGGTAAGCGTGCCAGTGCTGGATCTTCACGTCTAACTCTTGGATCAGACTCCTTTAGGATTCACTCTCTTTTCTGATGGAGCAAGAAAAAGGAAATTAGCTTAGTTCATCCTCCCCAGCCAAAACCACGGGTTCTTCTGCTGTGCAGAAAGAGGACGTTATGAAGGATCTCATGATGTCACAGCACAGTCACATGCAGATATTCAAGCCTTCAAGATGAGGGCAGAGCAGCAGCAGCCAAGACTTCAAAAAACATGGTATGTTTTCTTTATAGGCATGATGATTCCAAAGAGACAGGCACTCGGGGATCTAGTGGGCACACACCTAAAGGGCCTTGGCCTGATAATGTCACATCCTGAAGATCCCATGTAAAAGCTGCAGAGTGCAAAACACGCTGGTCTTGGCAGAGCATGGGGTTGGAGTTGACCCATCTGGCAGTTGACCTTGCTGCTCCTACAGAGCTGAGCTATTTTCAGATTGGCTGCTTAGATCACAAACCTCTCCGGCTGTTTTCTCTTTGAATATCAAGATAATGACTTCCTGGGAAGAAGATTGTTCCTGCTTCAGTAAGCAAACCCAAGACTCCATGACATGACCCTGCACTCATTTTTCTTGTAGTCGAAATAAACATATGTTCAAACAGCACTGATGCAAGTCTAAGCCCAGGTGGTCACAAAGAGCTGTTGGTGTAGGCAGATGTCCCCATTTATACACAGGCAGCTTTAGGACACGGCTTGTTTGCCTGTTTCAGACAGGTAATCACACCAGTGCTTTGTGTGGAGTTCTTGCTGCTCCCATGGCTGTGATATGGAGCTTGTCTGTATGTGGTAGAACTTTTGCTTATACCCACCCCAGAACAGCATGCATCCTTTTCCTAGCTTTTCTTCCCAAATGGATGTTGAGACTGCTCCAAATGACAGTGCTCTCACAGAGATGTGTGAAAGGGAGACCTTCCAATTGCTGTGAAGCAGCAGGAGTGTCATGGCACATCTGCAGAGCTCAGGAGTACTGTGACTCCAGCTGGATCAAAATGTAATCTCTTATTGATACCACCATGATCTTTCCGAAAAAGAGATCAGGTTCTCCTCAGATGGGAAGCATCATAAGAAGCAATGTCCTCTAGCTTGGACATTAGACAAAGATCCCAGAGCTCCAGCTTCTCACACTGACCTTTTCCTCAGTGGGATGGAGAAACCTTAGCTTTTTAGGGTGTAGACTTTTGTATCCTCTCTGGGAACATCCCACCTTCTTGTAGCCCACACTCAATTGAGACTGAAATACATTAAAAAGTCTCATCCCAGATTTGGCTAAACTCTCTCTTTTTATACAAGGACATGTTCTCTATGAAGAAAACGTGGAGTAAAAGGTAAATGAGGAATTGGCATTCAGCAGTCTATCCAGCAATGCCAAAACTTACTGTTGGATCAAGCAGAGCCCCTGAATCATCATTAGCTATCAGAGTATTTCAGTCAAGTTTGCAGGATGCTTTGTATCAGTCAGGGGAGACTTTCTAATCAACTGACACAGTTTAAAGCATTTTAGATGGGGAAGCACGTACGTATGAACGTGAGCCTGAGCACAGATGTATAAAATTGTAGGTGATCAAAGGTAGTGCATCCAAGGCAGGATTAAAAGACGTTTAATACAGCTTTTCCCAATAAGCCTGAGAGATGAAAGAACTGCCACAAGGCCTTGCTGGAGGCTTAGAAATTGCTCTGTGAAATCAGCTGCAATTGGTAATTAAATTGAAACCTTGGGGGTGTTCTGAAGACTCTTTTCATAGCCTGGCATAAGGGAACTCATCTTTAAATGATGTGACTTTTACCTTCCCCAGAGGTGAAGGCAAAACACCATCCTGCTGGTCCTGCAAGGCCTGCCCCAGAGCAGCCAGCTCCTGCCCGAGCAGAGGTGGCTCCTCAGACCTCTCTGGGAGAGGGTCAGGGTACATGATCCAACAGTCTGAGCCTCTCAGGATGCTCCTGCCTCGACTGCTCTATCTGTAAAACACCATTCAGGCTGAGGCTGCAGGTGTGGCCAGGTACCACAATCACTGCACCCCTGCCTTGTGCAACACAGAAAATCAGCTTTCCTAGAGAAGCCTCTGAGCAGAATCCAGAGGGCCGTGTCCTTCTTTGAAGTGCACACAGCTCCTATACAAGGCAGGCAGGACATTTCTTGGTTGACTGGGATGTAGGAAGAAAAAGGAAAATCCTTGTCCTGAAAAGAGACAGAAGAATGACTGTGTTTTGCTTAACCAATTATGACAGACTGGAAGTTCTGAGTTTGCACTGGAAGGTTAGGAAGGGAAAATAAACCACAGCAGAAAGCACAGCATTGTGGTCAGAGCACCCAAATGGATCTCAGGAGATTGTGGCCAGACTCTTAGCTTTGCTATCACTCTCCTTAGCACAGCTGAGGCAGCGCTCTTCACGTGGCCCATTTCTATTCTCTTCTCAATAAAAGGGATCAGTCTTTTTTGATCTACTTGCATGAAGGGATCAGTTCTGTTTGCTTGCAGAGCTCAGAGGCTACTAAGGGCCATAAACAAAGCAAACCTTCACCTTTGGATTGCAGTTCTAGATTGTTTAAAATGCCTGTTTGATGCAAGTGTTTTGTTTCTTGTAGCCTTTCATTTCTAGATGGTAAGACATTCTTACTCTGTGGCAAAGTACTCTTTTAGACAAAGCTGAATCTGCTGAAAAGTAGCACTGGATGTCCCATTTTCAACAGAACAAGCAGCAGATGAGGGCAACTCAACTCCAGACAACTTGTCAGCTGCTGAAAAACAAACTAAGATAAAAAATGTTTGAAAAGTAATTAAAAGGAGGCTTGTTTGGGTTCTGGTTTTGTTTTGTTTGTTGCAGGTGTGTTTTTTTTTAATTCAGTGGAGATTTAGGCCTTTTTTTGGTTTTGTTTAAATACAAGGCAGGTAGCCAGAAATAGCTGCCACTGGGAGAGATCGACAGCTGATATAAATTGTGGTGACTCATGGTGTGATGGGGCTCCAGTTCAGGGGAACAAATCCCTATCAGTTGCTTAGACAAAGCCTCCTACAGCAAACTTCTCTGAACTGTGCAGGCCTAAATACTTCTAGGCATCTGGGAATACAGAGGTTGGGATAATACCTCTCAGGCAGAAAGCCCTTTGTGCCAGTTCCCTGTCCACTAACCATCCACTGCAGTGGATGGCTTTAGTTTGTGGCCCAGGACAGAAGGATTTATGCCATGCATAAAATCTCAGACAGAAAAAATCTCCATGCATCAACTGTGCTAAGCTACTGCTGAAACCTCTCTCCCAAGAGTCCTTCCTTGAGGGCTTCACACTCACACGCATTCTTTTAGGTGAATGTGGCCCACACACCCATAATAATACACACAGTAACACTCAAATAAGTGTACTGTAATTTCCCCAGGACTACACAGGCTCTGAGCAGAATGTAGCTATATGCTTTCCAAGCTGGGAACCAGAGCTCCAGGCTTTTCCACTCAGAGTATGCAGAAGTTGCCTATCTTATACCTGCTAGCAACCACTACAAAATTTTTGCCAGCTGTTGATCCTGCAAACTCATACAGACTAAAGTCCTCCTGCAGGTGTTAGAGAGCCACCAGTGTTCAAGTGGTAAACATTCCCAGAGGACATGGCCACACGCACCACGATTCCCACTGCTGCCTGCCTGCAGTCAGAGTCCATGGGCAAAGCCAAACTGACAGACAGACAGGAGGCAGGAGGGAGAGATGGAATTATTAGACATGAGCACAAGTTCTTTGACAGCTGGAAGCATCCCCAGAATGCCAAGTAAAATGTTCACTATCTGGTACTTGTAAATCCTTTACCTTCCTTTCACTTTTAGGGTCCCAATAGCTAGCCCTGGAGGAGATGCTCTTTGCATCCAGCACTTCCAGCCTCTGAAATCGCTTCCTGCCTTGCGCTGATATCAAAGTCAATCCCAGAGGCAGAGCAAGCCTGAGAAATAAAGAAGTATGAGCCAGAATGGGCAGACCAGCAGCTGGGATATTGCACAGAAATGGCAGTTTCTCCAGCACAGAGATGCTTTTCTTTCAACTGTTTCAATTTTTTGCCCCTCCATATAATTCTCTAATAATCACCCTATTAACAATGTTCCATTTGCCACACAACTTGGGATATTAATCCTATTAGTTGGTACTAATCCTCTGCAAAACAAAATAGAAATATTCACTCTCTCATTTTCTCAGGGTAAAAGAAGGAAGAAGGAGGTGGGGAAAAGAGAAGACAAAGA
Source organism: Apus apus (assembly GCF_020740795.1). NCBI lineage: Eukaryota > Metazoa > Chordata > Aves > Apodiformes > Apodidae > Apus > Apus apus. The sequence continues at coordinate 998,610 of NC_067299.1, read as the reverse complement.
CGCTTTCGGAGGTTTGTCGTTTTGTAAGTTAATTGAATGGAACTGGGCCTCCTGTGGTCTCCATATAGTATTTTATTATCATGTAATAGGGTGTCATATACAGCCTGTTGATAAGAGACAGTCTGTCAGATTAAGTATTAACTACCACATTTGGAAACCATGTATTTTTCTACCCATTGGGACAACAAAACACATTATCCCATTTCCCTTTCCTTCCCCCAACACCTTCTTCCTTTACTACACAGTAATTAAAGGGTGGGTGGGTGGGGCGAGACTGGTTTGTGCTGCTGAGCCCAAGATAAACTTTGCTGGGTAGGGAAAAAGAAATTAAGTGAGCATCCCAGAGAACAGAGGTCTTTCCTATAGGCTTTCATTTTTCCTCCCATCACCACTTGTGCTGTATTTTTTCATATTTCTGCTAAGAATTGCTAGCAGTTTCCATCCTCTCCTGCTCCACAAGGTGAGACTGGCACCTACTGGAACCCGCCTGGAAAGGCTGAGACAGAACAAAAAAACCCCCACCTTTCCTCAGCTTAGTTTTGTCTCCAGCTTCACATTATTTTTCCCCCCTTCATCGGACAAAGAAACAGCTCAGCCAACACAGCAACAGACAGCACAAGCTGGAGTAAGGATTTGACACAGCCCTGTTTTTTTAAAGGTGCTCAGTTTTTAAGCTGTTTTGTGGTAATCAGGGGTAACTGTCATTAGTCACTTCACTGAGTCAGTGCACATGAGGGAAACACAGGCACAGGTCCTGATAAAGCTTCCAAGGTCTGGATCTTTGAGGCTATTCAGTCTTCTCTTATGTCTGAGTACCTAATGGAAACAAGTGCAAACATCCCTCCAGGTACATCTGCCTTCATTAGTTTTGCCTCCCCTTCCTTCCCTCACCGGGTCTATCTAGGCTGGTACTAAGGATTTCCCTGTGATGTGTTCACATGCTGGTCCATCTCTGGGATTTAGATTTAGGCCCCAAATGCTGCTCTTCCACACTTCTCCCCTAGGCACAGACTTATTCTTTGATGCTGCCCTGCCAAAGCTCCACTGGCCAGCCTCAATCAAGTGGCTGCTTGGATTCATTCTGCCTCAATTCCCCCTTCCATCTCTCCTTGCTGTCCCCACACCTCAGCCATACCACCAGTCTTGTTCCCACTCCAGTCCTCCAAGTCAGCTTGTACAGATCTCCACCAAAGTCCAGCCACCCACTGCTGGTCTCCAAGCTTCTGTGGGCCCTGGAGAACATCTCCTGGATCCGTCACCATCTGATCACCCAAGAGATTCTACAATGATTCCGTGACAGCAACTCCTTCACAAAGGCTTCCTGCTAGTTTGCTCTGTACCACACTATTTATTTGATAATTAACTTCAATATACAGAACAACAAGCCTCCTGACTCAGAGACTGTCTCACCAAAAGCTGGAAAATAAGCACCACAGATTAAGCAAAGGCACATAAAACAGGGCAGAGGAAGGGCTGCATACCACAGCATGATGTGGCAAGATCAAGGGAGAGCAAGAGAAGAAAAGTAAGAGAACAGAGCAAATCCAGCAGATTTTTAGCAGAACAAAGTGCAGCTGGAGGCTGGGAACATCTCATGGACTGGAGCTGCCTCGATTACAGGGCTGCAGTTCTTATTAAGGGAAAGTCCTCTCTGTTTACACTCGGCCTACCCCCAAGGCTGCAGACCTGAGCACGCATGACTCATCGTTATAAACAAAGCTGTCCCAGCACAAGGCATCAGACACCTTCTGATTAGCAAGTATAATCCTCCCTCTTGCAACCCCTCCATTAGGGAGCTCTGGCTCGACAGACTCCCCCTTTGTTTGAGAAGCAGCAGCTTGTCAGAGACCTGTCAGCACCAACAGACAGGCCTCCCGGAGCTGACTCACATCCCCAGGCTGGGGATGTTTCAAACAGTCCCCTGTCCTCTAGAGCAGAGTGCCCCTTGCTTCAAAAAATACGGAGTTCAGCATGTCCTAATTGCTACAGGCTGCACAAACAAACAAATAGATGTCTGTGGGCACAGCAGCTCTCCAGAGCGGCCTCGGCAGTTCTGTGTGTGCCAGGTGGGGTGAGACGTTCTTCTCCACCTCCGAGATTGATCTGCTCTCAGCTAGGAAGGAAGCAGGCACCTGCACAGAGAGAGAGGCTCAGCAGGGTGCCCTGGGGTGTGTGTCTGGGGGTGGCAGAAGGAAACAGAGACTCCACCTTCCTGCAGAGGTTCAGGACGTCCTGCTGACTCCAGAAACATTGGATAATGACCAGGAATTGGATGTACATTACACTGATGCAAGTTTCAAAAGGGCTGTTACAGCATCTGTGGAATTCCTCTGGAATTACACGGGGGTAAAGTGGAGTAGATTCACCACTCAGCTGGGCTGACTGACAGCATCTACAGTCATTGATGGGAAGTGGGACAAAGAGAAGAATTTGGTCCAGGGGAGTACCTAAGGGTTCAGCCACCAGCCAGCTCATTGCCTGGCAGCAATTCATAGCCTGGTTCTGAAATCAATAGAGGCTGAGAGCACTCAGCAGACAGACTAAGCCAGGTCTGTAATTTACTGTAATTCTGAGCAGTTAGATTACTTTCCTTAGGTTTCCCAAGAGCAACAGTTAGTCACAGTGGTGAGTTACTCCCCTTTGGAGGCTCTGTTTTCCATTCTTCCTCTTCTTGATTGTCACCCCAATTTCCTTTCCAGTCCTGGGGAGCAAAGACTGCTATTCCATCCTCTCACTGTGGCCTATGCTACCTCTGTGCTGTCAGCCTGGGGGAAGAGAGAAGGCTTTGGTGGGTTTTAGAGTATAACTTAACTCCAGCTTTATGGATCTCATTCCTTATCCCCACTCCAGCAGCTACATAGATATCTGAAGAGGATCCAGCTCTACTGATGAACTACATCCCAGCCATCACTAGGCTTCTTGAAAGATTCCACAGCCTGTGGATTCAGTCAGATAGGACCAAATGCTTAAGTAGAGCATGTAGTGTCTTGGCTATCTCCTCACCTCTACAGCACACACTTAGGAGACCCACCTATAGGCAGCACATACAAATAAGAGCTGCTCTGGTGAGGCCTAAGATGGACTTGATGGGACAGTGGTATTCCCTTCCATGGTCCACATTTGGGATTTATTGCTTCAAATACCAACATATGCTACAGACTCTCTCTTTTGCAAAAGATTATGTCTTGTTTGGCTGGGCATAGGAGACTTTTCAACCTGCTACCAGTACTGAGTTGTGACTCTCACTGTTCTGAAGGTATCACTTACTTTACGTGGTGACAGCGTCCACTTGGGCTTCTTTTAGGAAGGAGAACCACCACCAGCACAGTTCCAAATTTGCACTGCCAGAAAACTGTAGCTGGCTATCTCACTGCTGGGAATGCCCTGGGAAAGAAAGATTTTTGACCTCTTTCATCTTGACTGGGTCAAGGGAACACTGACTCCAGTGATGGATGGTTGACTGTAACTCCTGCCTACTCATTTAATCAGCAGGAACAGATAGAAGCACAAGCATGCTCAGAAGAGAACGCAGCAGGCAGTGCTGGAAATTCCAGAGGCTCCACAGAGCAGGGAGGTGTGAAGGGGAGATGTTGGCAGGGGTGTGAGACACTGGGGTATATGTCTGGCACAAGGGACCACAGGGAAAGAATATGATGCTTTTCCTTGGATGAGAGCTCAAAAACTAAAATCACCTCTGCTAGCTGTGCCATTTCAGAGGCTGCAACCACGCTGCAATGAAAGAACAGCCCCTAGAGTAGCATAAACCACAGCATGTGCTGCATGCTGCCTGCCTGCCCATGGGCAGCCTGCCTGCCATAAATACATGGGGGCATTCAGGCATGGAGGAGAAAGGAGGGGGCCCAGCCATACCCAAAGCTACTTTGGCAGTCTCGCAACATGAAAGCCAAATAAATCTGCTCTTAAGGGAGCCTCCCATCCATCAACAGCCATCACACACAGAGTTCAAGGCCAGAATAGACCACACGGTCTGATCTCCTGCCTGAAAAAAAGGTGGCCAGTAAAATTTCTCTGTTTTCTGACCTTGATAACATGCACCACAACCAAGGGAACTCAAACTTTACCCCTCAGCTCAGCAGCGGTCCTTTTTCCAAAGGACCATGTAGCCATTAAAGCATCTTCAAATCAACCCTGGCAATGTGGTGTCCACACGCTCCCTGGAGCTGGCAGTAACCACAAGTTCCCAGCCTGATGGCCAGTGGGTAGGACAGAGGAGCAGAGTGTTGTGAAGCCAATGGGGTGGAAATAGGAGAGCCCGAAATGGCATTACAGGATTTCTGGGCCCCTGCACAAGCAGCAACAAGGCAGTTCCATGGCTGCTGAAGCAGGGAAGCAGCACAACTGAGCACATCTATGTTGTGCTGTCAATGAGCAACCTGCTCCAAAAGAAAAGGGTCGCATTGCGAACCAGTCCAGCCCTGAATGTCTATTTTTGATGTAGCAGGAGTACCCTCTAGTGGGAGAATAGCTTGGACAAAGCCTTTAAAATCACTACATACACAACACAAATCCAGGATTTCAGCTCTCAAAAAAAATGCACTGATAGCATAAGACAGAAATAGAATGGACTTGAAAACAGAGGGAAACAATATCATGGGAAGTAAAGTCTGATTATCACAATGTTATTTTTTTACTTTTCCAAGAAAGCCATCTAAAAATAAAGTAAAATACTTGAAATATTTCAAGTATTTCCATGAAGGGAGAGCACTGGGTTGGAAACCAGTCGGAAGACTACTCATATTCATGAAGCCAGGCCAAGACTGTTCAAATACCCAAAGGTCACAGGGAAGCCTATGGCTGTGTGTCTTAATCCTGTTTACTGCTTGAAAGCTTCTGGGTGTGGAAGTAATTTCTGTCCTCACGGCAGAAGCCCAACACGTTTCTTGAGGACATCAGAGCTGGTGAAGCCGTTTTGCTCTGGCTCATGGATGAAATATTTTGCTGTTGGGGGAGGAACTGGGCAAGGACTGATGCACTGGACATAAAAGATGCAGTGGATGCTGTAAACTGTGTACAGATGGGATCAATATGCTCTCCCCAGTGACCCACTCGAGTATCACACTGACACTGCAGTGACAGGTGCAGTATTAGAACCTCAATAGAGTGGAATTATGCAGTACCTTAGGGGCCCTTCCCATGCAAAAGCCTATCTAACCTGAGCTTTATATATAGATCCCTTCATCCACTATTGAAATGAACTTACCTCTAGGGAAAGGTTCCTGGTGCCTAAGCCCCCAACTCTTCTGATCTGGGCAAAAATAAATACAGTTGGAGAGTCTGAGCTCTTTTGTTTTCAGATTAAAGATCTAAGCACTGTTTCCTGCAAAACAGCAATTGTAAAGGACTGAGCAGATTTAAAGAAACAGTCCACTTTTACAGCCAGGGATAGGAAAGAAATTTTAAAAATTCATGCCAGACTCAAGGTGATCTTTTCTATAGAGATGTAGCCCAACTAAACATCTCACAGAAATGCTGGTAGGCATGTAACTGAGGTGAAGAGGAGTGAGAGTTGGGAGTGGGAATGCTCTGGGGATCAGGTCAGTAATGGCAGGAGAGGTGACAGGCGTGGGAAAGTGGTAGGTTAAGCCCAGCACCCATGGAGATGGCACAGTGCTCTCTCTCCATAGTATGTCATGTGCAACCCACAAGTTCCTTACTTTCTTCAGGTTCCAGTTACTCCCCGGAACTTTAGCTAGGGTCTCAGAGTCTCAGTTTCTGGTTGTAAGTATCAAATCCCCCTTTGATCCCACCTTCAGTTCAAAGAGCCTCCTCCCAGAGAGGAGATGCCCACCCAGCAGAGTTTACCACCACCTTCCTGCACCAGAGTCACTGCCCACTCGGCTACTTCAGTCTGCAGGGCCTTCTCAGCCAAGCACTGACCCAGCAAGGCACAACATGAAAATTACAGTAGCATAAAAAGATGTCAGTCCTAGGCATAATTCCACTCTGGATCCTGCTTATTTCACTGGGAGCCTCCTGAGAAAGATACCCACTGTACAGAAGGGAGGAGCCTGGCCCAAGGTGACTGGGCTGCAGAACTGGACCAGAGCCCAGACCTCTCCCAGAGCTTTTCCTCTACCAGAGGCCAAGGTATGGAGGGAGGGCTCGGCTCTTTGGAGGATTACTCTGCCTTCCAGAGCAGAAGGCTGTGAATTCCCCATTTCCCACACTGTACACTCAGTTAAAATGACAGAAGACTGTGTGCACGAGCCTCGATCGCTGTAGAAAGCAGAGTGTGAGTTATTGGAGAAAAAGGAGAAGTTAAACAATATAAAAAGAGGCAAGACATTTGAAGGAGGAAAAAAAGAGGAAGGGATTCTCTAGACACAGAACGTGCCACTGCAGAACCAGGGACATGACTAGGGAAATTTTTAGAAGTTTAAAGGAAAAGCAAAGCTAAAAAAAAAAAAGAAAAAAAGAAAAAGGATCCTATTAAGATTAATGTTTTTTGGCTCTCCATCTCCCTCCAGCATGGCTCTTCCATTTCCATAAACCCATTATCCTCACTGCTGTTTCACTTAATTGGAAAATGTCTATTGCAACCTAGCGTGTTCCAAGACAAACCTTGGATGTATATATAACAGGCGCTTAAAAGCTTTCAAATATTTCAAATTTGCTCAACACAATTATGTTAACAAAAACCCTGTGGGACTATTTTTTTTTTTAAACAAAACAAAAAACACCAAAACCCCCAAAACCCACAATAGTCATAAAGCATGTGTTCACAGGGCTAGAAATGCCATTACATTTATCCTGATTAGCATTCACTAAGCTTTTATGTGCACACACAGTGATTGCCAGGGTAGGGAAGAGGGGAGAGTAGGAAATGACAGTAACTGATTTGGCTGGTGAAGGTCAAGGAACTGAAACAAGGGTATTAGTGTCGCTGCAGTGGCACAGTGACAGCACACCAAACAGGGCCCACCCTCGTGGGAAACCCCTGAGCTGTGCCTGGGGTGGGCGGGGGGGGCCAGGGGAGCATTAGTGGCAGTGAGCTTCAAGGTGGATGGTCAGGAGGTAACTTGAAGGAAATGGGACTTTCTGGTCATTCCTGTCAGTCCTACAACTTTACAAGAGGCAAATGAGCTCCTTTGCCTCAACTTCTTTTGCTGTCTTCCTTTCCCCCATCCCCACCAACCTCTCACAGAGAAGCCAGGAACTACTGGGGTGACCAAGGCATCAAGGTTACATGGATTCAAATGCTCACTGTGGGAGCTGGCTTGGTGCTAGGCACATCAGCCCACCAGGCAGGCTAGGACATGGCTTTTGTCACTAGTTGGACAGGACAGCAGGAACTGTGGGAAGAGAAGCAGGAATCAGATAAAAGTTTTCTGCTCTGGTAAGTGGTGGCTCTCCTGGTTTTCAGCAGAGTATTTTGAAGTAGACTTGTGTGCACATATGCATGGAAGAAGTTTACAGGACCCTTTAGAAGATAATGGCTCTTCTGTTTTCACATGTCTCAGCTAGTCTCATCTTGGTCATATTATCCTGATAATTAATAAACTCTGCTATTCTTGCTTTGTACAACAACCTCCACTCCATCATGCACAACATTATTTAGACAGAATAACAGAGATTTCAGCAAGCTTTATAAAGCTCTTTGGGGATGAACCACACTGTACTTAAGGTAAGTGCCAGCCCTGGCCCTGAGAAGCTGTGTTAGGGCACAAATCTCTCAAATATTTGCTCTGCTCTCCTTTCCAGCACATCCAGGCTGCTGTCCACAAACATTATTCTCCTGCTGACCTACCCACTGTGTAATGGTATCACAGCACTTTGAAAGATGAGATTTCCTCTTGCTATCTGTGCATCTGGCTCAGTCCAGCAATACCCATGAAAAAACTGCCAGAAACGCTTCCCTCCTGCAAGAAATGCAGGAAAAGCCCTCGATACTACCCCTGAATGCATCAAGAGACCTGCCAGTGGTATTCCTGGCCCTGCACCTACAACCTCGCTACTCTGTACAGGATAAAGAGCTGAACATGCCAAGACTTGCATCAAGTGTATCACAGCATCTTTCCCTCACACTTTGTTCTCCTTCCTTGTTGGCGCCAACAAACACCTCTCCTCAGACCAGCCTTTGCCTTTCTGGGGGAACCTTGAGGGCATGTAACCTACAGCACAGGCTGCAAAGACAGGCAAACCATTTTCTGGCAGCAGCACACAGGCAGCAGTAACCAAGCTGTCTCCTGCAGCATGGTGTTGCCTGTGCCAGGGCTGGGCTCTGTGTCCTCAGATGGACATTTACTGAGAGGGATAGCTGCTCCACTTTCAGCACTGTTCAACAAACACTAACCCTGCATGGAGAAAGGGTCTGCATCGTGTAATGGTTTTTGCAATGCAAGTGAACTGTTAGCTCCTGAAGTCTTTTTGGAAGAAGAGTTGTTAGGCCCAATGAATGAAATAGCAGCAAGGGTGATGGAGATGATGGTGGATGGTGGTGGATTGCACAGAAGTCTGGGCATCCAAACTGCCTAGACTCTGAGGATGGCTCCTGTCAGGTTTGTGGGTGAAAACCACATAGCTTAGGCCTGTTGCACTGTCGAAGGCACATAACCAAACATATGTGCATGGCACAGGCAAATGTAGCACAAAGAAAGACTGGAATATCATCACATCTTTCACTTCCACAAGCACCAGGTGCTGGCTACAGCCTCCCCCAGACAATCAGGACACAGGAAGAAGTCACTTAGGTTTATTGGCAATTCACACAGGGCAGATGAGTCTAAGTTGTCCCAGTGACAAATCAAAATCCAGGCAGGGAGATGTAGAGAAGAGCAGTAAATCAGAAGAAATACCTCCCCACGATTCACAAATTCATACACTCACTTTCCTTGCCCCCACACTGCAGTTCTGCTTAACCCAAGAAACAATTTTTTTGTTCAGCACAGATTTCAACACAGTGCATTTTATTGTTTCAAGACAGACACTAGAATTGATAGGTCACTACACCTAGTTTGTTTTGGTTTTTTAACTGCAAAGACAAAGGGTTATGATATGGTTATTTTAGGAGCATGAGAAACAAGCAGGAAGAAACAGAAAATCTGGAACACAACCAGAGAAAGCAGCAACTAACTGACATCTGATTTGGTAGCATAGATGTTTTGCAGGGCTTTGGACTACATAAGCAACTGATTTTCTCATGTAGATAGCTCTAACTCTTAGTCATATCTTCTCTGCTAGTTTCAAAATCACTGGCCCATCAAACAGGCATTCAAACATCTGCTACTCCAGATATAAATATAAGGGTTTTTTCTTAAGTCCAGCACTACATTTTTCTGAGGGAGAGATCATGTGCATGTTCCCAAAACAACAGTGGAGTTTTACAGCCCTGTAAGAGCAGAGGAAATTGAGTGCTGATCTGCATGCTGCTGCACTGTGCAGCATCCCTGTGGCACAGGAACAACCAAACCCTGCATGTGTTATCTCAGCATTTTTGCACCACCTGCTTTCAACCTGCTGGCCCATCAGACTGACGGAACAGCAGCTCTGCTCTCTATTGTCCTAGGGCTATTCTTCCCTTCCCCAGCCCTCCTCTGGGTCCAAACACAATTTCCCAACATGACTTTCTCCTTCCCCATCACAAGAAGAAAAAAGCTTCTTCACTTTCTCCTCTAATGGAGACTGCACTTGAGGAGGCAGCACCGTTATTAGGGGAATGGACTGTTAACAGCATTTGGGCATTTCTTAGTAATGAGGGCAGTGAGATGGAAGGGGGGAAGTAATCCAAATACACATACCAGATGGGCTATTTCAGACATTTTTCTCCCTTAGCACCTGTGAAGGGCATTGGCTTTCAGCAGAGACATTTTTTGTAATGAAGTTAAACCCATAGAGCATGGTGGGACAATTTTTATTTGCTCACAGACAGGAGAAGGGAGGGAAAAGCACTGTCTCCAAAGGAGTTTTCTGGCACTAAGGGGATTCTGCCTTGACTAGGCCCAGGGGAAGGGGCTGAGAGCCCCATTTCCTTACCTGTCCCTACCACAAGCAGAGGTTGATTCAGTCTCCACAAGCTTTCAGTCTTTCAATCCTTCATCTGTTAAAGGGCAAAAATAAAGGGGGGGCAGCGAAGACATGGAGAAGCTTAAGGCAGCTGCAATTTCAGAGCATGACAGTCACACAGCCCTTCCACCGTGACACTCACCAGTCTCACTGCTCCCTCCAGCTGCACAGTGGTGAAACACAAACTCAGCCTTAGGACAGAACAAGGAGCAATCTTCCTCCACTTCAGAGAGGCTCAAAAGTACCAAGCGCAGACCAGAGGGAATTCCTCTCCAGATCTCTAGGAAGCCCAGACACCGCTTTGGCAAAGCATTGGTCCAACCATCTGTAGGCAATTTTCTGCTCTGGGAAGGAGATGCTTAAGGAAAGTTGCTTCGGAAAGGGAGAAAGGCTGTCAGAACAGCACTGGATGCCTCTGAATATGGAGAGGTTTTGCAAAAAGATGCTTGCAAAAGGGTGGAAAGGTTAGTCATGGGTGTGAGATAGTGGGCTTGGGGCTAGGAGATTGAAGGCTCCTTCACCACTGAATCAGTGCATCTTCAGGCAAACCAGACAACTCAGCCAGGGCCACCATATAAACCAGATTCCAGAAAGATCAGCAATATCAACATCAGTGCTTGGGCACCACAGTACAGTATCTGTCTGCTGCAGAGATGAGAAAATTTTGTGGGCATCTTTAGTACAACTTCCAGGACTGAGGCAAGAACAGTAACAATCATTGAAATGTAAGATTTTTCCCAGTCAACTTGTAAGTTTTTATACCACAAGCTTCCAGCTTTCCATTACTTGTGGAACTGAGTGCATCTTCAGCCTTGAAAAGGGAACAGCTATAATTTCAACTCATGTTGCTGAGAGCAGAGCGTAATAAGATGGTAATCCCACCATTAGCATATAAGCTTTATTTACCCAGCTGTTACCTGCAGATATGACAAGTAACTAAGGAGCGAAGGCTGGAACTGGCAGAGCTCAGCGATGTCAACATGTAAAGATGCTCCTTTATCTCTAAAGCTGACACAGTGAGCATGGAGCTTGAACATTTGTCTTCTATACTGTGCTGCAAAGACTCTTCGCCCTCCCCAATCTGTTTGAAAACCATCTCACAGAAATCAGATGCTCTAAAGTAAATCAACAAAACCCAGCTATCAATGTACTGTTTGTATGAAATAGGCAGCAGGAAATGGTGGGTAAATCCTGCCTGAGGTATTTGGCTTTGCAGGACAGAAGAAAAAAACCAAACAAAAAACTGTGGTTGCATTCAGAGGAGAAGGACCTGCAGTCACAGGGCTGTCAGCAGCACAACCGATCACCAGCAGACTGCTTTATTGCTCTACTTGTTTTGCATTTATCCAGTGACAAGTAGCAGGAGTTCCTCAAGCAGGAAATGGTGGTATCAGCTTTACCTTTTTTTTAAAAGGGAATTTAAAGTGAGACTTGGGAAAAGGTTGTTTTATTTATTTGTAACCCTGTTTGCTTTCTAGTCAAGAACTCTGCTTTTTCAGTGTGCATTCAAAATTAAATTGCCTCTTAATGTACTAACAGCCAGATTTCTCTTGAATATTCTCCAACAGAGAGAATTCACAGCATTTGTCAAGAAGAAAAGGATTAAATTACAGAAGGGCTCAAGACAAGTTTTCTTGATGTTTGTTGTTTTTTTTTTCTCAGGTACTGGTAGATTTAAAAAAAGGAGCATTTATTTATTTTTCCTATGACTATATAAGCACTTTTGTTGATGAAAACATCTCAAGCTCTCATCTCAGCTACCACTACCACAAGGATTTATACAAGGTTACAGAGCCACTGACAGGGGAGGGAGTCAGACCCTGTCTCCCAGAGTTCAGCCTTATAAATCTGGCAGCAGATTTTTTTGTTCAGAAAGGGCTTTGACCCCAGAATTTAGTTGTAAGCACATTCCCTGAGGAAGGCATCTCACCAAATGAGCCAACATGGGCACTGCGATGCAGTGTTTCTCTGCTGAGAGCACCTCCAGTGCTGAGCATCACAAAGACATTTCTCATCACGGGGGAAATTAAGAATCTCTCAGTGGTTTCTGATAGGGAAGGGAATCCTGGGGTTCCAGCCTACAAGGACTGTCATGTGAGTTCACCTTGTGATAAAGGGGGTGTTTCCCTCTCAGCATTTCAGAGACAGCAGTTGGGAAAAGCTATCTTTAAACTAAGTTTTTAGACATACTTGAGCAGCATCCAGGGGGAGAGACAATGTGCAGATTCAGAAACATGACATATTCTTTGCACTCACTCTTCCTGGACTTGACTCCTTAAAACACGACGGGCTCCAGCAGTGTTCCACAGACGCTTCAATTGCTCTCCTGCAACGCTCTGCTGCCCACCTCCTGAGTTATGGAGGGGCTCAGCTATACTTGTGATGAGAACCACATTAGCCGGTGGAATGAACATGGCTATAAGGATCCATTTTAATACTGCTTGTCGATCCAGAGGTTAAGATTCTCAGGAGGGCAGGAGAGGGTGAATCCCCTTCTAAAACCAATGCTGAAGGAAAAGATCTGGCTAGCTAGATCCTAACTGGTAAAGCAGAAATGGAGGAAGGACCTCCCTGCTCTGCAAAGGATGTGGTGGAGGCCTTTTGCAAGGCTCCTGCTTCCCATCCATCCATAGGGAGAGTAAGAAGGGTTACATGGAGAGCTGCAGCCCTCCTCCAAGATGCAAAAGTCTGGAGAGGAAGCAGGACAGGTATTATGAAGACAAAATTTCTGTTTAAAGCACACTGCCTCTTTGAACTAGGTCCCTCTTTTTTATCCAGGGACAGCTGCCCTCTCTGACAGGGCAAAAAAGGTGAGGGGGCTTGGTATGGAAATCCTAAAACTGCCTGCAGAGTAATACGGGACTGGAAAAGTCCAAATGTGTTTATCCTCCCACACATCACAAGGCTGCCCCTCTAGCAGGAAAACAGCTAATCCTAGGTATGAATCCCCTTTCCTACTGATGAAACAACACTGTAGCAGAAGCCTTTGCATTTCCATCCTGAGAGTAAGGAGTTTTAATCCTCTTTAAAAAGCCTTCAAGGCAGCCTGGCTTCCCACCCAGCTTTTCCAGCAGTAAGGGGAATCCCAAGTGTTTTTAACTCCATCGGGCTGTAAACACATGAGCACTAAATGGTCCTCAGAAGCACGTTTCTGAGTGAGCCTCGGGGACCTTGGGCAAAGTAAATAATGTGGCAGAAAGCCTTTCTAGAGGTTTCATAGCCTCTAATTTCCTCACCCAAGAGTCACAAGTACAGCAGCTGTCACTTAAGGCTCTCAACAATTCACACATCCCAGTCCAGTTCTTGCAACTGTTCAACGTTTGAGAAACACTCAAAGCCGTCTCCTCTGTTGTCTCCAGAGTAAATAAAGCTCAAGGCAGTCTGACAAGAAAATTAGAGGCTGTAAAGCCTTTAGAAGCAGTTGTAAGGTAAACTGTCTTGCCTGGTGCAAGGTGCATTAACTTATAGCCCCTTGTAAGTAATTTCTCTCTGCCTAGAGTCTTTGCCCAGAACAGTTAGCTACCCTCCAGGATACACCAGTAAAACACGCAGCTGAACAAGTCCACATGGATACTGCTATGCTGGCAGGTGAGCTGAAAGGATAGAGGACTTGAGTGCCCGTTGATGGGGTTTCTACAGCCGAGAGGTGGCTCAAAGATGAGTGCTGGAATTAAAGTCTGGAGAGATGCTCAACTGATGGGATGTGCCTCTGGAAGAAGGACTGTTTGTGTAGGGGGCACTCCAGACAAGCGGGAGTGCAATGCAAAAACGTGCAAGCACAAAAATAGAGGAAGAGCATTAGCACAAAGACAAGGTCTTGCTATACAGGAGGGGTAAAATAGGAAGAGGAGGCGGTTCCATAAGGACAGAGGCCAGGCTGAAGGCAGGGAACTGGGGGATTCTGCCAGGAGTCCTGTGATTCACATGGTCTTAAAAAAAAACAAAAACAAACCCAAAAAAATCCAAACAAACAAACAAACAAAAAAACCACCCAAAAAACTGTTCTGTGGTGCCAGAGGTGTTGCATTTCAGCTGTCATGATAACACAATGAGGGCAGATATAACTGGGTGACCTTGAACATCCGAGACACAGAAAGATGATCAAACAGCCTAGAACAGAAGAGGTTTTGTCGTGCATTCACTGCCTACAAATAACAGAGGATCCAAATGAGTTTGGAGTCTCAGTCCTTCCAAGACCAGCAAAACCATCTAACTGTGACAGGTGCAAGTGTGATCAAAGCGAGACATTTCCAGCAGAGAAGAAGTAGAGAAATCTCATCCCCCATAGCCCAGTTCAAAGCCACAACACGTAGGCATAAAGGACTACCACAGGATGTGCAACAAGAGCAGAAGGTTTAACAAATGGAGGCTGAGATTTGCAACATATCCAGGTAGCAGCACGCAGAGCCCCGAGCTCCTCTGCTCTCCTCCCAGCAAAGCACAGAAACTGGAACTGGCACAGCACAGGGCCTGGCTTAACACATTCTACCCCAGCGAATGGCCAAGAGGTTGAACTTGCTGTAACCTTAGCAAAAGAGATGTGCCTTTAATCAAGCTTTGTGGCTGAGCTTTTGGGCTCCTTCCCTGATGCAGATATGGCAGAAAAATTGCAACCTAAAAGTTGAGCTTTAAAAGAAAATAGCTTTTTTTGCTTATACATTATTACCCAACAATACAGAGTAGCTACTTAAGACTATCTCTACGTTTGTTGGGTAGGAGACCTGATTTTAAAAGCCAGCAGCTTTATCCATGGTGAAATGCATCAAGTGCAAGCTGAACTGACACTTATGCAAGTCAAAGCAAATGTTTTTAAGATGTGACAGCAGAGCCATTACTAGCTTCATATATTTCATTCTACTTTTGTGCACACAACCAAGCATATTATTGGCTTTTTATTTCCCTCCTTGTTTGCTTCAGGATTCTGATTAAAGCAAGGAAATATTTCATGAACTGCCAGCTTGTGCTTAAACCATTAGGTCCATCTATGAGAAATATTTATTGCTTTAGGAAATGGAAGAAAAGGGAACCTGGAGCACTGATGATACATCTCTTCCACTCAGGAAACAGAGCAAAAGCTTTTCAGGCTCTTACTAGCCAAAGCTCTGATTTGTAAGAGGCTGAAGTTGGCTCAGTATCAAAAGCTGTAACAGCCAGATGATACAGAGCCCTGATCTGGTCTAAAGCTCTTGGATCCATTCAGCTCTGTACTGAAAACCTAATGATGATAACAGAATTTTTGCTTGGTTAATGTTTTATAATAAAATTCCCCAGGCCTCTGCAACAGTCCTTTTTTCCAGTCTTTGCTCTCCTGATGCTGTTTGAGGTCACTACTGCACAACCTTGATGAGTGAGCTCTGCAGTTGGTTTAACTGTACCAGATCCAGAGTACCTCTGTGAAATGACAACCTGAAAGACCTGTCTTCTAGACAACTTAGCTAAGCAGAAGTGGGCCACATGCACATTCCTTCATTGCCAGATATGAAATGAAGCAGAGAAGGGAGGCACATTGTTTCTAGACTCACTTGGGATAACAAGACACTCCAACGTAATGAGGGTACTTTTCCAGTGATGCTGAAAGTGAGAACCTGCTCAGTTTCACTGCATCTTAAAGCTGGATGCAGTCTAAAACCCAAACAGCTATGTTCAACATAACCAGCTCTAGAGCAGACAAAACCTAACCCTCACTGTGTGAACACACTGTTTTCCCTTTTCATTCTCCACACAACAGGGCACAACAGCAGCTGGTCTGCAAAGGAGATGGTCAACACCAGAACATGAAGTTTCTGCCGTTCAAGCTTCCACAGAGGTAAGGGGGGAGTCACAGCTGAGGTCACAGCATGTGATGCCCCGTCTGCATCTCCAGGGCAGGTACACAGCTCAATGAGTAATGGGCAGGGGGGGAGAAGAAGAGGTGATTTATTTAAGACATTTTTAAATCAGTTCACTGAGATGGCTGACCTTCTGACAGTGACTTAATCTGCACAAATCATTTTCTTGATTTGTCACCAGGGAATGGCAACATATTCTCGGAAGAGCTTCATCTTTTATCTTAAGAACTATTTACATCAAGGAGGTTAAGACACAGCCTTAACCACATATATAGCATAACCTTTGCAGCACAATCAGATCTGCTGTTCTTAAGCAACACTATCTGGGAACGCAGTCTTTCTTGTCTTGACTTGTATGTGCTTTATGCACAAGAGAAAAAGCTGTGTTGCATCATTTTTATTCATGAAGATAAATCTATTGTGTATTATTCTAATGATCTCTTAAGTCTGCAATTTGTACCATTTTACAGCACTAAAAGTTAGAGATGCAGTAAGCCATGTATTTAAGGCTGGTAACTTAATGGGAACAGCATTAACTACTATTTCAGATGTTTAGTTATGTCCCCCTCTCCATCCTTTGTAATTACCTTGTTATTTAACAGCAGCATCAGCAATTTTATTGATGTGCTTTTAGCACAGGCCACTACCAGAGGACAAGTGTGCTGGAGCATGCAACATGCTCCGGAGTAAATTTTATCTCCTCTTTTTTAAAAGTATGAGACAATTACCATTGATTCCCCAGCCGTAAAAATCTGCATACATCATCCAGGCCTGCTTTACAGGTATTTCTTGCTAATCATCTTTTAAAAGATCACTTTTGGTTCCCAAATCAGAACGAAGGTTATCCTAATAGATAATATGCTCTAATAAGCCTGGCTTATTTCTCTTGTAACCTTCTGGGGTGAAGGGATGGAGGGAACTCTGCAACCCCATTACGATCATGTCTAATACATGATGCAAGTCCTTTTGAACAGGCAAACTGAAGTAGAGAAAGGTTTAACAAAAATATAATTGTGTTCCTTCACTTATTTCTGACCCAGGAACCTCGAAACAGCCCTTGCTGTCTCACCTGCTTCCTGCTCCTCAAATGAAGGAGCACCTGGCTCTGGGGGACCACATGGGAGCATTCCCCCCATTCAGTCTCAGGCCCCTAGCCAAGCAGACACCAGCCTGCACACAGCCAGGTGCTAGCAGCACTTGCACCTGCCCTGCTGATCTACCTTCACAGCCTTATTAAGCTGTATTACAACCCCAATAGTTCCACATTTGGCAGTGTTCAACCAGCATCTACCTTCATTACTGAATTTTCTGTACACCCCCACAGCTTCTGAGGAGAATGAACACTGTCTTGTAACAGCCTTTATGTGACTGGGAATGCATTTGGGGAGTTGTATCCACTGTTCCATTATGCACTTTGTCCTGTACACATGCACCAGGAGAAGACAAAAGGTCTAGCACAGAGCTTATCAGCACACGGCAGGCCTTTTAAGCCATCTAGCAAAGAAAAAAGCCATGTTGTGCATGTAAGAGAAGGAAATCCCTAACTGGAAGCACAATTGTCTTGTAAGAAAAGCTCCAAAATCAACAGCCACTCCAATTTATATGGTGTTTTACCAAGCCAAATAGCCCCCAAGAGCTTTGCAAGATGAGCCTCTAAGAAGGCTTATAAAACTAGCCCTCTACAATAGAGGTTGGGAGGGGTACGGGGTAAAAGGCCTTTAAGCATGTGAATTGTAACATAAATGTAAGCTTGTAAAATCTGCAGCTACTGAGGAAGCTCAGAGGGGAT
Source organism: Apus apus (assembly GCF_020740795.1). Lineage (NCBI taxonomy): Eukaryota > Metazoa > Chordata > Aves > Apodiformes > Apodidae > Apus > Apus apus. The sequence continues at coordinate 980,970 of NC_067299.1, read as the reverse complement.
CTCATAGAACCATGGAAAAGTTCAGGTTGGAAAGGACCTTTAAAGGTCATCTAGTCCAACCCTCCTGCAGTGAGCAGGGGCATCTTCAACTACATCAGGTTGCTCAGAGCTGCGTACAACCTGACCTGGAATGTTTGGGGCAGGCTGGGGGTAGGTTCTGATGTGGGAGTGGGCACCACTCTCAGCTCAGACATTCCACTGTCTGGATCAGAGCCACATGTGCAGGACACACTCTCAGTCCTTGGGCACAGCTTCAGTGGATGAGCTCAGAATATACCTGCCCAAGTGGAGAATGAAGGTCTTACCCACACCAGACTTGACTGTGGAAGCTATGTGCCTTCATCCTAGCCATCAAGGCACTTCAACAAAGAATGCCATTTTAAGGCTTACTTATTTCCTCTTTCCCCCTCCACCCACATAAGAGGAAAGTGATTAAAGGAAAAACAAGACATTTTTATTCTAGCCTTTATGGTGCATCTGGAAGACAATGAAATACTGCAGCAACAAGCATGTCATACGGAACCTGAGCAGGATGGGGAGCACTCAGACTGCTATGTGCATGTAACATCATCTGCAGGAGTGCATCCTTAGAGCACTGTCATCCCCTCATCACTGTCCTCTGCAAGTGATAATACACAAGTCAAGGAGAGCAAAAGCAGGCTGCATACAAGTCACACTTCATTGCACAGCCCCGCAAACTGCTCTAAAAAACCCTCAGAGGAAAGACAGTTGCACAACTAGTTTCAAGTCTATTTTCAGTTGAACACTAGGGTTGTCAATACCTTGTTTCTAGCAGTTCTACAGTGGTTTAAAAATACATAAACTAGCCATGGAAAATCCAAGACATAAATTTGTTGCAGAAAGAAATGTCTCCTTCCTTTTGCAACAAAGAGAGTAAGTGCTTTAAGTGGGTTTACATTTTCTGGTTGGTGTTATTTTGTGAGAAAGTCTGTAAGGATAGATCTGTGCTTTGTGGTGATGATTCAAGAAGGACATACCTTGTCCTGCTTTGAAGGTGGAATGCTGCACAGAGCTGTTTTTAAAATATATTCATGCCTACCAGTGAGCTAACAGATTAAGTAAGGTTGTCACTAGTTTCCATGTATTTAAGATCATCTTGCTGAAGTCTAAAGGAAAATAAAAATCAGAGACTATGGCCAGCCTGTAGAGGCAGCCTGTGACCCTGCAGGCTTCTGTAAAACATCCCTGCCCTCCTTTCTCCAAGCCATGGAAAAGGGATGAGCTCCCTGCAGAAGTTCTCCAGGCAAACATAATCACCTCACTACTGGTACAGCACTGAACTGGCACCTCTTCCCCCAACCTGGAAGAGAAGACTGCCTGTACTGAGACAAGCAGCTTGGCACCCAGAGGGACTGCAGTGGGCATATGTCCTCCTCCAATGCCATGACAGACCCACAGCCAGCTACCAGGAGACTTAGCACCTGACTACTACCCAAAGGACAACATTACACACACTTTCCAGCAAGTGCCTCTGCCTGGCCATGTACCTTCTGGATCCTAACCTGCTGGATTGACTTCCCAGTTTGACCTCAGACCTGCCTTGGCACTATGGACTTGGCTGTGCCTGACCCTGACTGCTGTCACCAGACCTGCTTTGCTCTTCTTGCTGGGGTACAGTGGGACTGCACCAGCTGTCAGCAAGGCCACAGCCTCTGCTTGCCCTGCTGTCACCCTTGGCTCGCTGCTCATCCTCCCTTGCTGCTCCCTGACAATAGGAGACTGCAATTATGCCTGGAGTTAGCAACCCCAGTGCTGCAGAGGCACAAAATCAGCCAGAGAGGCAAGTAACTGGCCTAAATAGGAGATCAGCTTCCTCTGAAAAATACAACTCAGGTATGACTAATGCACCAGAAAGCTCATGTCTCAAGTAATCCCCTGCTCAAGACTTTATTAATAATGCAAAATTGGATTGTGGAATACAAACCCCCTGGAACTTAATAAAAGAATTAGCTTAAGCTAAGTAAGGAAGGACAGCTTCAAGCAAATTACACCTCAGAGCCAGATAAGATCTATCTCCAGGATGAACAACAAGGAGCTCAGAGTAGCTGTTCTCACATCCAAAGTGAAGAGGCTCTGAATGGAAAACAATGCATGTAAGAATTAAACACACTTTCCAGCTAGATTATTCAGAACTAAATGGTTATAAATTGAGGGGGAGGTCTGTCTAATGCTATTTTAGACATTCCAGTACTCGGCAAAAATTCATCCAGACATGGGGATGGGGATGTCAGCACTATGCTTGCATTGTGAAAGTCACCCAAAGGGCCACAAATAGGTGTCTTACACCCACCTCAGTTTCCCCTCAAGCTGTAGATGCCTTGCTAAAGTCTTTCTGCCCAAATGCTGTGACTGTCCCAGCACAGGCACGTGCTCAGCATTGTCCTGAAACCAGCAGTAGGGTCAGGCACAGCCTAGCAAAAGCTGGGGGCCTGTTTGACCCCAAACAGGCTTTGTTTGGCCCTGGAACAGGCAACGCTGCTACAGGAGTACAGACTCTGAGGGAAACTGTACAAAATCAGAACTGTAGCATAAACAGAGGAAGCTTCAGAGGCAGCAGGCACATGGGCCGAGAGAACAGGGAATGTACACTTGGGTACCAGAACTTTTGGAGGTAATGTATGAAAACATGGATGGTGCAGAAAGAAGGGAAGAAAAGTCAAATATTAACCAGTGTAAAGCTGGGATTCTCAAATGAACACACACCATTAAATTATGCTTACTGTGCAAGCAGTGAACTGCAGAGGTAAAGCATGCATAATGCACCCTGAGACCTGCCAACCAAAATCCCAATTTCTCAAGTTTATGGATCGATTCATCCATATCCTGATATGGAACCTGATTTTGGATTAAGGCTGGGCTAGCTTCTCTGTAACCATTTCTGTGAGAGGCTTCTTCAGTGAATGCCACATCCCTGGCTAGCTGAAGACCAGGGTTGGCGTTTGGGTTGCATGTCCCTCACAGGATCCACCCTGCACCATGCCTCCCACTCACAGAGCTCCTCCTAAGGTTGTACAACTATTCTGCAGTGTCCTCAGAAGACAGTGAAGGCATCAACACTTCACATCACATCAGTTCCACCTACCCTGCATTCAGCACCCACAACGTGCACACAGCAGGCTCCAGCAGCACATGCAGAGCACCACAGGAACCTACTGGAAGAATGAGCTCCATATGCCTCCTCCAGCATCACTAACAGGACAGTATGGACAAGCCCAGCAATTCTCAAGAACACTTTATACATTGCAATCCAGCATGGGAACATGCAGTCTGGAGCCAGGCTCCAACCCAGCTCTGAGTACCAACTGCAGGGAGGTAGCTGAAATTAAAATAACACAGTTTCAGTATCCTCACAGAGGTAATGCATTCAGTTGCCTCCAGGCCTCTATAATCATTAATTATTAACTTAATGTCTGTCTTCCCTGAGGTATCCATTTTCCTGTGTATTAATGGGCCTTCCAATAAGGCAGGGGGTAAACAGCTTGCAGATTACCTGACAGTATTAATGAAAGTTTGCAAATTGATTTGGTAGGATTAGAAAGTGCTTGGCAGTTAACTGATCTCAGAATTTGGAAAAACAGCAGTATACAGTGAAAGATGTTTTCTTTCCTTTCAGTTTTATCTGCTCAGAAGAGGAGCCAGGCACGGCAGTGCTGGCTGTTCTTTTGGATGCTTCTCTTTCCTGTCTCCCATCCAAAGTGCAATTAAGGAAAGCCTCAGGCAGAAAACTCAGTTGTAGCAAGAGGTAACATTAATGCTACCATGTTCTAAAAGCTCCTTCACAAAAGTTAAGTCAATCTTTATTCCAAAAACCTGGATATTTTCTCCAGGCTTCCATACTTTCACTGCCAAGTTGTGGGATAGCCTTGAGGGGTCAGATTCACAAAAGTGTTTCAATGAACAAACTCCAATCCAGTCCAACACTGAGATCCTCAGAGCTGCCTGCCTAATCCTTTAAATACCTCCAGATCCACAAACACAGAGTGAGGGAAGGGCGACAGGCTGAGTGTACAGACTTTCATAATTTGCACTTTCTTCTTGTATAAGCTGCTGCTCCGCCTATTTTCAAACTCCCAGAAAGCTGCTTTTACAACCCTCAAGTGAAGGAGTATTTGTCCATTAGCCTTACTTGCAGCAGGATGCATATGTCAGTGTGGGAGTGCAATCCCTGAGGATGTGACAAGACAATTCATACCATGACACCCGGACTCTCGAGATGCTTCTGTTCCAAGTTCACAGCTCAGCTCCCACCCCAGTTCTCCCCCTTCAAACGATGAGGCAAGCCTGAGCAGACCACTATTTTTCATCCAGAATACCATATGCTTTTAATAGCCACATGCCCAACAAGCAGCAGTCACATTTCCAGTCTGCCATTCACTCTGCCAGGCCCCCTGTGCTCCCAGAGAGATCTGTATTCTCTGATTCTATCTGCATGTCAGGGAGTAATTTAAAGTGAGACCAAGTAACAATCTTTTCTTGATAGATTTTTTGATATGTTGCAGTTTGCTGTTTAGTCAGGTAGCATCTGTTCTTCAAGCAGAGGAACAAGATACTGCTCTTTCATGTAAATTTATGGAAGAAGTATGATTTTATCCTATATCCTAATAAGGATTCAAACTCAGTTTTTAAAATAACCTTGCTTGTGCTAGAGTCTTGTGCCTGTTGTTTTATCATAATTTAAAATCAAACTAGTCAGACACTAGATTATTCCCAGCTGAGAAATGTGCAAAATCTCCCTTTATTCCTGTATCCTCTACCGCTGGCATCTTGTATTTATAGAATGTAGAAGGAGAACTTCACATCCATTTTTTCTCCTTTTTAAGTCTCTCCTTTGATCTAGTCATCCATCCAGGAGATTGCTTTGATCCTTACAGTTTTGCTAACTTCAAGTATGCAATCATGCTTATCTAGTCCTGGACGATCTGAATGTTTCAAGCTGTCCCTCAGACACTGCTGGTTTACCAATACAGCACAGATCTAATAAAAAACAACTTCTTGCCCAGAGCACTACAGGCTACAGACTGCCATCCTGAAAAACCCAGGAGAGCCTGTGTCTCCTTGCCTGGTCGTGTCACAGGATGTCAGGTCCCTTAATGGGAAGCAGGATGGAAAACAGGCTGACCTGTGACAGGACATCTCATTTGTGCTGGAAACTGAGGTGGGTGAGCAAGTGGAAGAGCGCAGAAAGAAACGGTCACAATAAGGAATGGGGATCTGGGCTCTCAGACAGCTGCACCAGCTGGAAGCTTGTTACGTCCCCTGATCATGCTGTCTTTCCCTCCCTCTTCTAGCATTTTTCAGTCATTCGAAAGTCATTGCTTACCAAGTTGGTATTTGATGCCCAGAACCAGAGGGTATGTGAGAAACTGTCCATCACGGCCCACAAAGGAACTAACATTAGTATGGAAGGCACCAAAAATGGCACTGGGAGCACTTATCCAAAAAGGCAACCATATTCCCCCTCCAACCAGCCATAAGGAGAGTGGGCTGAGACTCTGATGTCAGGCCTGTTTGTTTCTTGTTTTTAATTATCTTCTCTGCTAAAACACCATCATGCTACATGAACGAAGACTGGGGTTATCTAAAACTGCCTGATTTTTTCCCAGGGGAGTAGGGAGGGAAACAGAAGAGGAAGAATGTAATTATTTCATTATGGGATCTCAAGTAGAAGGGGATTTCCTTCCAGTTTCCAGAGGACTGAAACAGATTGAGATACATCATCCTATTGTTCAGCAGTTATTGCTTAGCACCTGAAACTGGTCCAATGGAAGGCATGTCCACAGCCATTTTTTCCTCTCAACTACTAACCTGTTGTTTGCCACTCCCCATTTTCAGAGAGAAATGAGAGTGTTTTCTAACACGTTAAAGAGTGATAGGAAAAAATTTTAAAAAGGGAGAAGATAAGAATCTGAAGAAACAGCAAGTGGCCACAACTACAGTACAGCATTTAAATAATCTTCTTACATGAGCCCAGCCCAGCAACCTGGAAGTGCAGATTTCTCCCATCATAAGGTAAGTACAGGTCCCCTTCCCTCCCTACATAAAGGTTAATATTTCTGCTCTTGCAAATTGAAGGTCAAAGTGGTAGTTTCTGTGCAAAAGCTTCTCTTACCAACAGCACAAGGAAGAAAAATTACCTACTATGGCTTAGCACCACCCTGGCAATGCCAGCAGCCTTTCAAGTGGCAGATTACACATGGGAGGCAGGGAGCAGAGCTGCTAAATCACCCTCTTCTATCCAGCAACCCTAGCAGCAGCCAAGGCAAAACACATTTTTCATGCTCTGCTTCAAACAAGACTGACAACACCAGAGCAGCCTCAGCAACACCTTGTATTTAATAAGTCAGTTGAGAGATTCAAGAGGACTTTATTTCGCCAGTCTGCTCTAATGAGAACTACTTCTCAGGAGCCCTCAGTAGTCCAGTCAGGTATGTGACAGAGGTTCAGTGTCTGTCCTCACAGAGTGAATCTTGATGCCACGACGGGGTGTAAAAAAGAGGCTTTCAGCTGGGAAAAGACAACTGTTCCGTGATGCTGTGTGCACAACCCTGTCACACTGCTCTAGTGAAAACCCTTCAGCAGAGTTGTGGCAGGGGAAAATGAAAGCAGGTGCATTTATGAAGTCGGCTTTCCTTGCCACAATGCAAAGTTCTCATGCAAGCAGTTGGCTTCCTACAGAACTTCAGTGGCCACCAATACCTGAAGTTTCAGGCAGAAATTTCTCAGCAGAGTTGTGTTTTGCAGACTGACTCACTGAAGCTGCAGCCTTCTGAACCAGCTTTTCCAAGTTTAATTACTTGCCTGTCATTTGATAACTGTCCATTAACTCCCTTTCTTTGTAACGGAGAACCTCGAAAATACATTCTTCTTTCTATTACAGGAAATCTCATCCCAGTCCTCCTCTGGGAAAGCTTAACACTGTTTATACTGCAACTGCACTTCCTGCCTCAAAAGATTTGAGAGCATCAGTTCTAGATACAAGATATGCCTGTTGTATCTTTCTCAGCTTTACTTATCAGTATTTTGCCTGAAAGAGGCAGGTTAATCATAAGATTGTAAATTCAGTGGGGAGGGATGGTGCAACTTTAAGATACCAAAATCATTAACCATTTTTTGGTGAAGTTTTAAAAAACAGACCCAGCAGCAAAGTTACAGCTTTTGTGACTGACAGTTCAGAAATTCCCACTCTTGTCTCACTACTTGTACTTTCAGTTTTCTAAATATTTGTTTTACTGTAACACCTGCCCTCACTAAGTGAGAGCAGATATATCCCAGACAGTTTGCTAAAAAGTAGCTTCATCTTACTCTGAGGAATGACTCACTAGGTGATTGAACAGACATTGAACTGAAACATATTTAAAACTTGGAATTACAGAACTTTTATTTTTCTCAAAGAAACATTGGTCTGCACAGGTGATGCACCTTTGGTGGCATGGGGTGAAAACAGAGGGAAAATGAAAGTGTACAGAAGTCATGCATCTTGGAAAGAAAAGGGGAAGGAAAAGAAAGAAAGGGGAAAGAAGTACCATGAGAACAGAAATTGTTCAAATCTCATTCCTTCGCATAGCATGTAAGCATCAGACATAACATGGTCCCAAGGAAATGCAAACATCTAACTCACTCCATCCGCACCAGGAGCAAACAATCCAAGCATATTTTGGATTACAGATGTAGGACAGGAACATATTTATCATTTAACTATCTGGAAATTTGATCATTACATAAACAAGAAGCCTGTTAAAAAGCATCTGCCTCATAGCCCAGAAATTTAGAAGCTCACACTCTGGAAACTGGCCAAATTCAAGAACTGTTGCATTTGATTTTCATGCCCGTTTTACCTTTAAAAGATAGATGGCTCAAAGTCACTTGACATTTGTACTAAAAAGCCAGAGCAAACAGACAAAGCTGGATATGGGCTCCTCTGCTCCATATGCCAACAATGAAATGGACAAATATGTCAAGCCAAAAGCCAGCAGCTCTGGGAATCATGCTCAGCAAGGCTGCAGCTCTTTATAGCTCCAGAGAGACAGGCTGTAAGGGGTTTTGGGGTGGAGTGCAGCACTAGCAGTGAAGCTAATTTTCCTGGTAGGCAGGTGCAGCTGCCGTTGGTTAAGACACCTCCTATGCTTGAGGAACAGTTCTGGAGGAAAGGGAAGGGAAGGTAATAGAGGGAAAACTGGAAACTCAGCCTTCCATAGCATCTAACTGCCTTATGAAGATGCCATATGATCTACACAGGCACTGCATGCACAGTCACCCTCCTACCAAATCAGCAGCTTCCAGGCTTGATTAGCCTGCAGAGCTGAATAGCATGGGGTTTGTACTACAGATCAGAGACTTCTCACAGCTTGTTTAAAAATGCAGTCTGACCTCTGTTCTAAAGCACTTTAGGAAATCTTTCTCCCAGAGCTTGTGAAAAAGGCAGAGCTATAAATTAAAATTGCATTAGTAGTTTCTTTGGTGGTCTGCAGAGCAGGAAGTAGAGTAGCAGGGAATTTTTTGCACTTATGAAAAGTTATACCCCAAAATTATATGCAGTGCTTTTGCACAAAAACAGAGATCCGTGAAAAAAAGAAAAAATAAAGTTTAAGCACTGTATTGCTCAATAGAGAGGGAATGGCATTACCAAAAGACCTAGCACATTAATTGCCATTTCCAGCATTGTCATAATCCTGTAAGTCTTTGTGATAGCTACATAAAAGCATAAAAGCTCTCACTCTTTCTGAAACAACTCTTTCTATGCAGTTTCATATATATGAAGTTACAAAATTTGGACATTTTTACTTGCAGTTGACACTATTTCCAGGTGATTTCTTTTTAGTGCTTAGAGAACTTTGATCCTGTTTTAGCTAAAAATCAAGTTATATTCCACACATTGTTTTTATACTTAAAGAGTAGTCTGAAATTAATCCACAGACATACTATTCAGTTGCTTTTGCACTGTATTTCCTGTTTTAATACTAGATTTTTTTGATGGAAGGTAGCAATCATTTAAACATTAAGAACACTCATCTTGTGGACACAGTTGTCAGATTTAAGGATCAGAAATTATATAGATAGCCATAAAAGGATAGGAAGTGAATAGATCAATATTATGAGGTCCAGTAATCCTTTGAAGTATTAAATGAAATGGGAGAACCATTTGCAAGAACAACCTGATGATTTAAGTTATGCAGCAACTTCAGGGGCAGATAATAAAACAGCAGCAACCTCTGTGCCATGTCCTGAAAGAGTTAAGGCCACTTTTATCAAAAAGGTGTTTGCTCTGAAGCAAGGGCAGGCTAAGTAGGATTTGCAGTATTATCCCATTCTGAAGGCTGGAAAACAGAAAGCCCTGGCAATTTTAGTACATAGAAAGCACTGGCAGGCACCTCACTGGGGGAATATTTATAGAGAACAGATCTCTAACATTACACTGCCCCTTGGAGGGTTCTGTGAGCACCCTCCACTATTTACATGCACAAGGTGAGCAAACCATCACTGAATTAATCTTCCATTTCCATCACACAGACTTAAGCATGTTTCTAAGCAAAGGCCAAAGTGTGGAGTAAGAAAGATATTGCTTTGTGCTGTCAGTCCTGAAAGACTCTGGCATCCTTGGGAAGCATTTGGTCAACAACTTTTTGGTGTTTATTCCACAGGAACGTCCTGTCACATCAACTAGAACATAGGTCCCTGTAAGGATTTGAAAGCAAGCCCAGGATGCAGCAACCCTGCCGATTTGAAGCTCTACTCAGAATTCCCATTAATTCAGGAAGAGGTACACAGTTCGCATGGAGATGCCAGGAGTCAGAGCAAAGCAGAGCAGAGCTCAGCTTAAAAACCTACATGTAAGGCAGGACAAAGATGGGTGTCCTATTTCACTCTGAATTTCAACCAGATACACAAGTGCCATCTCCTATGTGGGAGAAGTGATCCAAATCATGTCATTATTCATCCCATTTGACTGTAAGCATACAGTACAGGTGACTTTAACTCTTAATCTAAGATGACTATATGCATTTCACTGGGATTTCATAATTCAGCCTGTAGACCTAAGCATTACAGATGGGTTCAAAAAGTAGGTACTTGGTTTAGTGACTTTTCTAGGACACGGACATTTAAGGTTGCAGCATGAAAGTGTGGAACCATTAATATTTTGGTGGTTCTTTGAACATGACAAAGCAATTCCCCCTTCCTATGCAAGGCCACACCAATAATCCGGATCTCTCCTCCAGCCCCATTTGAGCATAAATCTAGGTAAAATGCCCCTTTTATCTGCCTTTAAGTGGTAACTTTCAGAAAAAAAAGAAGAAAAAAAAAAGAAAACAAACAAACAAACAAACTTCTGCTTTTGGTTCACTTTCCTGGTCCTATTATTTCCCAGTGCTTTCAAACAAGCCTTTGGTGACAGATCATAACACGGTTTTGGCTGTTAAAAAGAATTCAAACCAAGCTTTGGCTGAGAGTACTCCTAAATAAGGAGAAAATTCCCCAACCTGGTTCACTTATACCACATAACGGGAGAGTACACTGGGAGGTGGAGATCACTCTAAGCAACATCCCACTGAAGGACAAAGGCAGGTCCATTCACTCAGGTGTTTAAGCACACTGTCTATAGGTGCTCAAAAGCCTTGGGGACATCTGAGATCCAAAGTTCCACTTTGATGGAACTGATTTCAAAGTTTTTTCAATTACTTGCTCTGCTCCTCAGCAGCTGTTAGCCCAGGCCACACTTAAATTAGCATTAGCAATTCAAAGCATTGAAAAGCAAGGACATAATCCTTACAGGGGGTGAAAACTTTATTTTCTTTACCTTTTCTAGCATCAAAATGGTAGGATCCAAAATTAACAAAAACAGGGCAAAGTGCAGAAGGTTCCCATGGCAGAGAGGTTGACCTGCCTGTTTCAGATTTGAGAGGAGAGTTTTCAACACCAAGGTATCATCAGTGCCAGTACTTTGTGTGTAGTGAACACAGCAACTACACCTCAGTGACTAGCTTGCAGTAATAACTCTCTCCACACGATGCATAATAAGGTCCCATCTATAGCCCCAGAAGTTGTTTAACCCTCAAAAGTGACTTATTCCAGGCTATCAGCCAAGTGAATGCTTAAGTAGAATATACGTAGCTATGATCTTCACAGGCTGGTATTCATCTTGTCTCAGAAACTGTGTAGGGCAGAGAGGTTAAAAAGAATAGAGTGCAGGTTTAAAAAAGATTTGTTTCTAAGAGACACTTCACTAGATTCATTCAATTTAGTGCAGAAACTAAGGTTAGGTGAATGCCTTTTAGAAACTATTGTCTCATGGAAATGTAATACATAGCTTTTCAAAAGAAGCAGTTAAGAAAAGTTGCAGTTCAGTTAGATAAGAAGCTATCTCATTAGTATGCATTAGATCTAAACACCTTAAGAATAACTGTCAGCCTCCTTACAACGCAAATCCTACACCCCTTCCTTTTAGACTCTACAAGCCAAGCTACCCTGAGCTTTTAAGGGGTCCTGTCATATCACAAACTTACTGACTTGTCTAAAAATATCCCCAAGAGTAAGGAAAAAAGGCACTCATCTAGACAAGGCAATTAGACTCAGTTTAAAGAAAATCCACTCATCAGACAAGCATAATTCTGAAATACTGTTATTCAGCACTGCACCTCCTATCATAAGGAGAAAAAGCTTCAGGAAGACAGAGTAAAACTCCTAGCTCTGAGCCTGAACATGGCCCACACATCCCTCTCCCCAGGCAGAGAACCAGCAGAGCTCCTGCTTGGGGCTGTTCTAACAGCACGAGGCCGGTTAATTGGCTTTCATCTGCAGCAGGTGGATGTTTCCAACCCCGTCAGCATCTGCTCAGACAGCTAATGTGCCCTTGTGTGTAAAGGTAACAGCGTAACTGCAAGCAGACAGGCTTTCTCCACAATACCAACAACAGATGATAAAGAAGGCACAAAAGCTTTTTTAACGTTGTTTTAAACGTATTAGCTTCAATGTGCAGGTGTTTTCACTCACTCATGTTTAATTCAGTATGATTTCCGATTTGGAATAATGAAGGGGGAAAATTAGGAGCCAGGAAGGAATGGGATGAAAAGATAGGAGGGACAGGCCAAGCCTGGACCTTAACTGAGCAGCCTTCACAGTTCAGAGAAAGGGGCCAACAGGAACTTCATGAATTCAGTATTCTACCTGGGACAGCCCAGTCTCCGTGCATAAGTGCAGGCTGAGACACGTTTTTCTGGGCAGCAGCCCTGCAGAGACAGACCCGGGGGTTCTGGCAGCAAAAATGAATGTGTAGTTTACTTGGCTGAAGCCAAACGGCAGCTCCTTCCTTTATCTTATCTTGAGTCATTTGCAAAACCCTTCAGATTCAAAAAGAAGTTACATTTCATTGAAAGCAAAGCAGTAAGATATTCCAGGCAGCAATGAACCAGCATCCCCCAACGTGCTCTGAGAAGCCACAGAAACAGCCTCAAAAGCAACATGTGCAGATAGGTCAGAGGTTTTGCATTTGTTTTGGCTTTGTTTTTATCCAGTTCCCACGCCCCAGGCAGTGCAAGTGAGACAGAGGTATTGTGACAACCCATCCACTCTCCAGAGGGGGAATACACCCTTAGCAATCACTGGGATTCATGCTGTTCAGGCAGGAAACCAAAAACCCTGGTTCCAGAACTGGAATCTAGGTGCAGGGTCTTAGAAGCAGAAACAGAAGCAAACAGCCCATCCCTGGAGAGCCATTCTCTGCATAAATAGCTGCATAAACATCTCTACAGTGGCAGTCACAATCTGGCTCTGGAGACTTTTATGTCTCCAGTTTCTAATGAGGAGCAGTTTAATTTTTTATTTTTTTTTTAACATCCTGTCTCCCTAATAAAAGTCAGCTCCAATGTGGAATTGGCTCTCGGAGCTGCAGTCCCCTGATCATAAATGCTTTCAAGAGATGTGGTGTGGTGATCAACACAAAGGTTGGATTAAAGTTTAGACTGTAGCTTTTGGGAGTCATACAAGTCACTAATTACACATACAGTACTTAGCACAGCAATGTGTAATGCTGCATACCACTCTGGGAGAGATTCAAAGAGAAATAACGTAGTTTGTCACTAAAGTAAGTAAGTTCCCTGTACCATTAAACAGCAGAATTTCTCTCCAGGCAGAGGTTCGTCTGTGCCTCCTTAGCAGTTGGCATCCTGAGGCTCTGTTAAAGCCCACAGATTACAACTCCTACACTTGCTGAACAGCAGAGACCAAGAGCAGAGGTCTCCAGAAGTCATCTTGAACCTGAATTTCTATCTGCTTTCTGAAATGTGGTCTTGGCTGTGGGAAGCCTGAAGACTGCTAATACTTTATATAACTAAAGACATCCCACAGCCTCCCTGAGCAGGACAAAATGGAGCCACTGCCATTATTGGTACTCGGGTATGAGATTAGATCTGCAGTCAGGCATACCTCAGTCCCATAATGCAGGCAGCAAAGCACAATCTATACTGAATTTGTTTAGGAGCTTCTTTGCTTTGAATGTATGACACCCATACAGACCAGCTGTCAAGTAGGGATTTGACAGATGTGGCTTGAAAGAACAGAGCAAAGTGTGCAGCAGCCCTGAGACTACTTTGTATTAGAGCAGAGAAGACAGATTATCTGAGACACAAAAAGCAGCTGAAACTGCCTCGGCCCTGCCTGTTCCATATTGGTACAAACTGCCACTTAGTATAATGAAGAAACAGAGAAGAGAAATTGGGAATTTGAAACCTGCAGGATTCCTGGCTGCTAGGATAACAAGCAGTGCTTTGCACAGGTATGCTTTTAACACAAGCAACCACAGACCTGGCAGGGACAATGAAAGGTAGGCACCGACTAAATTGCACCATTTTCTTTCTGGTCACAAGTGTTAGTCTGTGGGAGAACTAGTCAGAAGCACTTCAGTAAGAAGCTGTTTGCATTAAAAAATAGCCTTTTTATCAGAAACCTTAGAGACTTTACAAAAGAAAAAAGACAAAAAAGTTTCAACATTTACTCCTTCCTTGAAAATATTCATGTTTTTCTAAAATTAATACTAGATGTTTCAAAGAATGGTATCAAAATGATTTCTAGGTTTTAACAACAGTGATTCCCTAACAAGGTCAATTAAGCAAAAAAATCAGCCATGGTTTCAATAGCATCCTAAAGGATTCAAAGCTAAATTTTTTTGTTAAATTTTTGAAAAAAATCTTCTCCAAGCATGCAGAAATGACAAATTAATTTGGGAAATGCTTTGAAACAAACTAACAAAAATTATCAACTTGTATTTTAGCTTTCCTTTGTTTTCCAAAAATAGGTGTCATCTTTCAATCAGCACCAACATATAATACAAGATTTGTGTTCACTATACTCGCATGTGTAATGATGCTGGTATAATTTGCAGCAGATGTACATTTGGGGAGAAGTTATTTTCCTCAGAATCTATTTGTGTGGGAGGATGAAGTATGGTTATAATGAAGGTGCTGTGGGAGCTGGATGACTTTGCATCTCAAGTACAGGTGCACTTGGGTGTAACTTAAACATAGTTTGCAATCTCTCTAAATGGAGCATTTATAGCCAATTACACTTGTCATTCACCTTGAAAATACGTCTATCTGATTTAACAGCATATGCAGGAAGCAGAAAAATAAAGGATATATTATTATATTAGCTGACAGCAGAATAGAGATGTAGATATCAGCATCTGTATATATTGCACATTTGGCAGATTTCTGAACCAAAATACTATGAATTCAAATAGTGGCCTCCAAAGCCTTTATTCGCTCTGCATCCGAAGCCTACTGTCAAATGTATTTTCCTCCAGGAAGACATGAATGTAGCTGAGACTTTCCAAAACCTGTCCAAGTGATTTGGACGCTCACTTCTCATTAGTATTAACAGCAAATGGGTATGGGCATCTCCTAAACGCCTTTGGAAATCTCTGACACATTTTTTGTGGCTGTTAAATGACTCTCTGGGCAACCCGCACTAGAAATGACAAATTTCACATTTGTTTCCCTAAACACAGATATCCATAATGTCCATGTACCAAATGTCAAGTTTTTCCCTCAAAAAGACAGCTGAGATGTGGGAAGGAGGTGGGGAAGGACAGACGATTGCTGTTTTGGATTAAAGGACAAAGTTCACATTCCAAAACTGTCTCCTCCACAGAGAGCTGTACATACCCATTTCAGGATAATACCATATTCATTGTCATCTTTTTGTCACCGCCCTAGGCAGGCATGTCACTGCGATGGGAACAGGGATGCAGAGGACTCACATGGCTGCATGTGTCATAGGCACTGAATCACAAACACCACCCTGGAGAGCACTAACATGGAGGGAAAGGAAAGGTGAACAACCACCCATACACCTGATAAAAATGTCCTACAAAAGGAAACAGCTCTTCTGTGGAGACCCAGATCTTTAGCGTTGCACCTTAGATCCTATTTAGTGCCACCTACAGTTCCCAGTTCCCTTCCGTAAGAGGAAAATGTGAACAGCAGAAAAGCAAACTCATCTCTAAACTAAGAGTAGATTATATTCTCCCCTTTCCCACCAAATCAAGGACCAGAGAGAGACTTGTAAGAGATTTCATTCCTGTTACAACCAGCTTCAACTCTTCACACCCTCAGAAGCCAGGAAGCCTTGTAAGGCACTCATTCTCCAAGCAAAAGCACTAGGAATGAACCCTCCCAGACTGAACTGCCACCTACCACTGTTCAACCACCATTAAGCTGATAGTAGCTTTTCCTTTCAAAGCCCCAACAAAGTCTTACCAACAAATATATATGCAAATAAGAGAGTCATATTTAGCTTTATAACTCTCTTACATAACTTCTTGATCTGTTATTTAACTGACATCACTTCCCTTTTTTTCCAAAGGTATTTCATGTATATATGTCTGTTTTCCATAATCTTCTCAGTTTCTCTTATCTCTTGTATTTTAATAAACCACATGTCCAGATTCAGTATCTCCTTTCACAGCCAGAGAGGGAGATATATTTGTTCATTGCAGTTATTAAAATTCTAAACATCTCCCTCCCTTTTGCAGTTATTAAAATTCTAAACATCCCCCCCTTATTCGATTTTAGTGAGATTCTGGACATTTTCTCAATACCAAGAAGGCTGGATTCATTGGAATGTAACTCTAAAAGAAGTCTTGCATCAAAACTTTAATTTCAGTTTAAAACCCCATCAATTTAAGGTATCCTCAGAAGACATAGGCAAGGTAAACCTTTTTTTATCAATTATTTTCAACACTAGCTTAACATGAAACTAAAATTGTTTTTTGCTTCTCAACACTGAGAAAAAACCCACAAACAAAACCTGAGGCCATTATTTTGCTTTCATGTATCTTTCAAATCCTGACAGGAATCCACGTGGCCACTTGGCTTAAGCAAGGACAGACTTAAACCCTTAAATCTGATTTCGTTTGGACATTATCTTCCCTGTATTAGTAGAATAAACTACTTTAAAAGGAGTTGTAGTTTCCTAGGGGCCTTAGGGGCCTCTCTACTAGTCTGTCACTGATGACTTTTACAGAGAGGGCGCATTATGTTAAGAGGCTCATCTCAGCCATTCCATTAGCTACTAAGAGAGACTCCAGCAGTGATACCTCACTGATCCTTTGAGGAACAGCAGTGATTTGTCTCCTCACTTCCTCTCAGCTTTCTGTGAACTCAGCATCCTGTAGTTTTGTGGAAAGATGCTCACTGGAGATAGTGCTCTAGTCACAGCTGCTTAAAAGTACATCGTGGTCAAAGTGGGAGTTGAAGGAGTTTATTCAAATAAGGCTGTGCAACCCAAAACAATTTTAATTCCTCCCTTTGCAAACATATTTCCCACTCAGAATAAGAACAGTAGATGCACACTGCAACTTCAGGGGAGGGGAAAAAAGTGCTTATGTGGAAAACTTAAGAGCAGTGGCCCAAATCAGGGACCTTCAGTCTCATGCCAGTTCAAACTTTCCTATCTCTTCTTAGCATCATCTCAGACTAGTTAGCCACAAAAAGCTCAGAAGATGCATAGTTTCAACTTTACACCCATTCCCTTGAGGCAGCAGGGGAAGAACAGCAAAATTAATTCTCCAGGCTGAAGAGTCTTCAGCTACATTTATTGCTCCAGAGAAAGAGAGCTGGGAATAGGAGTGCTCCAGCTTTGCTGCTGTTATTCCCAGGCCTTTCAAAAGCAACCAAACATTCGTTGTCTGTTTCTCACTGAAAAAATTAATCTGAAACTCACACTTTCTCCCGGCAGCATTCTGCCACCTGCCTGTGCATACTGCATTTCACCACGGCTCAGCTCATCAATCTCCAGTGCCGACACGGCCCTCCAGAGGAGAGCCCTCCTACTTCTACCTGTCCATGCTGCCATCTCAACACCCTCCAGACTGAAAAACTGCCAGAAGGCAATTCAACTCGCCCTAACTTAGTCCTCTGAAATGCCCTCTGCAGGTTCCTACAGACATAGCCTAGTTTAGATCATGTTGCAGACTTCTAGACAGTCCAAGTTAGGGAAGCGAATCCCACCGCTGCTCAGCTGCCTCATTAAGCGAGGTAACAACGCACTGCAGTGAGGGTCAGTCCTGGAGTCCATCTTTCCATCTCTTTTACCATGCTCAAACACAACACAAATGAGAGAGCTCACCAAAAGGGATGCCATGAGCACTGCACTGTGCTCTGTGCCCCCAGCACGCTCTGCCTGAGTTGTTTATCCTCCACACCTTTTCCTGGGTTTTCCTATTTTCTTCCCCTGTAAGAGGTCATTGTTGATGCAAACTGTTGCACCAATCCCTGCTGGTTCTGTAAACAATTTCTCAACGGTACATCTCTCTCATAGCCATCAGAACAATCAGAAATGTAACCGCGTTAAACTCGCACACTTACCTTTGATCCAGCTCTGTCAGGTGCCCGGTGCACACAGCCTTCTGATCAGCATCTCAGGACTGAAGCACGTTTCTGTCTGGATGCCTTCCACGTAAAGTCAACAGCAGTCAACATGTCCTCCATGAACTTCCTGAATACTTCTGCAGTTCCTACTCTGTGATTTAAAGCCCCAGGTGAATTTCATCAGGGGAGCTTGTTCTTTTTATTTTAGGGTTCCCATGACTTCTGGGCAATGAGAGACAGGAAGGTGTGTGTCTGTTCTCAGGTCAAGGATTGAACACATTGTCCAAGAGCGAAGTATTGCACTGTAAAGTACTGCAAAGTAATGCAGACTGCTAGATAGCCAGATCCTATTGGTGACAAATGCTCATCTCACGGACTTCATCCCAGTTTTGTGACCAGACGTAGTTGTTACACTCACTCACAGCTCCAGATAGTGTGGTTTGTACAGCTGGAATTTGATGTGCTGGCAAGAGGAAGGCTGCATGTAGCTCGCCTTGCAACTAGCTGGAGGCCAGCAAAGAGACACACATCTGGTGAAGCAAGTTCTGTACCTTATGCCTCATATACAGCCTGGGAGGCACAGCAAAGCAGGTGAGGAACAGCCCAGCCATGACAACCTACACAGCACCCTGTTCCAGAATGAAGGTGGGAATCCTCTGGGTGGTGTGCATGGTATCCATTCCAGTGCTCTCAGCAGCCTCCTGGCACAGTACAAGAGCATTTCCATCAGAGAAACAGGGACAGCTGCCACCACCAGAGCCAACAGACTGCAGACACATGCCCACCTGTACTGGGACGAAGGGCCGTTTCCAGGGGCTGGGATGATCCAGCAGCTCCTCAGGGCCTGTACAGACACAGGAGGGTGCTCCTCAAGGGCAGAGCAGCATCTCAGGCCCATACACAGTGTAGGGCTTGAGAGGGACAATTTCAGGCCTGCGCAGACAGAGCAGCACTCTTGGAGGGCCCATTTTGGAAGGCAGGTGGCATGAAAGTACCTCAAATTGCATCAAGATGGCACGGCGTTCCCAAAAGGCCCTTTTTTACAGACAAGTGACGAGGCAGCACCTCAGGCCTGCACAAACAAGGCTCACCACAGCGCGCTTGGAGGGCCAGTTTCAGGAGGCCAGGAATAGGTCAACTCGGTCTCGCACAAACACCGTTTGTGCTCCCGGAGAGCCGATCTTGCAGGCCGGCCTGGCGCCTCGGCCTGGCGCCTCGGCCTGGCGCCTCGGCCTGGCGCCTCGGCCTGGCGCCTCGGCCTGGCGCCTCGGCCTGGCGCCTCGGCCTGGCGCCTCGGCCTGGCGCCTCGGCCTGGCGCAGCAGCGGGGAGGGCCGGGCCGTAGGGGCCCGGCGGCAGGCGCGCACCGAGATGGCGGAGCCGCCCTGCGGGAGCCGCCCTGCGGGAGCCGCCCTGCGGGAGCCGCCCTGCGGGAGCCGCCCTGCGGGCGGGCACGCGCCGCTCCCCGCGCCCCGGCGGGAACGCGCGCCCTGAGGCGGCGCGAGGCCTCCTCCGGCTCCCGCCTCCCGCCGCACGCACCGCGCACGCGCGCGGCCCCGCGCCTGCGCTCTCGCCCTACGGAAGCCCCGCGGGCCCCGTTGAGCCGCTGCGGCCCGAAGCGAACGGCCCGGCGGCCCGGGGCGGGACGGGGCGGGATGGCGGCGCCGGTGCCATCGCTGTGAGAGGGTCTTGGTGAGCCCGTTGTACCCGCGGCCGGGGAGGGGGCGGGGCGGGGCCTGGGGCGGCGGGAGGCTGCTGTGGGGCTGTGGCGGGAAAAGCGGCCTGGGGGGGAGGGCCGGGACTGGAGTGTGAGGGGAGAAGGGGCTGGGGGCGAGGAGGGGGCTGTGCTGGGCGCGTGTGGGGATCGGGGCCGGGGGGCGGGCTTCGGGGGCGATGGAGGCTGTTGGAGGTGGGGGAGGCAGCAGGGGGCCAGGCCTGGGAGGGGGGTCCCGCAGGGGCCTGAGGCGCAGGGCCCGCGGGCCGCTCAGGGTCCCTCTCGCTTTGCAGCACACACCGGAGCAGGCTGGATGCCCGCAGGCGGCAGGACACTCTCACAGGCTGCCCGGGCACTCGGCAGGGGCACAGGACTTCTCTCCTCACACACACAGGTTTCCTTGCCGAGCCCCTACCTGAGCTGTGCTGGTCTTCCCGGGGCCAGCCCCGGTTACTGGCACCAGCTGCTGTCACGGTGTCTGTCCCTCAGGTCTGCAGGCAGAAGCCCGCGTGGTGCTGCTGGGGCTTCCCATTTCTCCCAGCTTCTCAACACTTGTCTTCGTCCAGCCTGCTCAGCAGCAGAGGACATGGCAGAGCAGAGGTACTGTGTGGACTATGCCAAGCGTGGCACAGCAGGCTGCAAGAAGTGCAAGGAGAAGATTGTGAAAGGGATGGTGCGCATTGGGAAGATTGTTCCCAACCCTTTCACGGAGTCTGGCGGGGACATGAAGGAGTGGTACCATGTGAAGTGCATGTTTGAGAAGCTGGACAAAGCTCGGGCCACCACCAAGAAAATCGAAGACATCACGGACTTGGAAGGATGGGAAGAGCTACAGGATGGGGAGAAGGAATTAATCAACAAGCACATCTCAGGTGAGACACGAGGCAACACACAAGTCACTGCTCTGCTTTACTCATTTTCAGGGGATGCTGCTGGTTGCCATGCAGCTGTGCCTTTACCATGAAGTTTCACTGATGTGTCAGTGTCACCTGGTGACAGCCTGGGTAGTGCTGCTCACATCTGTGTCTCAGGCCTGTAGGAAAGGGAAGCAGTAGTCACTGGTACAACAGCACTTCCTAATTAATTTGTCACAATGGATTGTGGTGAAGGTCTTGGTGGATTCATTCACATGCAGATAGATCCCAGGAGGAAACATCAGTTAAAAATTAACTCATTTTCCATGATGTTTAGTAAATTATGTGGTCTTCTAACTTTTAGTATCTGAAAATAGTTCCTTCATATTTTTTCTCCTCAATCCCCAGTTCTTTTAAGACTCATTTGCTGCAGCATATTTTACATAACAGTTGAGGGGTGTCTGAGATTATTTCTGACTGCTGGTTTGAACCTTGATGTTTTACAGAAGCTAATTCCAAGGCTGGAAGTACACCCAAGAAAAAAGTGATAGTCCAAGCTAAGCTCACTGCTACAGGACAACTAACTACAAAAGATCCATTGGCTCTCATCACTCCATCACCAAAGAAGTTCTCTGGCTTCACAGGTAGGACTTAAGAACGTGATTCTGAGAAATCCTTCTCTTCTAATACCAGCATCAAAAGTGTTTTTACTTAGCTCAGAGCAGTGGTTTCTTAGCGATAGAAGATGGTTTAGTTTTAATTACTTTTTAAAAATCTGATTTTCCAAAAAGTATGAGTAGTACTTTCTTAGGCTGCCAGTCTTGAAAGAACCAATGTTTGAGTTTCTGGTATTCCCAAGGAAACAAAGTCCTTGCAGCAACCCACGTTGTCAGGCTGACTCCAGTGCTGCCTTAGTGCATTGGCCCGTCTCAGTCACAGACCTAACAGATCTCATGTAGAGCTCAACATTATTTTTTTCTCTATTTTAGAAATGATCTTAGGAAAACATCTTGCTGAAAAGGTCTAAAAAGTAGAAATAAACCAGAAGCATCTACCAGCAGGACTAAATTTTCACCAAAGTTTAACCATATTTGTTTGGCAGAATCAAGGTCCAGAAAATTCTGGTCTACTGTGAAGAGCAAAACTAAAGAAAAAATAGTTTAGAATTGTTTGTAGTGGTAGTTACAATTTAAAGCCTCACTTCTTGGCATAGCAGATGTCCTTCTTGGGTTCTGAAGCTTTGCCAGCAAACTGGGATTGTTCTTTTCAGCCTGCCAAGCAGAGGTAGCTTCAATTCAGGGTTTGCACCACATTGTACTTGTTAAGAAAGCAGCTTCTGGTCTGTGCTGCAGCCAAGCCGAAGGGTTCCGAAGCCGTGCCTGGGAACGCGCCCCCGCAGCGCAGCCTGTCGGCGGAGCAGTGTGAGCCCGGGCACAAGGACTGCCTGCTGCGGGAGTTCCGCAAGCTCTGCGCCATGGTGGCCGAGAAGCCCAGCTACAATGTCAAGACCCAGATCATCCAGGACTTCCTGAAGAAGGGCTCGGGAGGAGGTAGGATTCTCGCTTGGCGTCCTCGGTGCGTGAAGGCCCCTCAAAGGCATTCTTGCAGAAGCAGGGGTGAGGTGCAGTCTGGTTGCTGTGTGGTTCCAGCTTCATGCTGGGATCGTTTCTGAACTGTGGAGGTAACGTTTGCAAACCCGACTGTTTATCTAAATAAACAATTCAGACAATCATGTCTTAGGCTGGAGCGGGTGGAATGTTTGGATGTGCCACCAAACCTAGTGCTGAGATCAGGTCTGGAGGACACTGGTGTTTCCTCTGAGAAACCTCCTTTCAGGTGGAGCAGAACAGCCTGGGGGAAGGAGGAAGCCCCAGCTGTGGTGGTTTCTTTCCCCCGCAGAGTCATGCAAATGAGCACAAACATCCAGCACCTGCATGTGAAAATAATTGTGACTGACATTTCTAATGCTCTGTGCTTTTTTCCCAGATGGTTTTCACGGTGATGTGTACCTGACCATTAAGCTGCTGTTACCAGGTGTCATTAAAATTGTTTACAACTTGAATGATAAGCAGATTGTAAAACTGTTCAGTAGGATTTTTAACTGCAGCCAAGAAGAAATGGTCCGGGACCTGGAACAAGTGAGTACAAACAGGGTCTCTTCATTTCTGATGTTCAGTCCCTTAGTATGGAAATTCTACGTTATTTTGCTTTGTTTTTTTAAAACCCTGTTTGAAAGGTGGTTGGCTGGCTGAACATCTGGTAAGTTGGGCTGCATCTGTTCTGACTGAATTGCTTTGTCCAGCATATCCACTGATTTAAATCACTTTTTGTAACATGACTTATCCAAAACTGATTCAAGCAACAGATCTGTTTCTGTGAGCTTCAGTTGGCTCTAACAACTAAGCTGCAATTGCTCACGTGTGCATTTACTTGCTGTGCACAGGAGCTGGTAATTGACTATGCACATCTGATTCATTGCAAAATGGAGAAAAATGGGTTTATTAGACAACAAAGCTAATTATTTTACCTCTTTTTATTGCTTTGGTATATACAGCCTTCTAGTGACATCACTAGGCTGTTTGAGATACTTGAACTTACAAGTGGATTCATCCTGAGGAAATAAAGGGTCTGTGGTGCTGCAGCATCGAAAACTAGAACAATGAGATAATACTGGTACTTAACCTTTTTCTTTGAAAATGACACAGCTGAGAAGCTCTGTTCTGTGTTGTGTGTGGCAGCTTGTTTCTAATGTTTGATTCCAGTTCCTTCATACGATCCCAGCATCATTCCTGTGCTTTATCCTACTTGTATTTACTGGAACCACGTTGCATCCCCAGTGATGTCCCCATTCTCCAGCCATAACTGATCCACCTCCTCATTTTGTTTCTGGAGACAGGGAGATGTTTCCGAGACCATACGCCTCTTCTTTGAACAGAGCAAGTCTTGTCCTCCAGCAGCCAAAAGTCACCTCACCATCCAAGAGGTGGATGAATTCCTCATCCAGCTGTCAAAGCTTACCAAGGAGGATGACCAGCAAAGTGTGCTGCAACGCATCACCCGCAGGTGAGGAAGTCACCAACCTCTGAAGGTCTAGCCTGAAGCCAGGAGTGGTGATCTACATTTTGCAGGCTGGCACAGGGGAAAAACTAATCATGAGCCACAGAGACTGAACTTGACAGCTGGCAGCCCCTGTTAGTGGTTTGAGCAAGACACCTTGACTGCTGACCAGCAGAGGAGAATGTGTGGCTCCTGTCCATGCCAGAGAATCTCTGGCCTGTTGAGACCTTGCTCAGTCAGTGCTAAACAAGTGGTTGCAGAACTACCTTAATGGTACTTGGCTGTTAATTGAGTTGCTGTTCTTAGATAGGTTGGGAAGAACCTTCAAGCCATATAGATGTGTTGAAGAGTCTTGGTCTTATTCAGTTTGTGTTGAGGTGAGGCTGTTACTATCACTTACTCTTGATGTACTAAGTGGATTTTGGAAGTTATGTCAACACCGAGGCAGAATTAATGTTGCCATTCAAACATAAAGAAGCTAAAAAGCTTTTTGGATGCCTCTGAGATGTCACTAGTAACATGTGGCCTCATTGGAGTTTAAACCCTATGGAAGGGGAGGACCTTTTTTTACAAAGGCCTGGATCAGTTTCTTTTTTTCAGGCACAAAGTAGTTCAGTTAAATGTCTGCCCTGTCTGAATCTTATCTCGTATTCCAGATGTACGGGCAACGACCTGAAGTGCATCATCAGGCTAATTAAACATGACTTGAAAATGAATGCTGGAGCAAAGCACGTGTAAGTCTCGCCTTTCCTTGTGAGATCAAACCAGAAGTGGGCACTGGTGTCATAAGCCAGGAGCAGCAGAGCTGAGGATGATCCATGTTTCCCTCCCAATGTGTTGAAGGTTGGATGCTTTGGATCCCAACGCTTACGAGGCCTTCAAAGCCTCCCGCAACCTGCAGGACGTGGTGGAGCGAGTCCTGCGCAACCGCCGGGAGGCCCAGCAGGCGCCGGGCGTGAAGCGAACCCTGAGCGTGCAGGCCTCGCTGATGACCCCGGTGCAGCCCATGCTGGTAACGTTGCTCCCTGCTCTGGTGACCTGGTGTCCTGCCAGAGCCTCAGCCTTCAGAGCCAGAAGGGGGCTGAGTGGCTGTGCCTGGTGTGAGCTGAGGGCTCGGGGCTGGTTTTACATTAAGTGCCATTTTATGAAGTGTGTTCTACCAAGAGGCCAGTAGCCAGTGTCCTTGGTACTCCCACCTGTAGTGCCTGCAGAAGCTGAAATCTTGACTTGCTTTCAGTCTAGAAGTGACTTTGTTTGTTTGCTGTCATTCCAGAAGTTGGTCCTTTCTCTGGAATAGCGTAAGTTTTCCATTGGATTAGAGATTCAGATAAGTTTGGGTTTTTTGAACAAATCCAAGTTAAGTATTTACTTCTGGTCTACACATGCTCCTACAAAAGGCAGAGTTCTTACACCTTTTAAGTATTTGGAGGAGATAAGCACCAAAAGCTGATCATCTGGGCATATGCAGATGATTCTAAGTAAATGAGTCATTAAGAAAAGGAAAACTTGGACTGGGTATCAAGAGAGCCTGGACAAAAAGCTCTACAAAGGAATTGGTAGTTTATTCATGAACTTTGGTAAGAGTAGCTTGATTTTTAAATGTATCCACTGAGTTTGGAACTTGTCTCCCCCCACCTCTCCAAGGCTGAAGCCTGCAAGTCCATCGAGTACGCCATGAAGAAGTGTCCCAACGGGATGTACGCCGAGATCAAGTACGACGGCGAGCGGGTGCAGGTCCATAAAAATGGAGATCACTTCAGCTACTTCAGCAGGAGCCTCAAACCTGTCCTCCCACACAAAGTAAGCACCTGTGAACTGTCCCATCTGTTGTGCAAGCTCCTCTGCAAACGCCACTGAGTTTCACAGCAGTTCTGTAGGCAAGGAGGGTACCTGCTGTTAGAGACTTCTTTCTAATTGATGTAGATACTTGGAACCTGGAAAAGCAACACTTAATGGAATTGTAGTCAGTCAGTTTTGGTGGGCATTAAGAGCTTAAAACTAGAGTAGAGCTATCTGCCTTACAGTCCTCTTGATGGACTGTATTTTGGGAGGCTTGATGCCAGTCGGGTGCCCTGGTTACATTTTTTCAAGACTCATTTTTCTGTTTGTAGACTTTGCTGCCCGTACCACTGTAGAAAGTAAAGCTAGTGCAGATATCTCTGCACCTGCCTCAGACACACTCCTGGAGAAAGCAGCTGCATTGGAGTGAGTTCCTCTCTTCAGCCAGTAGATGTATTTTTCTCTTTTTTTCCCAAGGTAGCCCATTTTAAGGACTACATCCCTCAGGCTTTCCCCGGTGCGCAAAGTATGATCCTGGATTCAGAAGTTCTTCTGATTGACAACAAAACTGGCAAGCCACTTCCTTTTGGGACTCTTGGTGTGCATAAGGTAAAAAAAAAAAAGTATTAAATAGTTATGGTTGGAGGTTGTTACTCTGCTGATTTAAACAGAGGAGCATGCAGTCTGTTATCACAGCATCACTTGAGATCTGGTGTTTGCTAGAACATCTTGGAAAAAAAGTTCCCTGAGAAGGCTGATACTAATGTAAAGGTTCTGCTCTAATACAAGAGATTTGATATTGACCTGATCACTAGCAGGACACTAAGAAAACTTCAGCTTCAGATAAATACTGAAAAACCCCTGGAAAATCTTGCAATTGTGTCATTGCTTTTCACTGCTGGAGCAATGGATGGGAGGCTGGGATACCATGACATAGAGAATATCAGTCCATGTGAATATTAAGTAGTGCTTATGTCTAGACTAAATGGTGATGAGGAAGAGGGCAGTAAAATTACAAATAAACTGTAAGTGCTTTAATGTAAAGTAGCCATTAATCTGAAGTCTCTGGAATGCTTGTTGGTTTTGTGTTGCAGCAGCAGTGATGGATGTCACATTGCCTAAAGTCATGAATATTTGTGGCTTTATCTCCCTGTCTAGGAAATTGGCAAGTTTTATCTTCTTGGCTTGTGCTTTGACACATTCAGATGAAATCTTAATTCTAGAATACTTCTGTCTTTGAGAAGAGACCTAAGCTTATTGTAACTAAAAGATTGCAGAGATTAAAAAATGCTTTTGTTTCTGTTATTTTTCTAAAACTCCATATTGTTTCTGGCTGCAACTGCTGATTTCTTGTAATCAATCCTAATTGTCTTTCAGAAAGCTGCTTTCCAGGATGCCAATGTTTGCTTGTTTGTGTTTGACTGCATCTATTTCAATGACATCAGCCTGATGGACAGGTAGGTGTGAGCAGCCTGACCTCTTTCCCTGCTCCCTGCAGGAACCTGGGGGGTACGTGAGTGCTGCAGAGGGAGCAGTTCACACTGGCTGTGAAGACAGGCCATTTATCCTTGTAAATCCAGAGCATGGGAGAATTCTGCTGTGCTGAGGAGCTCCACCTTGCTCTGCAGTGCCAAAATCTCAGGGTTAGCACTGATTGCATTTCAGCTGAGCTGGGGATGGTTCAGTACCCAGCTCCTCTTCTAGCCTCTGAAACTAAATGCACCCTTAACACGTAATTTATATTTTATAACTTACTTCCTGGAGGAAAGTAACAATTGATTGTCCTTTCTGGAACTCTGTAGGATAGATAATTTAATTATTTAAAATACCTGTTCTCAGTGTCCAGGTGACTGGTACTTCATGGTAACATTGCCTGCTTGTCCCTCACTCCCACGCCCTGGTTTAGGCCCCTGTGTGAACGACGCAAGTTTCTCCACGACAACATGGTGGAAATTCCCAACAGGATCCTCTTCTCGGAGATGAAGCACGTCACGGTGAGTCCATTCTGAAACAGCATCACCATGGGATGTCAGACTGCACACTGAGCACTCCATTGCTCCTTTCCCCCAGCCCTTTTATGAGTCGGGCTGCTCATTCAGCAGTTCCCTGCCTGTCAAAAGGGTCTAGGCTGGTCTGTGTTCAGGACTCCCTCAGCACTGCTCCCCACTGCTGCTGGTTCCTGTAGCACCTTGGCTTTGGTGGAGAATGCTTGGACATGAGGGGCAAAAAAAGCATTTTGGGAAGAAGAAAAGACCATAGGACCCAAGGTAGTTGGACCGAGGAAAATATGATCTTGCACCTATGAGACATGCTCTGGACACAATCAGCATGGCTACCTCATCTCTGAGAGTGTTTTTTAACTAAGGAACCTTCTTGGGACATATTCACAGCTTAGTCACTGGATGTGCAGCAAAGAGAACACATATGGGACTCTCCTTGGAAACTCTTTTAATTAAATTACCCATTCACCTCTTTTTAATTGCTGTGGTTTTAGTGCACCACTGCTCCAAATAGGAAGCCTCAAGATCACAGCCTTTTGACAGTCTTGAGCTAACCGTGATTCTTTTCCTCTTCAGAAAGCTTCAGATCTGGCAGATATGATCACCCGAGTCATCCGTGAGGGACTGGAAGGACTGGTGCTGAAAGATATAAAGGCAGGTTCATGTTTTCACTGGTGGATGCTGGGAATTGGGGAATAACAAGAAGGGAGGTGTGTGGACGAAGCACACAAGGCTGAGCATCCTTGAAACATCTCTGGGGTCTCGTCAATCCAAATATCTGATCCATGGTGTTCCTGACAGATCTGAGCACTCTGTTTTTGTAATGCCAACCTGGAGAGAAGCAAGGGCTGTTTGAGGGGGCAGGTGCCACCAGGTGAGCTTTCTGACAGGGGATCTTGCCTTGTCTTGTACAGAGCAATTATGAACCAGGCAAACGCCATTGGCTGAAGGTGAAGAAGGACTACCTGAATGAGGGTGCCATGGCTGACACAGCAGACCTGGTAGTGCTGGGAGCTTTCTATGGACATGGCAATAAAGGTAAGTCTCTAGAGTTGGCTTAAGTCCAAGATCTGTCTGTTCAGAAACCTCTCAAGGTTTTTCCCATTCCAGGCCTCCTGTAGCATTTGGTCTCCTACCAGAATAGGACTGGCTGTAGCGGTGACCATCTGCTGCAGCCCCTGACATGCCAGGCTGGGAGTTCACTGTGGTTGGCACAGCAAAGCCTTAGGTCTTGGGCTGGGCTCTTGCACAGTTCAGGGCTCTGTGCTCAGCTGTGTATACAGAAGCTGATGCTGTGAGGCCATCACAAGCCCAAGGCCCTGGGATTCCCAAAGATGGAAAAGGGGTTTTGTTCAGTACTTTGCTTTTTTAAAAGCTGTGGCTTGTCCTTTAGAGGATGTCAATCACCATGCTCTCCCCTCCTACAGGTGGGATGATGTCTATCTTCCTCATGGGCTGCTATGATCCCAAGAGTGAGAAGTGGTGCACTGTGACCAAGTGTTCTGGTGGCCATGATGATGCTACCTTGGCACGTCTGCAAAATGAGCTAGATATGGTGAAGATCAGCAAGGTGAGAGGGGCTCTGCATGGAGGTGATCACAGAAGTGCTCAGCAAAGGGCCTGTTGAAAGCTGGGAATGTTCTCTGCTGGGAATGCAGGGGCTCAGTCAGTTAAAGGGATCAGCTGCTCTGACACAAATGAGATGTGGGTGCAGCCAGCTCCTGAACATGAGGCACTGCCTGAGATTTGTGCTCAGACACTGAGTGGGAAGCCAGGACCATCTGCTCCTGCTGAGACAAAGTTTTAGAAAGAGCAGAGCAAGTACCTTTTTTTTTGTTTCTTTTGGCATCTTGTGATTGGTGAGGACGGTCACTAGGTGGGGCTGCAGGTGAGAAATGCTCAAGTCAGATTCTCGTGGCTCCAAAACCTGACATGGTGGAGTTACAGACTTCTTGGGTGGGTGAAATAATTAGGTGAAAAATTGACAAACAAAGAGCTGAATTTTAATGTTTACTTGACATCCTGAAGGCATCAAGGTTTTAGAATCTTTTTTAAAAAATGTAGTTTTATATGAATCAGTTGGAACAGTTTTACATGGAGGATGACAGCAGCTGAGAGCTGTTTCTGGTAATTTTTGTGATTCTCTAGATAAGAGAAACTGCTGCAGATCAGTGCACCTTCACTGCAGGCAAAGCAAGTACCAGGGCAGTGTAACACCTGTATGTTAATCTGCTGCTGGGTTATCTTACTGCAGCTTCTTTTGAAGGAACAGGTTCATGTATGAGCATAAGTGCCATCACTTTGTTTTTGTGCTTCTAATTAATAGGACCCGAGTAAAATTCCAAAGTGGCTAAAAATTAACAAAATCTACTACCCAGACTTCATTGTCCCAGACCCAAAGGTAAGTGCTGTATTTTCTAGCCCTGATAAAGCAATTTACTGCACTTCATTGAAGTGTGCAAATTATCTCTCTTACAAGAGTCTTCATACTTGGAACAGGAACTTAAGAACAAGTTTTTTCTCTCTGCATCTTGGAGGTGCATTTGAGGCCAAGAGCTTCATAAAGAAATCACACCCACAGGATGTCTGGGACATATTCTTGTACATTAAATGCCTTCCAGAAGTGAACGTATTTTAAATTTGAGGCATGAAAAATCTGACTTAAAAGCAACTTCCCAAAAGCACAGCTGTGACCCAAGCATTGCTGTTGGTTTATGGAACGGATCAGGATGGGTTGTGCCATGCTGCTTGGAAACTGGCATTACTTACTAGTTGAGGATCTCTAACTCACTGAAATCATTTGTTTTCTAATTAATGTGACCAAGAAGGTCAGTTTGTGTATATGGGACTTTGTGCTGGGGGGGAGTTACAGAAGCAGAGGAGCACAGATGTGTCAGTTCCTGAGAGAACACAGGAATGTGACCTGGCTTCCCCGATGCTGTGCTCAGAAAGCTCCAGTGTGGGAGATCACGGGAGCCGAGTTCTCCAGAGCTGAGGCCCACACTGCAGATGGGATCTCCATTCGCTTCCCCCGCTGCACCCGCATTCGAGATGACAAGGACTGGAAGACAGCCACCAACCTCCAGCAGCTCAAGGTGAGCTCACACAGTGTCTGCAGCCTGTGCCAGGGTAAGATCTGTCAGCAGTCTGCACTGGAAAAGACCAAGTTGGATAGCAGGGATTGTAATGATGATACGTGCTGACTGGTGCCTGTGATGGCACGTTCCATTTCCCATGTATTCCAGGCTCAGGCTGCTTGCTGGATTATTTTCCATTTCCCATGTATTCCAGGCTCAGGCTGCTTGCTGGATTATTTTGATGTGAATCTTAACTGGGGCTTCTTGAGCTGTTGTGTTGTGCACTTTTGGGCAAGTCTGTGCTGGCAGCTAGTTGTATCACCTCTTGTAACAGCCTTCATGGTGAGGAATTGCCTTCCTGGAAGAGGTGACCTTTATTCTCTTAAGTGTTTATGGGCATTTGGTCTCCTAATAATTGCTGAGATTGGGGGAGGATCTGGGAAGAGACTGAGTGAAGCCCAGCTGCAGGGCACAGGGCCCAAATGGCTGTGTGGCAGGACCCCCAGGGCTGCACCCACCCCACCCACTCTCCTTTACTGCAAGGAACAGCAGTTCCACTGCCACCCCAGCAGGACACCAGCTGCTGTGAGCTCTGCTGGCAGCCTGGCCCTTGTCCTCTGGCCCTGCCTGCAGGGATGCTGGCAGCAGAGGGAAGTGCTGCCTGGGCCTTCCAAGCCAGGAGTGACTCAGTCAGGCTGGCTCCCTGTGCAGGTAGGAGAGAAAGGTAGAACACCCCCCCTGGCAGACTGTTCCCTCAGGGAGGAATTGGTGCTGCCCAATTTTCAGGCTCTGAAGAGTGAAGTCTGCCTTGCTCTGTAGTAGATTATGTTATCATGGCTTTTGTTACCTGCCTGGATGCCCCCCCCCTCACGTCAAGCAGCTGGGTGGAATGCAGAGGGTTCCACAAAGTTGAAAGGAAAATGCCTACAAAAAGGTGCAGGAAGAAAAAGCAAATGAGCAAAGACTTCAGTGGGGGAATCAAACAAAAGCACATGCATTATGGCTTATGTCTGGTATCAGATGGCTGAAGGCAATGCTCTGTTTCTGGTGGGACAGGAGCTGTACCAGCTCTCCAAAGAGAAGGCTGATTTCAGTGTTGTTGCTGGGGAGGAAGATGAGTCCACAGCTGGAAGCAGTGGAGAGAATGAGGGAAATTCCAGGTCTTCCACACCACACAGCATTATCAAAACTCCTCCAAGCAAGTCACCTGCAAAAGCCAAGCCAGAAGGTAAGATGGCGTTTTCCAGGGAGAGGAGCCTCGGGGTGTGTGCAGGCCAGCTTTGGATCTCTGCTTTCTGTCAGATGCTGGGTGATCCCATGGCAGCTTCTTTGTGCATGACAGGGATAATGGGCAAAGCTTTTCAGAGCCTTGGTTTGGCCTGAGCAGCCACACCTCTGACATCCTGGGATGAAGAGAAGATGGAAACAGCACTGAGGGGGGCTGCTTATGTTGGTGCTTGAGCAACTCCCTTAGACAATAAAGTCTCTATCTATCCTGCCTACAACAGGTATCTTGAACCTGGCAGAGTCTCAGTTACAGTTCATACCAAAACTACTTTGCAGTCATCTCTCTGGGGCTGCAGTCCCTTTTAATGCTATTAGATGAAGGTCCTTAGCAGTATGTATAAGACTGGTTTGAACAGCAAACCTGCTGCTCTCCTTCCTGCAGATCACATGCCCTTCGGTTAGATATTTTTGGCCATGAACCAATATTTAATTTTATTTGGATGAAATTCATGCATATAATAGGGCACCTGAATGGAGGGGATTTCCAGGTACTAAGTTGCAAAGCTGTGAAATGAGCTTGCTTCAAGGAAATTTCTGAGCAGTCTCAAAAAGGCAGGGTGGTGACAGCAGGGAGGGGAACAGCAGCATCCTGGAGGTGAGGGCAGGCAGGTGCCCCAGCCTTTTGCAGTACAAAAATGTTTTCACTAGTTCCAGTCTAACTGTTGGAATTTGCAGAAATGGTGGGGTAAAGCCTGTTCCCTTTTACTGTCTTCACTTCTACTCTCTTCACTTTTTCTCCCCCCACTTTAATAGACAAGCACTAACTGGACAGAGCACAAATGAGACTAGGTTTTTTTTTTTAGAGAGCAAACCAGCCATTGAATCACCTCAAAAACCAGAGGAGAGACGAGGGGAGAAGAGAAAAGCATCTGAGATGGAAGACAATGGAAAAAAGGTATGGGCAGCTGGGCAGCAACCACTTTGGGATGGGAGGAAGGTGAGGCAGTTTCAATTGTCTGCTCATTTTTGCTCCCCCTCTGGTGGGAAGTCTTTGAAATTTTCCTATAGCAGCACCCTAAATTACAATGAAAAGGCAGAAACAGCAGCAAGCCCCCTTGTGAAAGGTGAATGGCTTTAGCTCTTTGCTGTCTGCAGAGCTGGTGTGACTGGGCTTGTCCTGCTCTGCAAAGTGCTGTGATTGCTAAGCAGCTGCATATGGAAGAGGTGGGAGCTGGAAAGGGAGAGAATTGTCCTTTCTAGCCCATTGTGCAGCAAACTGGAGGAGTAGATGAAGAAGAACTGAGCTGTAATTTCCTGATAAGCCTGGAGTAGCTATTTTGATGTAAACAGCAACCCCCCTCCTGGGGCAGTTATGTTCTCCTACTTTAACTAAGAAGCATCAGCTTGTAAAGACTAAGACATTAGGATCATGTTTACTGGACCAGCATCATCACCAAGGGCAATAATGGGGTGCTAATTCCCCTTTGCTGGGGAAGCAGTTTAGATGTGACATCTGGCTTTGAGGAACTGTGTGGGGGCTGCTCCTGTGTGTGATTTCTTGGCAGTCCAAGAGCAATGGTCAGTTACTAGAGTGATCACCTTGGGAACGATGAATGGACTCATTCATGCCTGAAAGAATTTAGTGTAACTTCCAGCCCAACCTAATGTTTTGCTTCTCCTCCCCCTTCCCCCTGCAGGTCCTGCTGGACATCTTCACTGGGGTGAAGCTGTACCTGGCGCCCTCCGTGAAGGACTTTGACAAGATCCGGCGCTACTTCATCGCCTACGACGGGGACATCGTGCCCGAGTTTGACACAGCCTCAGCCACCCACGTTATTGGGGACATTGATGACAATCCTAGTGCTAAACGTGTGTCCCCCAAGTGGATCTGGGAATGCATCCGGAAACAAAGACTGGTGGCCCCGTGCTAGCAGAGTAGGGCACCCAGGCAGTCCTGACACAAGAGTTTCCTGAAGGCAATGGCTGAGAACGTAGGTAGGTGGAAGAAATGGTGAGAGTCTCTGTGGAGACATGGACAGAATAACATCTAAGTCTGTCTGAGGTAGTTATAAAGATCCATAGCAACCATCTGGAATGAATTAAAAGAGCTCTCTGAAGAAATGTCACTGTTGAATCCATTTTTCTGCCCATAATGTAAACCACTGCACTTACCGAGGTGCTGGTTTAGTCTCCTTGGGTTTTTACAACTTGGGTATTTTTATAGATAAAGAAATAAAACTGAAGCAGTTTCTCCTTTGCTGTCAGGACTTATTTTCCAAAGGTTAGCCTCTGCCTGGACAAGAAAACAGACCAGCAGGTATGTGAAACTGTTGGCTGCAGGGCCAGGATCACTGCTGCATAGGAGGGACACGTGTCCTTCTCCTGGTCTGACATTTCCTGTCTTTCACCATCCAGCACAGGTGTGTGTCCAGGAGCAGTTCACAGCTCGGCTGTGGGGCTCACATTAAAACCAGGACACCAGAAAACTTCCATGACAGCAACAGCTGTAGCATTATCCAAGCATCCTCTTGGAGTGTCTTTGTCTACAATATGCTGCTCCTGTTCTGCTCTTTGTTTCAACAAGTAAAAGCTAATAAAAGAACTCCATCGGGATCTTCTAGGATAGCTGGCAGGTTCTCTATATCTGAAGCTGTTAAAACCTATTACAAGTACTTTACTATTACTGGAGTAAGGACAACAGCCCCTGCTTCTAACACCTTGGTTACCTGGTGCAAATGCCAGTGTCCATTTGCTGGGTGAGTGCAGGAGTGGGCCCAGTGCATGTGCATTGGGAAAGGAAAAGGGAGTTGCCCAGTTTAATGGTTCTCTTAATCTCAAGGGTACAGAAAACAGTCTCCCCTTTGTAATCTTCACCAACTTAGGGTTGTACTACTTACAGGCTAGTAGTTTTAAATAACTTTTTTGCTTCAACCTCTTCTGTACTGGTACTCCACTCTCTAATGATATTTAGGTACCTGGTGTCCCCAGCCTATTCTGTCTGCAGTTCAGAAGCAGCTGTAGGATCTCTGCTTTCTCCTAGCCTGTTGGCAATAGAGTCAGAAAACAAGGTTAACTAAATCACATTTCAGCTTTATTATAAAATTATAAACCAAACTTCTGTACCAAAACTAGTGAGTTTACCATCATAGTACCCAGAGGATTTAACAGAGAAGAACATGCCACTTCAAATAGAATATTAACTTTAAAAATATTTAAACTATGTACAGTGCACATAAAGCACATAAATATTTCCATTTACTTTATTAGTTCTGATGATTATATTCTTTTGGATCATTAATAAGTTTCCTCCAGATTGTTACTTTTCTTCAAAGACAATCAAATCCATAGCAGAGAATCCTTTTTTTCTTTTGCAAGAAAAACAGTGTAGTCAGGAAAAAAAAAAAAGTCCTCCCTTCAGAAAGCACATTTCAGAGACATATGGTGGGTATATCTTCTCATTTCTAACGTTTCAGGCATTGATCTATCTTGATTTATCTGCTGTAAGAAATAAGCCTACCCTCTACATCTGTCCACAGGGGAATACTCTTCTTCCTGCTGAATTCCCCCAGCCCTGAGTTTATTGAAAAATATGACATGAATTTTCACAGTGAATCTGCTAAATGAGGCTGTTCAACACTTTATATTTTTATTCCTGTTCCTCTTAAAGAGGCCCCTGTGAACCACCTGAAGAGTAAATACACTCACTGCTCACCTGCAATATTATTTTTAAGATGATGCATGGAATTGTACCAGTCCTCCTCTCCTGCTGGGAGCTGTTCAACCCTAAGTCAACAGTTAGAGAACAACTTGAACAGGGGAAGAGGTAAAACTCAATTTCTAGTTCAATAAACTTCAGCAGCTGTTGCTTTTTTGTGGAGTTCAGTGATGACCTCAGCAGTGCAGAGGTTCTACCTCCCAAGCAACAGGTTTCCTCACCTGAAGTTATTTATTGATTCCAACTTGCATAGCACGACCCTCCACTCCCCACTTGGGAAGCAGGTGCTACTCGGGCAATGTTCCAGGGGAAAGGGGGCAAATTTAATTTGCTGTTAACATGTTACCACTTCTTGCAAAAGCAGATGGCTCTGGTGATCATTTCTGTAACCACTTCCAGAAGCTTAAGTGGACACTTGTTTATGCAGTTCTCTGCTGGCAGCCACCCCCCAAAGGGAAAAGCTAGACAGGAAGATGCTGCAGCAGAAGGTGCTGAGCTTCATGGATGACTTGAAATGAGAATACAATCCCATGCTGGCTGAAAACTTAAGGCATCAAGATTTGCAAAGTAGCTGGTACCAGGCAACTGCACAGACTGCCTGCAGGGCACAGAGGGAAAAACATGGCAGTTCCCATTTCTCCAGCAAGGCTTCCAGCTGAGCAGAGCAGGAAGGGCTTGCAGGGGTCACTGATCAGACCACAGAATCCCCTGTCCACCCTCAAGGCAGGAGTACAAAATAAATTGCCTTTGATGCAGTCCTGTTACTTTCAGGCTGCTTAAGGTTGAGCGGAGGGGAGGATGAAGAGGAAGCTGATTAGCAAACAGAGGCACCTACAGTGATGATCACTGATCTTACTGATCCACGGGAGACAAGTTTGCTTTTGTTCATGTCTCCCCTCTGAAAAGTGTCACCTGTACTTAGGTGTGATTGTGTAGCAAGGGGATCCCTTGGTACTTGAGCTGTATTTCCACACTGAACCCTCCAACAGCCTCAAGCCTGAGCTGTGCAGCTCCATGATGGAATGAAGTCAGCCCAGCTGTAAAACTGCTGGTGTTTGCTGTAAGGCAGCCTGGCAAGTCCAAGGAGTCAGTAGTGGCCAAACCAGACCTCTC
The DNA here is from genome assembly GCF_020740795.1 of Apus apus. NCBI lineage: Eukaryota > Metazoa > Chordata > Aves > Apodiformes > Apodidae > Apus > Apus apus. The sequence goes on along the minus strand of NC_067299.1, from coordinate 944,557 downwards.
CCTTTCCCTGGCACGTAAACACAACAGCACCACCACCCAAAGTAAGGCTGTGTCTCA